>NW_023270454.1:11406591-11601638 GCF_011800145.1 Mirounga leonina
GCTTCCGCACCCGCCGCCCCCTCCGCGGAGCCGGGGCCGGGGCGCGCCGGGGGGGCGGGCGCGGCCGGCCGGGGGCTGACCCCGAGCGCCGCCGAGTCTGCGGCCGCCGGCCGCCCCGCGCTCGCCTCCTGCCGCCTCGGGTTACGCGGCGGCCGTCAGCGCGCACCTCATCAATAAGGCCTGACAGGCCGCCGGCTCCGCGGCCATCCATCATGCTGGCCCGGCGCGGGCTGCGCGGGTGGAGGCGCAGGGCACCCCGCGCGCGGGGCGCGGGAGCCGGCGACCCCTCGGAAGAGCGAGACTCTGTGTGAGCCCCGAACAGCCCCGCATGGCTCGGAGGAAGCATGTTGCTATCAATCAACAAATACTCGACTTTACTCCACCTCTTTATCCTAGTGTCTTTTAAGGATGTGTTCCTTTGTTTTTAAAGAGCTGCAAGGGAGCTTAGAAATGATCTAGCACGACTTGTACATTTCACAGATGAGGAAACTGAGAGCCGGATGGGAAGGGGGGGGGGAGCGGGCATGCCTGAGGTCACACTACCTGGTGGTGATAGAAACTAGAGCCCACATCTCCTGACCCCGACGCTCAGCCCATGCGACGGCCGCACTGGCACTCTGCAGGAGCCATGTCGATATGCATGTTTGGGATCAAATACATGAAATGGGCGAAGTCTTGCATCTTGGAAGTTTTGGGTGTGCCTGTCAGTGCATGAACTGTGCAGGGTCCTCACAGTTCCTGCTCCCAAGTCAAGCCACCGCATCCCTAGGTCTGGGAAGAGAATAGTTAATGAGTCAAAAGTATGGGGGGTGGGAGACACCTACACAGACAAATAATACAGTTCCTTGAATTCATTCACTTCCCCCTCCCATCTCCTCTCCCCCCCTCCACACACAAGGAGTGTACATGGTTTCTCTTCATGCATTTATCTGTTCCAGAACTTTCTCCCGTTGCCTGTTTGCTGGACCGTTTCTCAGTGATCTGAACAGTTAAATGTAGAGGCTTGTGTTCATCCTTACATCTCTCCAAAGTTTGCAGGGTGCCTGGCACATAGTAAGTATTCAATAAATGTTTGTTCTATGAATTGCAACATCTGTAAGGGAATTTAAATAATTCAGGTTCTGAAGACATCAAGGCTGAAAGTACTATCAGATCACGGGGTCCAATTTCATTTCATAAGAGGAAGACTGTGACCCACAACCCTGTCCTTGATTTACCCAAGGCCTCCCAGGGGCTAAGGTCAGATCCTTGGTGGTCCCCAGGGTTCCTTTCCTTGTTTCCCAGAATGTTGCCTACCATCATGCTCTTCTAGTTGTGATTCCTGCATCCACTTCACATCTTTCCTTGCCTTCCCACCTTTTGGTGCTTCCACTGATTAATTAGCAAGCTCTCCAAGGATGGGGATGAGAGTAACAGGGAAATCCACAAAGCCAAACTGTTTACTTTGTTTCTAACAGGAAACACAATATTTTGTGGGGTTTTGTTCTGTTTTTGTTTATGATGGTGTTTTGCTAATGCTGGTATTGTTGGTTTTTTAATTCAAGTGAAAAGGATAAGATTAAAGCCAACGACCAATGGGTGCTTGTTAACCTTAACATTCATTTTCCCTTCATGACCACAGTGGTTTGACTGAAGTTAGAAATAATAATATTATCAACAACTCTGGGAAAGGGTAGAAATCAACACACACACACACACACACACACACACACACTTATATTGAGCAGGAAAGGTAGCAGAGCCATCTGATTAGTGGCTTTTGGGCTCCTTGTGATGTCCACTAGACTATTTCTATAAAATACACATACAAAGTGTGGTTTTATCTGCCACGGAGCATACTTTCTTCCCATTACCACCCACCCAATGGTTGCCCATATCTGTGCATATCATAAACTGCAGCTGGGTGTAAGGACAATGGATGTAAGAATGAGTCAAAACCACTTATTCCGCAGAACTGTTGTGTGGGTTGAGTAGAATCATGTACCGAAAGGCCATGTTTCAGCAAATGCTTTTCCTTTAGTCCATTCAGAAATACAGTTCTACTCTCAGGGGTAAACTCATTTTTTGCAAGGCCATGCCTTGGCTTATTCTTGCCTTATGGGAACAGCTGGACAAAACCCAGTCTCCCTAGACAGACTGGGTTCTGGCCAACTGGGTCTTTCGCTCTCCATCCTCCACTGTCTGCAGGTTCCCTGGGGAATGGTGGTGTTGCTGAAAGTGACTTAGCGGTTTCTGAGCTTCTGCTACCTGGCTCCGGGACTCTCCGGATGAAAAAACAGAATAACCCTCCCTCACATGTCACCCTCCCTGCAGCCCATTGTGAAACATGAATGCAGGCGTGGGACATGTGTGAAACAGGCCCTGGAGCTGTGTCCAGGATAGACTGCTGTAGCATTTCTTGCTGGCCTCCAGGAAGGATGAGCAATAGGGAGGACCAACCTTGGAAACTGGATCCTTCTGAAAGAGATGCAAGGCTTTCTTTTGTATATAAATCACTCTTCTGAAATATTTTAGGTGGGAGTTGAACATGTACCAGGGATGTGGAGTCTCGCTAAGGACTGGGGATGGGTGCATGCACAAGAGTGGGTGGGGAGTGGGGAGAGAGAGAGAGATAGAGAGAGTATAAGGGCGGAAGAATCTCATCCTACCCCAGCAACACTCGATTTTCCCCCTGCTTTTTGAAAAATCTGATTTATTGAGATGAAATTTACTTAAAGTAAAATCACCCTTTATCGTGTACAGTTCTTTGAGTTTTGACAAATACACAAATGGTGTACCTACCACCACAATCAAAATATAGAATAGTTCCAGCACTCCCCAAAATTTCCTCCTTTCCCTTTGTAGTCACCTCTCACCCCACCCCCTGTCCCTGGCAACAACCTCTGATCTGTTTTCTGTCCTTATGGTTTTACCTTTGTGGCAGTGTCATATAAATGGATTCATTTAGTCTTTTGAGTCTGGTCTCTTTTGTGCAGCCCTACTGTGTTTAGGATTCACGCATGTTGCTGTGTGCACTGGCATTTCATTCTCTTCTGTTCCTGAGTAGTATTCTGTTGTATGGATGTATATCCTTTTATCTATTCCCCAGTTGAGGATCATTTGTGCGGTTTCAAGTTTGGGTCAGTTAATTATACAACTGTAGGTTTTGAAGATACCAGCAATCCTCTTTTATAAATGAAAACATAACTTACATTTAGCTTTTCTTATCCTGAATCATACTGCAAAGAATACATCTGCTGAGCAGCCACATTCAAAGAGTTTGGGGTGAAGATGTCAGAGTCCCTGACAATAGTGTTATATGAAGTTGTGTGGTGGGGGGGGAGAGAAAAAAAAATGAATGAATGAATGAATCTGGGGAGGAATGACTGTGTGCTAGCTACTGAACCAGAGGTGAG
The DNA here is from genome assembly GCF_011800145.1 of Mirounga leonina. NCBI lineage: Eukaryota > Metazoa > Chordata > Mammalia > Carnivora > Phocidae > Mirounga > Mirounga leonina. Next base: position 11,409,987 of record NW_023270454.1, read on the forward strand.
GGAGAGAGAGAAAGGGGAGGGGGGGGAATGAGATGAGAATTTAGGGCTTTTTTTTTTTTTTAAGATTTTATTTATTTATTTGAGAGAGAGAGAATGCGAGACAGAGAGCATGAGAGGGAGGAGGGTCAGAGGGAGAAGCAGACTCCCTGCCGAGCAGGGAGCCCGATGCGGGACTCGATCCCGGGACTCGATCCCGGGACTCGATCCCGGGACTCGATCCCGGGACTCGATCCCGGGACTCGATCCCGGGACTCGATCCCGGGACTCCAGGATCATGACCTGAGCCGAAGGCAGTCGCTTAACCAACTGAGCCACCCAGGCGCCCCGAGAATTTAGGGCTTTTGAAGTGGAGTAAAGACATTTCTCATAGCAATTGAGAAATTGATCCCTTTTGACTGAAGAGGCTGTGTTTTCATACTATCTGCTTTCAGACCTCCAAGTAGAGTGTGGGCTTCTCCGGAGACTTTCTGGAGGGTGGGTGGGAGATTCTTCCCCTCACCAGGGAAAGGCTCCAGCTCCGGAGGCGAGGTGGTAGGAGGGGGGAGGAAGGATGGGAGAAGGTTAGCAGAGACTCCTGGGGTTAGCTCTGCACCTCCGAGAGTGAAAAGCTCCCCTTTACCTAGGTGCTGATTATTCATTCCATTTCACTCAGACCTTGGCTTCTTGCTTTGTCTCCCCGTACTTCCTTGCCCTGTGGCAATTTGCTGTTTATTAGCACCTCGCTGAACAGGGCCTGGGGTTGTGGAAGAAAGCAAACTTTAAAGGGAGGGCACCCTTGTCTTTCAATCCTGCTGAATGTGCGGGGAAGTTGAAACTGGTGGGAAAGTAATGGAATGCCAGGGATCTTTCGTTCTTTTTATTCCCTCAGGTCAGAGTTCAGTACATACCCTTGGAGAGAAATATGTCGGTCTAGTTATTGCAAGCTCCATGCCTCCCCTTTCCTCCTGCTGTTGCAAGAAACCAATTATTCCCAAACAATAAATACCTCCAAGCCCTGATGGGTGTTAGCAGAATGAGCAGACCTCTCTCTATGGGCACCTGCTACAACTGTGGGGTGGTGGCCTGTGAAGCGACCTTTTGTCCATTACAGGGAAGCCCAGGCCTGTGTGGAGTGGGTCCGCACAGGCGTGAAGGACCTCAAGGCCTCCAGCCGCCAGCATCCCCTGCCGCCCCCGCCCCCTCTCCGCAACCCGCGCCCCCCCCCCCCCCCCCCGCTGTTTTCGCACTTGGGCTTCTGCTTCCTTGACACTTTCCTGTCTCTCGCTCTGCCGCGCCAGGTCGCGGCGCCTGCCTGGGCGTCTTCTCCAGCTCCGGGTCACCTCGGGCTCCGTGGCCAGGGGAAGGGTGCCGGGGCTGGCGGAGGAGGGGGCAGCCTGGGCGGAAACGCGCCGGAGCTGGCGATGGGAACATCATGTCTCTGGTGGCCCCACAAGTCCCCCGATATGTGCGTCGGGGTCTGACGACTGGCAGCGCTCCAGCCGCTGGTGTCCTCGTCACCACCACTGCCCGCCCCGGGATCTGGGCGGGAGGGGGGTGGGGGAACCCTCGACTCCGGACTGACCTCGTCCCTATCTGGTCCCCCCCGCCCCCATCCCGATCGAGCCCTGGCGCTTTCCTTCCCTTTTCTCTTGCTGGCTTTCTCCTTTCCCTGGGGGTCTCGATCTCTCTCTGTTGCCACGTCTCCTGACCCCATCTCGCCTTCTTTCTCTGGGTTTGTGTTTTTCTCTCCTATCTTACCCTCTCTCTTTTCTCCGGTCTCCAGCTCTAATTCCTCTCTCTGCATCTCCGTTCCCTGCTCTGTTTTTCCCATAACACTTCACCGTTTAACACTCTATAGATTTGACTTTTTTATTGTCCTGCTTCCTCTTATAGAATGTAATCTCCTGGAGACAAAATTTTCTCTGTTTTGTTCCATGCTGAATCCGAGCTCCTGGAAAGTTCGGGGGCACAGAGTAGGTGCTCAGTAAATAGAGAATGGAGGAAGGAAGGCAGGCATGAATGATCACGTCCTTCTCTGGCTTTCTCAGGCCTCTCTCTCTCTCTACCTTCTCCCTAGTTTTTTCTCTGTCCTTGTCTCTGCCTGGCTTCCTCTTTCTCACCCCTCTTCCCCTCCTTTCTCTCGTTTCTGCCTCTCTCCATACACCCTCTCCTTCATTTTTTCTTGGTCCTAGTGTTTCGCTGGGTCCTTCCATCGTTGCAGGATCTATGGGTCTGGACCCTCCGTGCCTCCGGAGACCCCGCACCTGGCACCTGTCGTCCTTTGTCCGTCGTTGGTCTCCGTTCCGGGGAGCCCCAGGCCTCCCTTACTAATTGCCGCCGTCTCAGCGCCTAATCAGGTTGTCTAGACCAACTCAACTTCCAAAATTCTGACTGCGCACCCGCGCCCGGAAATCCCTTCTTCCTGCAGACTCCAGAGTGCTGGGACTCCCGGGTTTCCTTAGGAGCCACCTAGATTTGGTCAGGAGAGTCGTAGTCGGCCAGGGTGGGGCAGAGCCACACAGATAAATGCTCTCGAGTGACCCAAATCTTGGTGTCTAGCCTGGGCCTCTGTGTCCTGGTGGTGACCCTGGGCACCTACTGTGTGCCAGGGGATACATTCCCCTTGGAGGGGAGTGTTCCATTCTGCAACTCCCAACAGCCCAGAGAGATGCCGTTAGCAATCCCTTTTGTTATTTTAATCCTTCAACAAACATTTATTGAGTATCTACTAAGTGCCAGCAACAGTCGCTGCCCTTCTGGAACTTACCTTCTGGAGTGTGTGTGGGGAGGGAAGTGTATAACCAACCACAGATAAACGAATTTATAACTCCAGGGAACATAAGGCCTATGAATAAAGCAAATTCACATTTTACATATTCCAAGAGTTCTTGCCCTGGACCCGGGGCTGCCAGATCTGCAACTTCTAAAAGTCCCTGACAGAGGACCACAAGTGAACATATTGAGGCCCGCGTCACCAAGAGAGATCCCGGAGGTGACCGTTTTCGTCCCCAAAGAGTAGGTGCCCTCGCGACAGCTCAGAGAGTCTGCAGGCCAGGAGCCGGTCTCCCCACAGCTTGGACAGTGGGGGTGGGAAGCTCCCGTTTGCAGCAGTTTTCTTAAGGTTCTTGGGTGAGGAGGGAGAGAGGGAGCCAGGCTAGGAAGGGGGAAAGGGGCATGTGCGAGGGCGTCAGCATGGCCGCAGCAAGCTGAAGTTTCCCCGCTCGGTGCCCACTGGCCTAAGTGCCCGGACTTGCGGGCACCTAGGCGGGTTTCAGTTCTGTCCTCTGCTGCCCTGGGACTGAGCAGCACCCTCCCCATTTAAAAAGCCTCTGGCATCCTTCCTGAATTTAATGAAAATGTGGAGCCTCCTTTTCGCTGTTCTTTCTCTTCTCCCAGGCTCTTAGATTATGAGACATGACCTGCTTTATTTTAAATTGATTTTCATTTTTAAATGTCAGGCGTATTCATTAAAGGAATCTTAGAGATATTTGAAAAACAAAAGGCGGGTTTAAAAAAGTGTTTCAGGGGTGCCTGGGTGGCTCAGTCGGTTAAGCATCTGACTCTTGATCTCAGCTCAGGTCTTGGTCTCGGGGTCCTGAGTTCAAGCCCCACATTGGGCTCCGAGCTAGGCATGGAACCTACTTTATTTTTTTTTAAGATTTTATTTATTTATTTGACAGAGAGACACAGTGAGAGAAGGAACACAAGCAGGGGGATTGGGAGAGGGAGAAGCAGGCTTCCCGCTGAGCAGGGAGCCCGACACGGGGCTCCTTCCCAGGACCCTGAGATCATGACCTGAGGGGAAGGCAGACGCTTAACGACTGAGCCACCTAGCCGCCCCGGAACCTACTTAAAAAAAAAAAAAAATAGAAAAGTGTTTCATTATAGAAACTCAACATTAAATAGAGTGCAAAAAAGAACTAAGACTCAGGAATCTAGATCTGAGACCTATTGTCCAGTGCACTGGCTTTGCCACCTCAGAAAAGTGTCTCAGCGTCTCTGGGTCTCTAAGTTCTTGTTTGTATGAGATGGTAACACCTTCTCTTCCTTCCTCTAGCTCCCCAATGTTGTTGTTTCCTCCAGAAAAATGGAATTTGAGAGTGTTTGGTAATTTGGAAATGACTATAAAATATTAAGGGCTGTGCCAAAAACTCTGATCCTCAGGGCCAGAAGCACCAAGGAGGCTTTCGGGGAGGTCTGTGAGTGAGACCTTGGCTTCACTTTGCAACACCGAATAGTATTTTTAAAATATTTTATTTTATTTTATTTTTGGAGAGAGGGAGAAGCAGAGGGAGAGGGAGAGAGAGAATCTTTAGCAGGCTCCACGCCCAGCCCGAGGCAGAAGAGGGACTCAGTGTCAGGACACTGAGATCATGACCTGAGCCAAATCAAGAGTCCCACGCTTAACCGAATGAGCCACGCAGGCGCCCCATCGAATAGTATTTTTAAAAATAAGAGGACGAAAAAGCTTGATCACTTCCTGGGGCGCTGAGCTAATTTGGGTGGGAGGGGGAGGGGGTCTCTATGTCCCCGACACCGCCAACCCCACCCCACAAAGAATTCTGGTGTTCAAACGCCAGGCACAAGGAGGGAAAGAAGGTCTACGTAGTCCAGCAGCTTAATTCATTCTCCGATTTTGCGTCAGTGGGGACTAGCCCGGCTCTGCAGTTTGGTTCTCCCAGCTCCGCCCAAGGTGGGGGTGGGGAGGTGGGCTGCACAGGGGGCAGGGTGGGTCACGGGAGCGAGTACTAAGAGTCTCAGAGGAGGAAATGTGGGGGCCGGGTGGGGGAATTCGAGGACCGTGTGGGGACCAGAGCCAGCCTACGTTCAGCGCGGGTCACTTTGCATGTCTGTCATGAGCCCTTGCGCCCAAGTCCGCAGAGAAGCGTCTACATCTCAGAGGAATTCGTTACAAAGGACGACGGGGAACTTCCTAGTTCCCTCTCTGGTTCTCTCTCTCTATGGGGGTCTCTTGTTCCGATTATAAGACTTTGGGTGCCCCGTGTTTTTTCAGGCATTGTTGGTTTTTGTAAGGCGGCAGCGGAGGCTGATTTCCGCAGGGTGCCAAATGACTTTATCAACCAAAATCTGAGATTCTGGCACCTGAGGTTGCGCTGCGTTTACAATAAGCTGGCTCGGGTCCCGCCAGGAAATCCGGTTACCCCACGAGGGGAGACCCTGGCTGGTGTCACCGTGATTTCCATCGTCCACAGTTTAACTCTTTTGTTCAGGGAAATAGAGTTCGGATTCCTCTGTACACCATGTCCAGTCTACAATTGCGTCTTTACTAGGGTATGGACCCGCTCAAGTCCCCAAGGTCTTAAGGGAGCAAGAAAATGCAATTTATTCTTGTGTCCTGGGGAGATTTTTTTAAAGTGTGCAGTGCATCTAAGTAATTCTTATTTGTCTAAAATCTCATGACGTGACTCTTCATTAGATCCAGGCCCTTAGTAAAAAGAGATCAAAGATTTTTACAGTATTAAATTTTCCCTGTTGACTATGGGAAAGAAAAGCGGAAAGAGGACGTGAGTGGGGTTGGGCCACCATCCCAGGCCAGCCCAGGGACATGTCCTTAAAAATAGCCAAGAATCCGAACCTTAAACACAACTCCCCCCCCCCCCCCAAGCGGCCTCCTGAGCGAGAGAGAAGCCTGGGAACTTAGCGGCAGCCGATAAATCTCCTCCAGCCGGCGGGCCAGGGAGGCCTTGAAATGCTCCCTGCTCCTGGCAACAGCGCGGCGGACGCGGGGGCTCCCGCCTTGCCCTAGCGAGGGAGGGGGCCGACCGAAAGACGGAGGGAGGGAGCGAGGGAAAATCAAACACCCCCAAAGAACAGACCGCTTGCCAACCACCTTCCGGACCGTCCTTGAGCTAAACGCTTTGGGGAGAAAGTTGGGGCGCTGGGTCCAGAGAAAAGAGCCACAGGAAAGACACAAATTTCTCTATCCCAGGCGCATTCCTAGAAGGAGCGAATCTTCAAGGCTCCCAGGCCTCAGCCCACCTGAACTGCGCCAGAACGGGGCGTGGGTAAAAGAGCTCTGTCGGGTCCCTTGCCAGAAGAGGACTCTCGGTGAATCCGGGGTTCCTAGCAAGCGAGAGCTTAGAAAAACCAGGCTCTTCCATCTGGGGTCTCACAACGGCCACTTAGAGCAGGCAGGGCCTGTTCCGCCCCCCCCCGCCCCCCTCCCCCACACAGAAGAGGGGACTAAAGTTCCGGGAGGCCTAGTGTGGGAGCAGTGGGGGGGGGGGTCGCCTCAGGGCACCCAGCTAAAGCGAACCTCAGCACACACGCTCGTGTCATCCCTCACTACTGGTAGAAGCCCGCCTGGGAGTGGTCTGTGTCCTTGGCTTTGGTGAGGACGCTTGGATGGCCGCTCCACCAGACTCCAAACCCCAAGCCCTTGGCTTGTTGCTAAGAAAACCCAGTGCCCACAGGCCGCAGGCTCAGCTCTGAGGGTCTCGTGCTGAAGGCAGCTCTGAGACCTCGGGCCTCGCTGGAGCCACAAATCCCCACCGAAAACAGAGAGGCCAGAACAGCTTGCCGCTTGTCCAAGCCCACACGTTTAAGTCTCCAGAAAGCCCTCGTAGGCCAATGGGGATGTCGTTTTCGACCGCGCAGGGGTCGCGTACCCTTCTCCGCCATTCGTCTGAAAGTGCGACTCCCCGATGTCCTCCCCAAACCGCTCCAGCCTCCCAGGTCCCCAGGACCCCCTCCCTCTTAAGTTCCCAGACATCTGGGATCTGCCAGCGCCAAATTCTGCAGAGGCGCTAGCGAGGAGTTGAGGGAAGCTGGAGCAGGGTCCCTCAACAGACCGTTCTTAGTTTCCGGGGCGCGAAGGGGCCTAGGCAAGCAGCTGCCTGGGGGTCGGGGTGGGGGCGGCGAAGGTGCGTCCAGCCCCCGCGCAGGCCTTCCGCGGCTCCGCGGGGTGCCTCAGTTTTCTCTCCTGCGCTCAGGCTCCTCTGAACCTCCGCACGTTTCGCTCAGGAAGAACTCCCCGCGCAGCCGCGCTCAGTCCTTCCTCCGGGATTTTCCTGAGAATCCCCATGAGTTGGCCAGGATCCCTTTGGGGGTTTCCTTCCAATCAGCCCCGCGTCCTAGTCTCGTCCTCTGCGCCCGGGTTGCCCTCGCGCAGGCCAGGAATCCACTGCCGATTACCAACAGCGGAAGCTGGTGTAACCCCTTACCCTTCCTTCGCAGCCGCACGGGTTTCGTGTAGGGTGGTATCCCGGCCCCCTCCCGACCCCTCTAATCTGGTACGAAAAACCTGCTCTAGAGAGAGAAACTCGGCTTTGGGGGGGGGGGGGAGTTTAACCGAAAGCGTGAGAGCCACCGGCCGGCTGTTATCTGGGGCTGAAGGCTGCGGTAATCGATGGGTTATTTTTACGCGGTAATAGGGCCCTGTGATTGCTCTATTAACCTTTAGACCTGTCTGAGGGACTCTCCGGCTCGCAGCCCCGCTGAGCTGGGGCCTCTAGGCACTGACGCCGACTCCAGACTCAGGCCTGCCACCCTCCCCGCCCCCAGCTCTAGGGAGGGGGCTGCGCTGGCTGGAAGACCTCTCCGCTGAGAAGCCCTGCTGTACTGCCAAGCTCCCCCAAGCCCCCGCCACGTCCCTCGGATTGGTACAGCAGCGCCGCAGGCTGCAGGGAAAACGGAAAGATCTGAAGGTGGGAGGCCATTGGAGATGGGAAGCTTCGCCAGGAAAGGGTGCACGTTTTGCATAAATACATAACTTTGAGGGCTGGAGAGGCTGCTGAGAAGACGAAAGGGAAGCTGCCGTCACTGCGCTCTGACTTGAGTGGGCCAGTCCCAGGTTTCGTGGCTTTTCCACTCGCAGTCTGGGGCTAGCAGAATCCCCACTATCCACTACCTCGCGGAGACTCGCAGCCAGCCCGGCTCTCCTCGTGACCCTGTGCTCCACCGCCGATCAGGGGTCTCGCCCAAGAGGTCACCTTCCCTTCTATCAGCCCCGCCCCTTGCCCCGCGAGTCCAGGGCTGGGGCAGGACTCGGACCACCGGGAGGCGGGGGTGGGGGATGGGGTGGAGGGAGGAGGTAGGAGAGGGGAGCTCCTGAATAAAGCTGACCCTGGGCAAAACTGCAAACCGAATCGACCTCAGGCACCGCGGTGGGTGAAGCCCCGCTCCCCGGCAGTGGCACTTGAGCATTTTCCGAGATCCTTGCGCCTGGACTTTGCCTGTTGGGGGAGTTTTTTGTACAGCCCCGCAGCCTCGGCGCGGAGCGGAGGTGCAGCCTCTGCGGCGCACCCCCGCCCCCCGCCCTTGCACGTGACTCCCACAGGCCAGTCAGCGCCCGAGAACGCGAGCGCAGGGGCGAGGGGACCCGCGCCGGGAGCTGGGGGAAGCGGAGGCGGCCGGCACAGTGGCCGCGAGAGGCACCGCCGCTGCCGTAGCTCCCGGGGCGCCCAGGGGAGCGCGCGCCGGCCCTCCAGCAAGCTCAAGTCCCGGCAGGTACGGCTTTTTCTTCCCCCACCACGCTCTTTCCCGCCGTCAGCGAAATTCAGAGCTCCTCTGCGCTGTTTGCCTGGGAGCAGAGAGGGAACTGGTGGATGGAAAGGAGACGTTGGTCACTCTCTCCGCCCCCAAATTGGTCTAAGACTGCTCAACTTTGGGCATTGGCTTAATAACGTCTTTAAATCAAAGTAAGATTGGGGGGGGAAGCGAAGAGGGATATTCGAAGTGCTTTTGGATTTGTGTGTGTGTGTGTGTGTGTGTGTGAACTTGAACGTTTTTAATCCCCGCCCCCGCGTATATATTCTCCAGCCCTTGTTTCTGCACCTCCCAGGCCAGGGTCTGGATGGGGATGACGGCCGTACGAAATCACACTGACCAACTGACCCAAGACAGGCCGCACGGAGGGGCTCAGACGGAGCAGTGTCGCCCGTCGATGGCTCCGGGGACTCAGAGTGGCGGTGGGAGGCAGCGCGACTGGGCCTCGGCCCCGGGCAGGCGCTTCCAAGTCGGCAACGGCTACTGAGCGCCCGGACTTTTTATGCGCTTCTGGCCAGCCTCCTAGCCTTCCTGACTGGGGTCCAGGGAGTCAAACACCACCCACGAAGCTAACAACCCCACCCACTCACACTACATCTGGGCGAGCTGAGGGCCGGAACCCGGGAGGAAAGCAGTGACGTCCCTCCGCCAGCCACGGTTAGCTGCCCCGATCCATAGTATTATGTCGCTTGGCTTTGGGCTGGGGGCGAGGGGGTCCTTCAGGGGAGAGGAGGATGCCTGGGTGGTGAACTGTCACCAGGTGGAGGGAACGAAGAGGCCTTTCGGTTGGGAAACAGGGTGGAGAGGGACCCAGGGCTGGTAGAATCTGGGGCAGCACGGTGGCTCTCCAGGGAAGGTTGGGGAAGCGCGGCAGAGAAGTATTTCCTGTGTTGCTCAGAAAAGGAATGGACAGCCAAGAGCAGGTTTCAGGCTTTTAAAGAAAGGTTTCATTGGGATACACCCCCCCCCCCCAAACACACACACTTCTGAGTCTCCACGTTCCCCAGCAGCGGCCAGCTTTATTATTGCCGGCCAGTGTGGTGCGTGTGTGACAGTTTTCTGCGCAGCAGGCCGAGAACAGGGACGCGAGCTGAGCCGAAAGAGCAGGAGTGACTTGTGAATGGACGCGGACATTAGGGCAAGCTTTCGATCCTCCCGCAATCAAACATGGATCGGAAAAGAGCTGTGAGCTAAATCACGAAGAAAGCATTTCCTGTTTGGTCTGTGAATTTGAGGTGAACTGGAATGAGTGATCAAGAGGAGAGGAAAAACTGGGGAGCAGGCCTGAGCCCCCATAGCGAGGCCGACCTGCCATTCTCAGTAGCTCGCTCTGCTACCTCTGCGGATATCTGAACCGAGGCTTAATAATAAAACAAGCAGAATGATTTCTTGTCTTTCCAGAAAGGTATTGAGAGGTATTTTCTCCACCGTCTATTGTTCAGTAATCCAATGCCCAGGTAATGTACCAGCCATTTAAAAAGGTAGAGCATGTAATAAAGACAAATGTTAGATTTATGGCAGTTTTAGCATTTACATTTTAAAGCTTGTAAATTAGCATCTGTATGTATACTGGAAGTTGGCTTACAAAATTATAAATCTTCCGTTCCTGCAGTTATGTAAGAAAAAAGTGTGATGTTATGTTTTAGAACTGCAGAAGTTGAGTATCACAGAATATACAATGAAATAGGTCAACTATTTGATGTAAAAATTAAATACTGAATATTTTATCAAGGTAAGCCTATGTATTTACTTATTGAAGCCCAGAAATTCCTATGAGGTACTAATCTTTTGCCTTCATTTTCAAAGAGTGAAGTTGGTGATCTCAGATCAGTTTTTTGTTTTTGTTTTTTTTTTTTAACATTTTACTTTTAAGTAATCACTACACCCAACCGGGGGTTTGAACTCACAACCGGGAGATCAAGAGTCACATGCTCCAGGAACTAAGCCAGCCAGGTACCCCTCAGATCAAATTTTTTTTTATCCACCCTCTAGCCAAACTTCTTACTGAAGATGTCCAACAAACCAATAATTTATTGTATAGTTTTGAAAGCAAATAATAAACCATCTAGGAGTTAACATGTGACTATATAATACAGTGCTATTAACTCCATTATCATTAGTGATGTTACAAAAATGGTTAAAAGCATTATATAGTATTAGAAATTCCACTTTCAGAATTTTTTATAAAAATTAAGATGCCCATTTATTATAGTATGATTATATCTGAGGCACTGTCTTACGGCACACTAGAAATCTGTAATAATAATGGCCAACAATTATATAGAACTTTGTGTCTGTTAATAAGTTTTATAAAACCCTGTTATAAGTGCTTTATATATTAATTTATAATCCTCACAATCCTCAAGTGACTCTACAAGATAGATACCTTTAACATTTGCATTTTTGCAAATGAGGAAACTGAGGCACAGAGGTTAAGTAATGTGTCGAAAGGCATCCATTCAGTGAGTGACAGAGCCTGTATTTAGTGTAATAAAGGTCAGTTAATATCTTTGTAATTCTACTATTGCAATGAAAAAGAAACCCCTGTTAAAGTGGTTGCCTCATCTTAAGGAGAAAAGTGGGAGTGTAGTGGTCAACCTCAAACCCTGGAGGCCCACAGATTCTGTCCCCCACCCCTCTTTAATTGTATTTTGATCTTTGACAAGTTTCAAAACTTTCCAATACTTCAGTTCCGTCTTCTGTAAATGGAGGCAACACACTTTCTTTAGTGGAGCTGTGACGAAAAGGACCTGGAACAGAGCAGGTGCTTCAGAACGTCGAGCTCTTATTTTATCAGGAAAATTGCCTGAGAAAATAAAAACACAGGATACAAGGATATAACCAAGTCCTATGAACTGTTCTTCCCCTCGAAGCAGTGTCACTGGTGTTCTAATTCCCTGCATGGGTGGATGACCAGGGATTCTATATGGAAAAACCCATTCAGTGAATCAGAATGGCCCAGTGAGTAGTTCTGGAAAGTGAACTTGGATATCCCTTTCACTTTTCTGGTTTTGATACCCAATCTGCAAAATTGCTAAAATATAATTATTTGCAGGAAACAAATACCTCATCTGATTTGACTTCCACATGATAAAGTGTGTGGATGGATAAGAGATTTCACAATCCTTTTCACAGAGATTTAGCAGACCCTGTGCTCCTGTATAAACATTTAGACTCTGCCTCTAGCTAAAAAAAAAAAAAAAAAAGGTTACAAACAAAAATTTCTTAGGTTGTTGGTTTTTATAAAGTTTGTCTTTGTCTTTCGTGGGCAATCTAAAGTTTTTTCACAGCCAGGGACACTTGGGGTTAGGCGGGACAGAGATGAGCAATATTTCTTGTGCCCCAGGCACTCCGGAAACCCGAAACCCTTGAACTTAAAAAATACTGAGACAAGAATATGCTTGAAAAATAAGGTAAAATTAAAGTCCTTCCTGACAAGCAATACAGTAATAGTAATAATAATAATAATAATAATAATAATAACAACAACAACCACCTCGGTCACAACCAGTAATTACATGTCCAATAACCGTGAAGCCCCATGTCCCTAGAGCTGCCCTCCGTAGGCTTCCCTCGAGCAGCCCCTGGCCTCCGCAAAACCAAGACCGCAGCTTCCTTCGGAAGCGCACGGCTTCCAAAGCTGGGCGCCGAGGGTGACGATTTCTTGGGTTAGCAGTTCGAGAGAAGCAACCGCAAGCATAGCGAGTGTGCTCTGAATGCTCCTGATGAACTTCCCCTTTTTGTCGTTCCTCATTTAGGTAGGACCGCAGCAAGGAGGAAAGGAGGAAAAGAGCCAACCGGACCCTCCGCATTGGAACCTGCCTACCGCACCCAGCGCCGTCCGTGCGCAGCGACGGCCGCCCGCGTGACCCGAAGGCCCGTGCCCCGCACAGGCGCCCAGGCACTACCCCGCCTCTTCTGCCACTCGTGGGTGCTCAGGACCTCTAGGCCTGGGGGTAGACTCAGCCCCTCCTCCAGCACCTCCAGGAAGAACCAAAAATTCAATTTGGGATTTTCCTATAAACAAGAGCCTAGAGTCTTTTTTGCTCGACGCTGGATTTAATACGTATATATTTTTGAGAGATTTTTTTTTTACTTTTGATTTTTGATCTTCGTTTACGTGACAGGCTCTCACCTGTACATCATTATTATTTTTTCTACTATTATTTTCTGTGCCTGCATTGCGCCGTGACTCGCCCGTGGGAGAGAGGACTCAGAAGCTGAGAGCTCGCGGGGGCGATGTACCAGAGCCTGGCCATGGCGGCCAACCACGGCCCCCCTCCCGGGGCCTACGAGGCGGGCGGCCCTGGCGCCTTCATGCACAGCGCGGGCGCTGCGTCCTCGCCAGTCTACGTGCCCACGCCGCGGGTGCCCTCCTCTGTGCTGGGCCTGTCTTATCTCCAGGGCGGAGGCGGGGGCGCCGCGTCCGGAGCCACCTCCGGCGGCAGCTCCGGTGGGGCCCCGTCGGGTGCCGGGCCCGGAACCCAGCAGGGCAGCCCGGGCTGGAGCCAGGCGGGAGCCGAGGGAGCCGCCTACACCCCCCCGCCTGTGTCGCCGCGCTTCTCCTTCCCGGGAACCACTGGGTCCCTGGCAGCCGCCGCCGCCGCCGCCGCGGCCCGGGAAGCCGCGGCCTATAGCAGTAGCGGCGCAGCGGCGGGCGCGGGCCTGACGGGCCGCGAGCAGTACGGGCGTGCGGGCTTCGCAGGCTCCTACTCCAGCCCCTACCCCGCCTACATGGCCGACGTGGGCGCGTCCTGGGCCGCGGCCGCCGCCGCCTCCGCCGGTCCCTTCGACAGCCCGGTCCTGCACAGCCTGCCCGGCAGGGCCAACCCCGCTGCCCGACACCCCAATCTCGGTGAGTACTGAGCGCAAGCACCCGGGCCGGCTGGGTATCGGAACAGGCTGTCCTGAGCACTGTTGGGGGCATTTAATTTTTCACAAGTGTGTGTGTAGGGTGGCGGGCGGTGGGGAGGGGGCAGGACGCGTGAGTTTCAAGGAGAGCAAACTGGAAGACCGAAGCTGGCGGCGCCGAACGATGGCGGCGGTGAAGGTCACAGCCCCAAAGAGCCCAGATTCTGTTAAGCGAGGGCGAGCCTGCTTTCGAGATGCTTTTCTCAAAGAGAGGGGCCTGCGGGGTGGCAGGGTCTGAGTGTGTCCCCATTAAGCCCCAGACGTCGGGTGTGTCTGAGCCCGCCATGCCCATCTGTAGGTGACCGCGGGAGGCCGACAGGCTCACTGGAGAGCTGGGAGGAGCAGCCCCGGGAGCCCTTGGTGGAGAGCGTTAGCGATCGCGGGGTTTCTGCTCCCATTTCCTCTCGGCGCTCCCTTGGAGTCCTCAGCAGGGAACTGATTACATTGGCTAGGGCCCAAGATCTTCTGGGCCATTTGGCGGCCCAGTTGGAGGATCCTTCGCAGTGGCAGATGATTCTCCTGTCGGGATTTCACACCTGGTACAAAGGAGGGACTGGAGCAGTGGAGATGGGTTGAACTGGGGCTGGCACCCTGTGGGTGCCTGGGGGCCAGAGCGCATTGCGCACTGCGGGGGTCTGCGGCGGCGCATGTGCGGGGTGTATTGAGAGCGCACGCCTGGTCAGCGTCCGGGGACACCGGAACCCCAAAGGGGCTTCTCTATATTACCTGATTTAAATGGAGACTTTGCAGCAGCTTCCATAAGTTGAGCGTCCTCTTGTCTGTAGGTCTGAGGTTAGAAATAACAATCGTAATGGGCACAGTTTAATATTTCCTGTGAATGACAGACCTGGGAACGCCGGCAGACGTGTGCTCTCTTGCTCCGATTTACAGATTGAACAGAATGAAGTCTGAAAAAGGGTCTGGTTGCTTTGGGCTGGCAAAGTAAGGGAAGTGGCAATCACTAGTTCAAAATGCAAACGACCTGTGGCCTTGTGGAATTTCAGGAAGGGACAGGATCGGGTTTGGTTGGAGATGGCTTTTGCGGGGGAGGGGAAGCCCAGACCTGAGAAACAAAGTTAACATTTATTGACTACCTACTAAGTGCTAAATCCTTTCACATTTGTTCTCACTTTGAAGAGTAAAGCCTGTCCCTCCCAGGTTTCCAGTCTTAGGCTGGCTCTGAGAAGGGTCCCGGCTTTGAAGAGCTTTTAAATTATCCTCTGACCCTGGGTGGCCAGGGAAGGTCCCCAGGGGGGTCCAGCCAAATACACATCCCAGGTAAACTGATTAACCGTGGAAGTGGCGCCGGGGCTGGGTCTGTGGCTCCTAGTTTCCCCCTCCCCTTCTCAGGGGAGCCAGACGGCACCCCCCCGGGGGGGAGGAGCAACTGGCTCCGGAGCCCTTCGGAGGGCCTGAGCCAGATAGCTAGCTTGAAGCATCTCCATACAATGGCAGCTGGGGGTGGGTGTGTTGGGGGGGGGGGGGGCGCGGTGCGGCGCTCTGGCTCTGCATTCTCAGAACTCTCCGTTGTCTCTGGAACGCTCTCTCTGGAACTTACGTTTTAAAATAGGGAGAAATGGTCTCCAGAGTTCCACTTCTTTTAACTTGTGGTGGGAGTGGAAAGGTTGCTTCTAACCCCTATAACGTGGAATGAGAATTTGGTGTTGGATTAGGGAAAAAAAAGTTCAAAGTCCAAAAATGGAGGCTATGCTTTTCTGGTCTTCAGAGTTACAACCACAACAATGTTAAAAAAATTAAAAAAAGATACTGTATGAATGCACACAGTATTTAAATTCTAAAATGTAACCCGTACCACTTAGGAGGGTGCTGGAGTAAGTAACGTTTCCCAAATTTCAGGGTCAGCAAACGACAAGCTGACCTCCAAGGAGCACCTCCTTGCTGAGAAATGTGGCCTGTCTTCCCAGTACTCTGCTCTGTTCCACTAGTTCAGGAAGTCCCACCTGAAAACAGCCCTTGGGTCTGGCCTAGCAGCTGGATTATCTCCTCTATACGTAGCCAAGTGTGTTAAATGGTCTTCAGGAAACTTCCATGTTATTTATTTATTTATTTATTTTAAGATTTTATTTTATTTATTTGACAGAGAGAGAGACAGCTAGAGAGGGAACACAAGCAGGGGGAGTGGGAGAGGGAGAAGCAGGCTCCTGGCCGAGCAGGGAGCCCGATGCGGGGCTCGATCCCAGGACCCCGGGATCATGACCTGAGCCGAAGGCAGACGCCTAACGACTGAGCCACCCAGGCGCCCTTCCATGTTATCTTTGTGAGAGAACATGAGGCATGTGGAACTTGCTGGCATTCATATCTTCAGCATGTTCTGCAGGTGGCACTTACCTAAAAGCAAGTTCATTTAAAAGCAGTGCATGTAAATAAATATATATTTTTTTATCTGTTCCTCCTATCATACGGACCCTTCTGTAAATGCCTGCTAGTTTATCAAGGACCAACACTGGCATATTGGCTGATGCTGAGTGATAGAAGCATGATGACAAGTGATTACTGATTCCATGATATTTATTGAGAGCCGCTGTATGACAGGCGAAGGTTCATTCAATTCCAGGTACCCCTGTGATCTTGGGCAAGTTACTTACCTCTCAGTCTCCCCTCTCTTTCTGTAAAATGGGATAATCCTAACTCCTTTCAGTGTTGTCTTATATTAGACAAATATTAGGTAGTGTTTGTGAAGTAGTTGGTTTTGGCCCCTCATAAAAGATGGCTATTTTGTTAAGCAGCTACTCACTATCACGTAGTAACTTGTTTTCCTGATTTTCTCAGGACTGAGGGGTTTCCCAGGACTTGGTGGTTTTAGTGCTAAACCTAGGGCAGTCCTCAATACACAAGGATGGTTGGTGACCCTAAACAGACATGAAAATGGGTAAATGACCCTGTAGCATGCTGCAGTAATGAGCTAAGAGCAAAGGAGAGAAGACAGAAGTGGTTCTTTCTTCTGTCTAGGAATCTGGAAGTCTTCACCTAAGTGGTGTCATCTGCATTTGGTCTGGAAGGATAAGCAGGAGTTTGCCAGGAAAAGCACAGCACCTGCAATTAAAAAAAAAAAAAAAAAAAGGAAAGGAAAAGAAAATTAAACCCTCATTTGCCATCACATTTTGTAGTACCATGAAATGATAAAACACAGCTTGGCTTTTGCATAAATAATGTATTTACAGCCATAGGTAAAACCACACAGACTAATTCACTCTTCACCTCAGAAACTAGTTTCAATTTCAATGAGGAGAAATAAGGGAATAGCTTTATTTTTTTATGAAGTATTAACTGCCTCGTTTTTAACAATAGTTAATATCTTGCCAGAGTTCTTATGTTGGTTATTGGAAAAGACAAAAATCAAAGTAATAAAAGCTAACAAGGGCCTCTGTAAAGCCGTGCACTTAGGTTGGAAGGAGTTATTCTGCCTTGACCACAATGTATATGAACTCCAGCTCATTCCAAGTTCAATATGAGCCTGACCCTGAAACAGCCATTGACATCATTAATTGGGCTGCATTAATGGAATTATGTGACCTTACTGAGGGCAGGTACAGAGTCTTACTCATATTTAAGTGTCAGGCACATGCTGGGCACTTGGCAAATATTTGAGTAGAGATCTAGGAGGCAGTTGCCACAGTACTCTGCCCAGGTCAAAAATACACACAGTGGCTGCTTCAGAGGCCCATTGAGGAGTCCTGGGGAAGAGGGAGCAGGGTGGGAGAGGGTTCTGGAACCCTTGAGAAACCACTGAAGCTGTTTTAGGTTGGAGAAGTTACAGGGTGTCTGAGAAAGAGAGAGAGAGAGAGAGAGAATGACTGTGTAAAAATACCTGATGGGTGCCTGGGAGGCTCAGTAGGTTAAGCGTCTGACTTTTGTTTTCGGCTCAGATCATGATCTCAGAGTCATGAGATTGAGCCCTGTGTCTAGCTCTGGGCTCAGCAGGGAGCCTGCTGGAAATTCTCTCTCCTTCTGCCCCTCCTCTCTCTCTCTCTCCTTCTGCCCTCCCCCCCCCAATAAATAAATCTTAAAAAAAATAATAATCTGAAAGGCAAAAGCCTATGTCCTTTTTTTTTTTTTTTTTTAAGATTTTATTTATTTGCGAGAGAGAGAATGAGAGACAGAGAGCATGAGAGGGAGGAGGGTCAGAGGGAGAAGCAGACTCCCTGCTGAGCAGGGAGCCTGATGTGGGACTCGATCCCAGGACTCCAGGATCATGACCTGAGCCGAAGGCAGTCGCTTAACCAACTGAGCCACCCAGGCGCCCAAGCCTATGTCCTTTTAACATTGTGTTGCTCCAGGTGAGCGAACATTAGGTTTGACACGAACACTTTCTCACACATGATTGTGGTTGTTGAAATGGAATATGGAATATAACTTCTCTTAATAATAACCCCCTGGGCACTGATAGTGCTTAAGGAGATGGTGGGTTGCCATCTGCCTGTGGAGCTGGGCAGGGAATTCTTGCATTTCAAGGGCTAGAGCCCATGTTTGTATGCACGTGAGATAGCTAGAGCAGGGTAAGAGAGCTGTGTCTCCTTGTGAAGGAACCAATCAGGGTGGTTACACAGGTATATCAGTTTGTCAGAACTCATGGAAATGCACTATTAAAACAGGAGTATTTGATTGTATGTACGTTATACCACAATAAAGCTGATTTTTGTATTAATTAATGCTTGCAAATACTTAAAGCAGAAAAGGAAACCGTGGAAATTATGTGTAAATATGCCATGAAGGAAATAGTTTTGTAGCAGATGTTACTGGAAAAGCGAAGAAAATATGCTTTATTGTGAAATAACAATTCTTTGGGGTAATAGAGAAACAAGCAGTTATAATGCTGTCAAAGGATCTCAAATTTTTAAAATCATTTTAAGGGTTGATTTAAAAAAATAACACGGTGAAACACATGCATCACCCAGTGTCAGCCAGGTGGTTTCTTTAAAAGCTTTGCTTCATTCGTGGGGTCATGAGAGTTTGTTTACGGTATAGGTCAGTGGAAAACTCTCTCAAGTGTTTTCTGGATCTTTGGAGGAACTGCTTATCAATGAAGCCGGTTTCTTTCAGAGCCAGTTCATTTATATAGGGAACTTTGCAAGATCAACTCTGAAGTAGCTTGTTTGGCTAGAGAATGATTTGTCAGTCTCTGAGAAAACTGAAGTTGTTTGACTTTCCGGTTACCACCCTGAGCAGGTCAGTCAGAGCTGGGGCTGGTCTGTGCTGCTAGATTGAGAACCAATTAAATGAGGAAGGTGTGTGTGGTGTGGCCAGGGGTGTGTCACTGCTTCCAGTGAGATCTGTCACCTGCCCAGTTGTGTCCCACCAAAAGGTCAGGCCACATTTGCTAGGTACTTTCGAAGCACTCAGGTAGAATGATGCACAGGAGACAGTTTTAGATAACACTTTCTTCTGTATCCCTTCCCATTTTTTTTTTTTTTTAACTTAAATGAGCTGAGAAAACAAACATACTCTGAGGCGTGGGGAAACAGGAACTCTGATACCTGTGGGTGGGAGTGTAAATTGAAGAGCCCTTGGTGATATCCAACAAATTATAAAGTAGCTACTCTTGACCCAGAAATTTAACTTCTAGGAATTTAACTGCAAATACACTGGCACAGTTGTAGCCCTGTTTATAATAACGAAAATTGGGAAAAACCCAGGGGCGCCTGGGTGGCTCAGTCATTAAGCATCTGCCTTCGGCTCAGGTCATGATCCCAGGGTCCTGGGATCGAGCCCCGCATGGGGCTCTCTGCTCAGCGGGAAGCCTGCTTCTCCCTCTCTCACTCCCCTGCTTGTGTTCCCTCTCTAGCTGTCTCTCTCTCTGTCAAATAAATAAATAAAATCTAAATGTTTATTATCAGGGAACTGTTTGTATACATATTGGACATACAAACAATAGATAGCATGTAGGCTTAAAAAATTAGGAAATTCATTATGTGATGGTATAGAGTCCTCTCCAAAGATATTTATAAGTACAGGATATGTATATTGCATGTTACTTGTGTAAATAAAAAAGAAGAAGGGCAGGGGCGCCTGAGTGGCTCATTCGGTTAAGGGTCCGACTCTTGATCTCCGCTCAGTTCTTGATCTCAGGGTCCTGAGTTCAAGCCCTATATTGGGCTCTGTGCTGGGCGTGGAGCCTACTTAAAAAAAAAGAGAGAGAAGAGTATATGCATTTGAAAATATTTAATTTATCTCGGGAAATACAAGGAATTTGTAATGTCGATTGCCCATGGGGAGGATAACTAAGGAGATGAAGAATAAGGGTGGGAAAGCACTTTTACCACATATGCCTTGGAAACTTTTGATTTTTTTTAAGGTTTTTTTTTTTTTTTTTTTTTTAATTTAGAGAGAGAGCGAGCAGGGGAAGAGGCAGAGGGAGAGAGAATCTCAAGCAGACTCTGGGCAGAGCACAGAGCCCGATGCGGGGCTCCATTCCATGGCCCCATTCCATGGCCCTGAGCATGACCTGAGCCAAAACCAAGAGTCAGATGCCCAACCAACTATGCCACCCAGGCGTCCCTGTGGAACCTTTTGAATTTGTAACTAACTTAACCATTTTTTATTTTTATTTTTTTAAGATTATTTATTTATTTATTTTAGAAAAAGAGCGCGCGCGCATGAGAGAGAGAGAGAGAGCACAAGCAGTGGAGAAGGAGAAGAGGCCCCCCCCTCCCCAGCAAGGAGCCCAATGTGGGGCTCGATCCCAAGACCCTGGGATCATGACCTGAACTGAAGGCAGCTGCTTATCCGACTGAGCCATCCAGGCATCCCTTAACCATTTTTTAAGTCACTTCTATGCTTCTTTATTAGCACATTAAGTAATAAAATACCTTTAAAATATAGGGAGGTTAAAAAAATATAGGGAGGTTAAAGTTAAGTTTTATTTGATTTTATTCTTTACCATCTTAGCCATTTTTAGGTGTACAGTTCAGTTGTGTTAAATATATTCACATCATTGTGAAACAGGTTGTCAGAACTTTTCATTTTGCAAAACTGAAACTCTATACCAATTAAACAACAGCTATATCCTCCTCCCCAGCCCGTGGTAACTGCCATTTTAATTTCTGTCTCTGTGAATCGGACTATTGTAGGTACCTCATGTAAATGAAATCATATAGTATTCATCTTTTCGTGACTGGCTTATTTCACTTAGGATAATGTCCTCAAGGTTCATCCATGTTGTAACATGTCATATGATTTCCTTCCTTTCTAACACTGAATAATATTCCATTGTATGTATATATCACATTTTTTAAATCCATTCATCCATCACGAACACTTGAGTTGTTTCCACCTCTTGTGAATAATGCTGCTGGGAACATTGGTGTGCAAAGGGAACCTTTTGAATTCTGAACCATGTGAATATATTACCAATTTAAAAAAAAACATACTGAACCAATTAAGTTATCAAAGAGACATACAGCATTCATGAATTAACTTCCTGAGAGTCTCTCGCCCTCTTTTTGTTTAAAACAGGGTTCTATATTTAGAATTATAGATGCACAGAAAAAGTACTTTGTAGTACAAATTGTTTATTGAATTTAGCTTTTAGTTTTTGCTTATCCAACAGGAGATTGCTTTACCGAGGGGACAAAAAACTCTTATCCTACGCTTAGTTATGTCTATTGGTAGCAAATCTCAGCAAATGTCAAGTTACTGGCATTGGGGGCACATAGATGGGTGCCCTTTCCTGGTGTGGCAGTTCTCCCTGAGGTTATACTGGGGCGAGAGCCAGAAAACCACTAAGGCAGTGATAGGATGATCTTAGAAAAACAAATTACCTTCCCCGAAGGCAAGTCTTTTAACCAATTATTTTCAGCCTGTCCTTTTTTTTTTAAGATTTTATTTATTTATTTGAGAGAGAGAGAGTGCGAGCACGAGCAGCAGGGGAGAGGGAGAAGCAGGCTCTCCACTGAGCAGGGAGCCCAATGCGGGACTTGATCCCAGGACACTGGGATCAGGACCTGAGCCGAAGGCTGATGCTTAACCCACTGAGCCACCCAGACGCCCCCTGAGCCTGTCCTTTTAAGGCAATTGAGTTGTAGGGAATGTAGAGCTGAAACCGGCTGCAAATGTTGCCGCTTTTGTTTGCATAGGAAAGAGGAAGGACTGCCAGGAAAGACTGCCTGTTCTTTCATTGCCTTGCTCTAAAGGGCAATTCTTGGAGGCCCCTGGATGCTGCTGCTTTAAGAACTTGACCGAGCCTTTTTGACTTTTGGTAGTATTTGTCCGCTGGTGACTTTTTTGATCTGCAAATCCTGAATAAGGTGCAGGTGATAAGGCCCTCTCATGGTTTGGGAATGGGTATCACTCTGTTCTATTGACTTTCTATGGTCCATGACATGGCGTCATGTAACACAGTCCATGAAGGCTTATTTAAACATTTTATTGGCTATCTATAGAGCTATTTTCTTTGTCTCCTTCTAAAGCAAGTAGGGAAGATAATATGGGTGGGGCTATAATAGGGATAACCTCTGATCTGTTTTAATTTGTGCAAAATAAATTTACAAGTTTGGATACATTATGTTTGGAAACTAGCTAACAACTCTTTAGGGACAGGAGCTTCTATCTTGTGCTATATATGTGTCTGTATCTTGCTCTCTATAATGCAATTTATATATAGCAAGTTGGATCCTTTATCAAGGGTCAATGGGGAAGTTGTCAGGTGATAGGGACTTTTAAGTCCTTTTTTTTTTTTTTAAAGATTTTATTTATTAGAGAGAGACACAGCGAGAGAGGGAACACAAGCAGGGGGAGTGGGAAAGGGAGAAGCAGGCTTCCCGCGGAGCAGGGAGCCCGATGTGGGGCTGGATCCCAGGACCCTGGGATCATGACCTGAGCCGAAGGCGGACGCTTAACCACTGAGCCACCCAGGCGCCCAAGGGACTTTTAAGTCCTTCTTGAGAGGCAGAAATGTGTTCTACATTTTGCAGGAGACATAACTGATCCTCAGAAAGATTAAGTAGTCTGCCCAAGTTCCCAGTGGTAGTAAGCAACAGCTCTGGCTTAGAACGCAGGGAAGCCCAATTTCTGGGATTTACATGCTTTCCTTTCATATACCTCCTTTTGCATTTGCCAACCTTAAGATGAGGGCGCTTATCCCTTCAGTACCATAAGGTGCATCGTGGTTGAAAGACTCAAACTTTAGGATTTTTTTTTTAAAGACTTTATTTACTTGAGAGAGAGCACATGAGAAAACATGGGGGAGAGGCAAAAGGAGAGGGAGAAGCAGACACCCTGCTGAGCAGGGAGCCTGCCACTGGCTTGATCCCAGGACCCCAGGGACCATGACCTGAGCTGAAGGCAGATGCTTCACTGACTGAGCCACCAGGAGCCCCTCAAACTTTAGGATTTTCTATTACTTGGTCTCCGCCAATGTAGTTTTTCCTCTGTGTTCCTGCTCCCTACCAATGCTTCTCCAGGTACCCTATTTTCTCTAGTGGCCTTCCATCTCATTCTGATTCTGCCCACCCTATACTTGGGGAGTATGACGTTAGGAATCCCTGCCTTACTTCAACTTCCTTTTCAGCCTCCAGATTCTGCTGTGCGGCGAATTAAAGAGAGATTTCCCAGAATTCAGACCCTCCAAGCTAGAGGATTCTCTCATTCTGGGGGGGATTGCTGGCTACAAAAGAAGGACAAAAACATACGGCTCTATCAAAAATCCTTTTCCTCAAAGAAACCTAGAACCAGCTTTTCTGTATTCTCTTTCCTCTGAAGATTCAGATATATCTGAAGATGAGAATAGGGGTATGGATGAGGACAGTGACCGAGCCCCTTGGAGTTGAGCTGAGCTGAACACAGAAGCCATCGGTGGAAGCTTTCTTGTTTCTGGCAGGGGGCCTATGGTTTTATCTATTACTGCTCCGTAATCAGAATTGAGCCAGGATATTCAAGCCTCTTATCTCAATGAAGCGAATTTGGTTTTCTGGCCTTCAGCATTTTGCAGAAGTCCCAAAATTGACTTCATGACTCTAAGTATCTTTTTTTTCACCAAGGGAGGAATATAATCCAGACAGGTAAGCCATTCCATACGTTTAAAGTCATCGAAAAGCCTCTGCGAGTGGAATGTTGAGGCTGTGTTTCACTTTGCGTTGAGTAGTCATAGATATACTTTATTTTGGAGGATGAGAAATCAAGGAGATACCACCACAATATGGTAGATTATTAAACCATAGGCTTTGGGATTCCCTAATTACAGATCTTAAAATGGAATTTGATTCTTAAATTATTTTTGTAGTCTTCCCTTTTTCCTCCCGGTTTAAAGCTCCATTTTTACTTCTAGAAATCCAGTCAAACTTTATCACCTCCATTCAGAATTGATCAATAGCAACTGGTGAGCAGGTTAATTATAATCGCAGAATAAACGCTGAAGTCTCAAAGTTCACCACTTTTGCAATGTTTCCAAACCCCTCGGGGACGGTGCCAAGAGACTCTCATTGACCCATTCAGAGCAGGTGTGGGAGTTTGAACCAGGGGCAGACAATCGGATCTGATTCAAGACAACTCAATTTGGTTTCTTATCTGCAGCTTTTCCTATCTTACGATGTCTGTCATTTCAGATAAAAAAGTTCAGTCAATTGAGCTGGGAAATGGTAAGTTACGTGTTCTTCTGATAAAAGTTTTCAGAGTTGTTGTTTTATCAGATTGGGTTGAAATTGTATGTTTCTGTCAAGGTCTGCAACGACCTTTTCAGATATTTTATCAGGTATTAGGTGGGGAAACCTTTTTTTTTTTTTTCCGTTCTCTCTTCGACCTAGCAAAGAATGACCTGACTTCCAAGATCATAAATCAAACCAGGTAAAGAGAGGCAATAATACAAGTTACCCCTCGAAATTGACTAGGTGGGGGGAAAACAAACAACAAATAAAACCTTTCCCTAGCACATAGAAAGAACTTAACTTGACCCTAAATAAAGAATGTGGTTCTTACAAAGTACACACTTAATAGGAAAATACTGCTTATTCGAAAAAAGAAAATGTTTTTCAGGTCAAAAATGGCTTCAGAAAAGCAAATAGTATTTTTTTTTTTCAAATAGTATCAGTAACACTTAATTGTCCTTCTTTCATTAAACTCCGTGCATGTTTAATATGGAAAAATAAAAAACTCATACACATCAGCACACAAATAGTTGGTAATCTTACCACCCAAAGATAACCACCGTTAGGCATTAATCCTTGACTTCTTGGTTACCATACATATACAGGCATGTGTATATTTATATATTTAAACAGTCATAAAAGTTACTGTTTAGTTATTTCAGCACTGAAGAAAGTTTTTAAAAATCAGTGACCCAGACTGGCTCCTGAAGTCAGATCCCTTAAGCAGAGCAAAGATGGGAAATTGGCAGAAGGAACTGCCAATAACAAATAGCCAATCAAATGGGAGAGTTGTGTGTAAAAACTTAGTTTTTCCATCTTCTAGTTTATTGTGTATATAGCCAATTTAAAGCTGGAACATATGTATATGTTTTAGGTGGTTCCCCCGTGAAGAGAGGTGACCAGTTGCAAGATGTGTTGATTTGTGAGGCTCTGATTTGCTGTGAACCGTGAGCTGTAGCTTTCAACCTACTTTTTAGAAAGGGAAGTCAATGAGGTGAAGGCCCATCAGTCTGGCACTGAGGGTCCCTAGGACCCTGTCCTGTGCCCTCCAAATTTCCTGCTGCATGACTTTGGACAGCTTACCATGCCTCTCTTGTCTCCAGTGCCAACATTTGTAAGGTTCCGATATCAGTCCAGGAGCAGAAATGGTTAGGAAGGGGAAGGGCTGCTCTAGGGCCCTTTGGGGTATTTAAAATCCAGGGTATTATACTTCCCCCAGGGTAATAGTTCATGTTGGCTTTGTCTTTCCTCATACCAGAACTATCCTATAACTTGTAACCTTCCTGAGCTTGCCTGGGCATCAAACTCAAATTCGTGCAGTCTCGGTAATGTCAGTTTCCATGGCCACCTGCCTCATTTGAGGCAACAGTATCTGTGAAATTTGGGGTTTGATGGGCAGTTTTATTTTTTATTAGACATAACAAAATATTTAACTCCTAAAATGTAAGAACAACTTTTGGAAACCGTGGGTTAAGTTACCTCAGAGTTGGTCTCAGTTTATTGTTCCTTTGGTTTTGCTCTTCTGTTATTACTAAACCCATTTGGCGTCTGAGTTTCTAGGAGCCCGTGGAGATCCATAGAGGGTAGAGCTCCATTCCAGCCACCAGATCCAGACACATCATTTGTTTTGTCAGCCAGCCACCAGCCAACAGATATTTTTGCCTGCCTCCTGTGAGCTGGGCACTTGTTAGTTTTGGGAGATCAAAAATGAGCAAGATGGCCCTCTATCCCAGCAGCTTACAGCGTGGGAGGGGAGATAAAGAGTGAACGTGCCCTCTTGGTGCAGGGAGGGTGGTAGCAGGGTAAGTCTGGGTTCCTCGGGAGCCATTAGCATACTTACACTGGCCCTGCCACCCCAGACCAGGCTTCCTGGCAGAGGAGACCCCTGTGTTGTGTCCGCAAGGCAATGACTGCCTCCCCTCTGGGTATTTCCGCACCCACTCCCAATTAGAGAAGGAAGTCTGATGGAAAGGAGGCCGCATGCTAGAAGGATGTTTTGGAGGAGTTACGCATATGTGCATTAGCAGTAGGGCTGTGTGGTTTGTGTCTAGGCTGAGGTGGAAAGAAGGGGCAAAATTCCAGGCCAACCCTAGTTCCCAAACCAGCTCCCTGCCCTGGGAAGAAGAGGGGCCTGGTTAATCCAGGAGGCGGGGTCCCCCCCTCTTTTGTAATCCCACCCACTCCTGGTACTGTCTCTGGAGGTGAGGAGGGTGCCAGGAGTGGCCTCAATTAGGAATATAGATAATTACGGGGAAAAATACTTTTTATGCATCACTAGACCCCATAGGATAGATTAACCGGAGCATCTACCTCCCAGGAAGTTTCGAGGTGAAGATAAAGATTTGAAGTTCAATTCTCTTCATCCCCTAGCTTCAACAAATAGCAACTGGTGACAAGCTGTATTCCATCTATATGCCCCCCTTCTGCCATACTATGTTATTTTGAAGGAAATTCCAGACAACTTATCATTTCATCTATAAATACTTCTGTATGAAAAGATATAAGGACACTTAAAAAAATATATAGCCCCAATGCCCGCATCACCCTGATTTGAATTAACTATCATTCCTTAATATCATTAAGTGTCCAGTCAGTGTTCAAATTTTCTACTTGTCTAAATTTCTTAGATTATTTGTCCAAATCAGGTCCATATGTTGCTTCTATTGATGTGTCTCTCAAGTTTCTTTTATTTATTTATTATTTTTATTTTTATTTTATTGTTTTTAAAGATTTTATTTATTTATTTGACAGAGAGAGAGAGAGCACAAGTCGGTAGAGAGGCAGGCAGAGGGAGAGGGAGAAGCAGGCTCTGCGCTGAGCAGGGAGCCTGATGTGGGACTCGATCCCAGGACCCCAGGATCATGACCTGAGCCAAAGGCAGCCGCTTAACCGACTGAGCCACCCAGGTGCCCCTCAAGTTTCTTTTAATCTGTAGGCTCTCCTTTCACCCTTTCTTCTTTTTCTTGCAATATATTTGCTAAAGAAATTAGGCTTTTCCTGTAGATTTTTCCTACTCTACAGCCTCGATTTTGTTGATTGCATTTCCTTCATGACATTTAACATATTCCTCTGTCCTCCTGTTTTTTCATGTAAATCTGTAATTGGAAAAATACACTTGATCACATTCAGCAATCATTGATGGACATTGCCTAGATCCATTATTCCATTAGGGGTTGCAAATGTTGATATTCTAATGCACTCATTTATTAGCTGAAATACATCCGTAACAATAAAAAATACTTCAGTTACCAAATATTTGGTTAGCCTGAGATACAGTTTGTATAGGAAAGGCAGGATGAATGCTTGCTGCTTTCACTTTACTTTTCAAAATAATGAATTAGTTCCCTGACATCCTTCAAAGATTACCAATGAGGTGGTTTTTTTTTTTTTTTAAGATTTTATTTATTTGACAGAGAGAGACACAGCAAGAGAGGGAACACAAGCAGGGGGATTGGGAAAGGGAGAAGCAGGCTTCCTGCCGAGCAGGGAGCCCGATGCGGGGCTCGATCCCAGGACCCTGAGATCATGACCTGAGCCGAAGGCAGTTGCTTAACCAACTGAGCCACCCAGGTGCCCTGAATTTTTTTTTTTTAGTATCGTTAAGAATTCAGAGATTTAAACATATATGATGTGTTACAATCCATGTAGCTATTATACTGATTGAAGCTCAGATTGTTCTGTCTTTGCCAGTGGGAACCTGTCCAAATTGGCTCCTGAGTTCTTTTGATAAAATCTTAGTTTGATCCTTTCCTGCTTTCCATACGACAAAATATTCCAAGCTCTTCTTAGCATCTTCTCCTCCCAGACCTGCATTTGGCCTTTTCCCTAGGAAGTGCTGGCTCGTTTTAGTGAGGAACGGTATTTGGACACAACTCCTAGAGCTAGCTCCGCTAGTTGTGTTTTTTGCTCTTGGGTTAGTCATTCCATATAGAGTCAGGAAAAACTTCCTCCATCCCATCCAAATTTATCTTATGATACCACACTTCTGATTGAAATTTAGGACTAAAATGCTTTTACTTCCTTTTATGCATCCTTTTTTAACTGTGCTAAGATATACACAACATAAAATTGACCATTTTAACTATTTTTAAGTGTACAGCTCAGTGGCATTAAGTGAATCCACATTACGGTGCAGCCATCACCCACAATCCCTCTCCAGAACTTCTTTCCCATTTGAAACTGTGTATCCATTCCCCCTTCCCCCAGCCCCTGGCAGCCACCCTTCTCCTTTCTGTCTCTATGAATTTGATCCTAGTTACTTCAGGTATGTGAAATCATACAGTATCTGTCCTTTTGTGTCTGGATTATTTCACTTTGCGTAATGTTCCCCAGGTTCGCCCATGTTGTGGCACGTGTCAGAATGTCCTTCCTTTAAAGGCTGAATAATATCCCATTGTATGTATACACCACATTTTGTTTATCCATTCATCTGTGATGGACCCTTGGGTTGCTTCTGCCTTTTGGCAATTGTAAACAATGCTGCTGTGAACATGGGTCTACACGTAATCTGTTTGGGTCCCTGCTTTTGGTTCTTTGGGACATACACCCAGAAGTGGAACTGTGGGGTAATAGGGTAATTCTGTGTGGTGTTGAGGAGCCACCATACTGTTTTCCATGGAAGCTGTACCTTTTTACATCTTTCATGCAACTTTACAGCTATAACTTTTTTCACCCACGCCCAAAATTACATTATCAACCACCCCAACATAATTTTACATTTGCTATATGCCATAATATCCATAGAGTCTCAGATATAAAACATCAACACTTTGACTGACGGTCTGTTACCGAAACCACTTTTGTGCATTTGTTTTGGTCATGCCTTGCCTTGCTTTTGGGGTTACCGCCAGGGTTTCCACCTTTTGGCTTTGTACTCCTCTTCAACTACTTGAGCTGGGATATTCCAGGTAGACTCCCCCTGCGTCTTGCCTCTTGATGTGGTGCTCCACCCCAGATGGTCACATTGGCATTTTGGACATTATCACCCATTACTCACCGTTTCTCGCACTGCTTGGCATGGAGACAGAAAGCAGTGGCTCAATGAGAGGCTGTTAGAAGTATTGTCCAGCCTGGAGAATGAGTGAGTAAAGGCAAAAGACATGGAAGGAAAGGCAAGAGAAAATCATCAGGCCAGATTGGCCAAAGAAGGGCATGGGTGAAAACCATGGTAATGACCTCATTATCTTTCTTTTGAGTTTCTACAGCCTTAGTTGGAGGACAAAGTGGTGTGGGAGGTATGTGTAAGAAGACTTTCATGCACCTCTTATCCCCCCAGTTTACAGAGGCCCGGGGGTGGTCATCTTGAAGTTGCCCACCTGGAAACTGCATTCGAGTTTGCTTCATTTCTTTTGGATTTTGAGCCGTTCTTCCGTGTTGTCATGGAGAGTGAGTCCTACTGTATAGACCTCCTGCTTAGCTGATAATCTCCTGGTGGGGGTGGGGGGTGCGAAGGAGGGGACACATAGTAGCAAATGGGACACGAGATCAAGGCAGGAACCCCGGGATTGAGGCCTCACATCACTGACCACTCATGTGGACCAAGTCATTTCTTCATTCTCTGGGATTCTACTACCCATCAGGAACTCGTCCCCCCCCCCCTTTTTTTTTTTTGCCCAGTACCTTAATTTGCTGGATTGAAAAATTCTGGGGTAACTTGAATAGGGAATTTAGTGAATTGGTGAGTACAGTTTCTCACCCCACATTCGCATTTAAGCCTCCTCCATGGCCCAGGGACTGGGGGATCTGATTAATCACTTTCCCCTTCTGCTTGGCAGCCTCTGACTGCTGGGTCAGCCTGGAAAATAAATGGCACTTCGAGGAAGGACACCAGGCAGGAACTGGGAGTCTCTTATTTGACTGCTTTCCTATGGAGAGAAGAACACATTCTGTATTTCTGGAAAGTCCCTTGGGTTTTACCGCTTAGGCTCAGTGGGTCTTGGTCTTTGACGGGAAGGCCAGGATAATTGGAGCTTCCGAATCTAGCTCTTGACTCTAGAGGGCAGAGTTGCTGCTGTCTCTCCTGGTGGTGAAGAGCATGGACCCTGGAGCGCTGCACACTGGGAGTATGTCCCGATGTTAGCGATTATTACCCAGCACCTTGGCAAACAGTATCTAATATCTGATGGTCTTGGTTTTTTTTCTTTCTACCCTAATAATTCCCTAATGGCTTTTTATGCAGACAACTTTTTTCTCTTGTTCTCACTCACTTGACTGTGGAAGAACTGGAAACAAACAAGGAAGAATCAAAGAAGATAGGATCACACTGCCTCTTGGTATCAAAGAGGGAGCAGAAGGTGGATCTTGTGAAAGCTGGAATGAGATCTCTCATTGGAATCTCTGCAGTGGGCTTATCTCTGCAGGCAGCCTTTTTTTTTTTTTTGAAGATTTTATTTATTTATTTGTCAGAGCACAAGCAGGGGGAGCGGCAGGCAGAGGGAGAAGCAGACTCCCTGCTGAGTGGGGAGCCCGTGGGACTCAATCCTAGGACCCCAGGATCATGACCTGAGCTGAAGGCAGATGCTTAACCGACTGAGCCACCCAGGTGTCCCTGCAGGCAACCTTTGACATATCTCCAGGCAGAACTCCCAAGAATCAAATAGGGCCAATGTTCTCACTGTATCTTATGGTGCTATCTTTTTATTTGGATTACAGTTCCAGTAGACTGGAAGTGTTTTCAGGGTATACCTCATTCATTTTGGTGTTTGAGATACAATTAAATGGTAAATACTAAATAAATGTTCATTATCTGAAAAGATAAGTTCTGGAACTCATCCGAAAGTGTATGTATGGGCCCTTGGACTCCCATACTGATACCTGCGGTCTGGCGCAACTGAGACATTGAGCGGGAGGAGAGGATGCATCCTTGTAAGGGGAGGAACCTGAGAGACAGAAGTCCAGGTATGAGCATGTCCCCATCCATGACCAGTTTTACAGGGAGAGGGGCCTGGCATGGGTTGGGGGAGAAAGGAGATCGAGGGGTTGTTAAGAATCTTACAAGGGCAGAAGGCCAGGAGGAGAGAGAAGAGCATGGAAGACCCCAGGGGTCTTCCCAAAGGTAGCAACAAGGGAAGAGGCAGCTAAGGGTGAGGGACATGCAGGTGAGGTTTCCAGGACACAGGTGGCATGGGCTTGAGGCTGTGGGCTCATCACCCTGATTGAAGCCTTGGGAACAGGGGAGAGAGCAATAGGGGAGAGAGAGTATGGGGGAGAGCAATAGGGGCAGAGGAAATCTGCAGAGCTGAACTTTTGCTCTGCTGAAGGTGGGAGGGGAGTGTGGGGCAGTCCAGGGTAACAGATGTTGGGTAAGAGAAGCCAGGAAAGGAAGCTAAAAATATGGTTAGGTGCCCTCCATGTTTTACCTTTTGAAAATCACCTGGGTTCATTCCTTGATCCTATGGTGCTCTGCTGGGACCTGATGGTGCCCCCTTGGGCTTCCTAAGCGCCCTCCCAAAGTCTTCACATCTTATCAGTGTTCTGCCCCTAGAGCCAGATCGATTATAATCTTTCCCTACCAGTTTACAGAGCCTCATAGAATTTTGCTCATTGAGTCTGTCTTTTCCTACCTACTGAGTGCCCGAATCCACTGTGTTCCCTCCTCCCCACTTTGAACAGATTCCCAAGATCCTTCTTAGAGAGCCTCTTGAGGCACCAGGGGGAGTTTTGTGTATACGAGTGACTGCCTCTCAACCTCATCATAACAGACAGGCTCAGGAACTCAAAGAGTCTCTGTAGAAACAAACTCTCCCATCAGACTCTGTTTAAAGGGTGTAAGTGCCTTTTGATTTGGGTAGGAGGCTGGTCTCGCCTGCCTGAAGTGCTTCACAGAGGTGACAAGACACTCTCCTTCGGGGAATGTTGATATTAAGTTTCCTGCCCTGTGTAAACACAGCTCCAGGAATGGCATTAATAAAGGGGACCCTTTCCCCAGGGCGAGGCAGAAGGGGCTGTCAGGGGGAGAAGGACAGAGAAGACAGATCTGCTGGGGAGGGGGCAGTTGGCCATCTCACAGCTGTTCGTGGTGAAGGCAGAGCCCATTAGCCAGACTTTCACTCATCACTTTCAAAATTTTTGCTTCTATTCCTTGTTGGGACCTCCAACTTTTTACTATGGGGCAGCTGATAGTAGGAGCGACAGAAGCATCCCGTAGTTAGGGTCTGGGGTCCGGACCTGATTTACAATTCTAGCTCTTCTTGCAGTGTTCCCCAGTTATCATGTGCATATGATTGAATGAAAGCCACTTGATAGTGTTATTGTGAGTAATAGGAAATAGCGTTCATAAACCATCGTATTTGACACGCAGGGAGTATTTTTAAATATTAGCCATTAGTCACCCGTTAGTAAATGTTCACAATTATCATTAAAGGGACCAAATAGGATCTGTTTTATCCCAGTAATAAAGGGCAGAGTTAGGTTGCTACCAAGTTGAATTAAATGAGGGTTTTAGAATTTGCCCTCATTCTCAGTGTTAATCTACACTTAGGGACATAGACCCCACATCCAACTTAGTTGTGTCTATAATTCCGTCCACATAGGGGGGCCTTTTACATAAACAGAGGCTAATTGGGGTTGTAGATACCTGAAGTGTGACTTTTGTCATAGCTTTAGAATATTTTAAAACTCCTCCTAAGGGAGCTGGAACCAGTTGTCTGCCTCTAGTGATCTCACTAGATATGGGAAAAAACCACGTTGAGTTGTGCTCAGAAAGAAAAGGTGGTGTGGCTGCCGCCAGGGAGGGCGTGTGTGTGCTTGTGCTTGGAGAAAGCCATGATGGGGTCTGTCTCTGGGAATCTCTGAGAATAAGTGAGACCCCCCTCCCCTGCTCCTTCCACCGTGAACTGCTTCCTAGAGCCTCTCCGAGGGTCCGAATCCAGCACCACTATGGTTAACATGATCACAGCGCTACCTTGTGTTTGCTGAGAGCAGGGGGCAAGTCCCTTGCATTGTGGGTTTCTGCCAGGAAATGCGTCTAACCCAGGGGGGCTGCCAGACTGTGAGGGTTTGGAGAAAGATAGGAAGAAGAGGATGAGTGGCTTATTTGTTCATTTGGTAGTTATTCTAATAACCTGATGTATACACCTGCCTGGGCATTCGTCTCTGACCGATATTATGGGCTGGAACCAGGACCTAGGTCTCTTTGTGCCTTTGCCTCTCTGAGAGGAGAGATGTGG
The DNA here is from genome assembly GCF_011800145.1 of Mirounga leonina. Lineage (NCBI taxonomy): Eukaryota > Metazoa > Chordata > Mammalia > Carnivora > Phocidae > Mirounga > Mirounga leonina. Next base: position 11,443,150 of record NW_023270454.1, read on the forward strand.
ACTTGGTGTCCATCTGAGAAGTGATCTGGCTGTCTTTCCAGGAGCATTGGTGGAAGCTGCACACTGTCCACATGGGCGTTCTAGGCTTCCAGTTCTTTTGCAAAAATGAATGAATGGGAACGGGAGGGTGAAGACTTGTGGGGGTGTTTTAATGACTACCGAAAATAGGAGTAGAAGGTGAAAAACAGGAACAAGTGAATTACTTGTGCTGTTATTTTCAGGAGCGGGGCCCTTTGGTCCTCCATTTTGGACTGAGGACAACAACTGGTTAGAAGCAGCCAAGAGGAGAATGAAGCCTGGGTCTCCATTCGCAGCTGTGTGAATGGCCTGACCAGCCGCCGGGCAGTTTGGAGAGATCTGGTGGTAGCATCGAGGCCCAGCACACACTCTGAGAGCTTACGGTGTTCACCGCTCTCTTCTGGCATTGTTTCATTATTTATTCGCAACAACTGTCCTGCGGGCAGGAGTTGCAATGTCTGTTAGCAGGTGAACTGACTGAGGCTGCAAGGTGCCCGAGGCCACAAGGGCGCTGAGGCTCGTGGCCTCGAGTCAGCCTGACATCCCAGGCCCGTGCCTTCCCATTCCCTGCATCAGCTGCACTGAGGGCGCACGTCCTCCCATTTCAAGGATTTGTACGTGCTGAGGTCACCAGACGTGCTCCTGAGCAGCTCTATCAGGGCTGGGCTACTTGGGCAGTCTTCCTTCCCTCAGGGTCTCGCCGCCACAGGATTTTCCTTTCATCCTGGCTTTTCTGCAGCTACTGCTACCTCTGAGTTTCTTCCTGGAAAGCCGAGTCTTAGGAATGACTCTGCCATGAGGACTCTCCCCAGCTGGGTCATCTTTTTTGTAAAGATGAATACATTATTGACCAAAAAGAGAGAGACACAGTAGCCAAAAGGTGGAAGCAACTCAGGTGTCCCTAGATGGATGAATGAATGAACAGAATGTGGTATATACATACAATGGAATATTTGTTCAGAAAGGAAGGAAATTCTGACATAGTCTACAACATGGATGAACCTTGAAAACATTATGCTAAGTGAATAAGCCAGCCACAAAAAGACAAGTTCTGGGGCACCTGGGTGGCTCAGTTGGTTAAGTGTCCAATTCTTGATTTGGGCTCGGGTCGTGATCCCAGGGTTGTGAGATTGAGCCCCGCATCGGACTCCATGCTCAGCACCGAAGTCTGCTTGAGATCCTCTCCCTCTGCCCCTCCCCACCCCCTCTTGCATTCTCTCTCTCTCTCTAAAATAAGGGGGGGGAAAAAAAGACAAATTCCATATGATTCCACTTATATGAAGTGCCTAGAGTAGTCAAATCCATAGGGACAGGATGTAGAATGGGGGTTACCAGGGGCTACTAGGGAGAAGGGAGTTATTTAACAGGTACCGTTTCAGTTTAGCAAGATTAAAGAGTTCTGGAGATGGGTTGCGCCGCAGTATGAATATACGTAACACTATTGAATTGTACACTTAAAAATGGTTAAATGGTACTTTAGTGTTACGTATATTTTACTACAATTGAAAATAAAAAAAACAGAGACGATGTGAAAGTTTAGTGAATAGAGAGTAAACTGTAAAACTTCTCTCTCCTCAAGACCACATTCTATAACCTTCTCCAAAGGTGTGAGCAGTATGAATGTAATAGTTGGTAGTACTGTCCTTCCTGAGTTTGTTGTACCAGACGCTTTTCTGTAGCAGCTTCACACTTTTCCTTAGATGTCTGCCAAATAAGTGAAAGCTGTAAAAGGATGCACTGAACGACTAGACCTTTGTCATCAAATATGCTCTAGGAGTGCTGGGACTCGGCGGTGGTGTTTTGGATAGGAGGAAGAAGGGCCGAGAGCTGAGCTCGGCGCAGCCTCTGTGCAGGGAATCTCCACTTCTAGACTAGAGTGCAAAAGGAGAGAGAAAATAAAACTAACTCAATAAACAAGGTATGAAATATAGCCTGATCTCTGTGTGCTTATAATTTGGCTTAGCAAAATGTAGTTTGGTAGAAAAGAATAAAGTAACACTGAATGATTTAAATGATACTTTGTGACAAGAATAAAATAAGTAATTCAGTATCGATGTGATTGTCAAGTAAACCCATGGAAGTGCTGGGTTAGTCTAGGAAGTCCAGTGAGCCGAGAGGAGCCGGTGATAGGATTTGAGAAGGATGTATTGTGAAGAAGGGGGTGGACACTTTGTGTGAAAGAAGCAGAGGAAAGGTTTGCTTTCTCCCAGACCTCCCTGAACACGAACAAATCAGGTTAAAAAACCAAACCGAACCCCCAAAAGTAAAAATTTCATCTCCAGTGAGAGTAGGAAACAACTCCTACCCCCATCTATAGAAATACTATCAAAAACAATGGAAATTCGACCACACTGAGGATCCATACCTCTCAGCTCTCCAGCAGGCTGTAAAGTTCCCAGGTAAGAACATAAATGGGATTGGAAAGAAAGAGGCAGTGTATTCATTATCTGCAAATGAGAGAATGGTCAGCTTTGGTAAACAGATCTGTAAGATCGCTATGGAGAAAGCTATCAAAACTGCTAAAGGATGTAAAAGAAGACATGACTAAATGGCAAAAGATACTATGTTCCTGGATGGAAAATATAGCAGTGTTCTTTCTTCCAAATGCCCCAAGCAAATCCATCAATTTAATGCAGTCCCAGCAAACATCCCAACAGGATTTCTTTCTTTTTTAAAAAATATTTTATTTATTTATTTGAGAGAGAGTGAGGGAGGGAGCACGAGTGGGAGGGAGGGACAGAGGGAGAAGCAGACCCCCCGCTGAGCAGGGAACCCGATGTGGGGCTCGATCCCAGGACCCAGAGATCCCGACCTAAGCCGTAGGCAGCTGCTTAATCGAGCCACCCCCCAGCAGGATTTCTTAAATGCAGTTTGTCAAGCTGATTGTCAAATTTATATGGAAGACTTATTGTACAAGAATAGCTGAGATAATTTTTAAAAAAAAGACAAAAGGGAGAAGTTGCCCTGTCAGAAATCAGAAAAGATGAAAATAAATAGGTCCTGGGGCAGAAATTAATGCAGTGATGTTCATTACAGCCCTCTTGTGTGCAGTAGTGAAAAATGGCCTGCCAAAATACGGCCCAGGCATAAGAAATGGGGAAGCTGTGGCATAAAAAGACGGCCATTGAGCACTGGATCCTTTCAAATATCAAAGTACAGCTAAACAACTGTAGGAAGTACGGAATAGAATGTAAGTGGCATGTACCTAGTTTTGTTTTTTTTTTAAGATTTTATTTATTTGAGAGAGAGAATGAGAGAGAGACAGAGAGCATGAGAGGGAGGAGGGTCAGAGGGAGAAGCAGGCTCCCTTCCGAGCAGGGAGCCCGATGCAGGACTCGATCCCGGGACTCCAGGATCATGACCTGAGCCGAAGGCAGTCGCTTAACCAACTGAGCCACCCAGGCGCCCTGTTTTGTTTTTCTAAGTGAAGTCTATACCCAATGTAAGGCTCTAACTAACAATCTCAAGATTAAGAGTTGCATGCGCCACCTACTGAGCCAGCCAGGCACCCCATAAGTGTCATGTACCTTTACAATGTAGAACTAAAAAAAATAAATAAATAAAAATGAAATGTAGAACTAATAAATCTTCTTAAAAGAGTGAGGGTAGATCTGTACTGATATGGGAGGATGTCCAAATAGATGTGCTTCCATGAAAAAACTAAGCTGCAGAAGAGTTCTTAGGGTATGATCTCATTTGTGTTCAGGCAAATGGTCCTGTTCTTCCCACCAGCCCCTTCCTGGGGGAGGGTTATATCCTCCACCCTGATCACACAAGCTTGCCTATGATACCTGCTTTGATTAGTGACATGGGACTAAAAGTCAATTGTACAGCTTCCAAGCAGAGGTTTCAAAAGCCATTATGTGGTTCTGACATAACTTTTTGCCCCCTGCCATGAGGCTGGCAAGACCCAGATAGAGGTTGGGCCTTCAGCCTGGATCCCAGAGTCTGACAGAACTTCAGCCCATTTGCAGCTGACCTGTCATGTGGAACAGCAAAAAAATAAATCTTTTTTTTTTTTAAAGAGTTTATTTATTTGACAGATTGATAGTGAGAGCAGGAACACAAGCAGGGGGAGTGGGAGAGGGAGAAGAGGGCTTCCCGCTGAGCTGGGAACCCGATGTGGGACTCGATCCCAGGACCCTGGGGTCATGACCTGAGCCGAAGGCAGACGCTTAACGACTGAGCCACCCAGGCGCCCCAAAAAATAAATCTTTAATATAGTAAGCCAGTGAGATATTGGGGGCAGTTTGTTATAGCATAACTTAGCAAAAGCTAATTGATACATTGTTAAACAGAACCCAAACCAAACATAAGTGTTTTATAAATATATTTTTAAGCATGTCTATGCATGTCTAATATACCCTAGAGAAACTTTTCTTATGTATATAAACAGATATGAACAGGGATGACTACTGCAGCATTTATTACAATGAAAATTGAAAAACAACCTGAATATACATCAATAAGGAAATGAAGAATTAAATATGATATGTTAATATAGTGGAAAACTATAAAAGCAACTCAAAGTACCTCCATGCTTATCAACATAATTAAAACTCAGAAACATAATAATAGGCAGAAAATAAAACTTGCGTGTTATTTCTATGGAGTTTAAAACATACAAGAATATTATGTATTGTTTGAAAAAATACAAACATATTGCAAGAGTAAAAACATTCACATGAATCATAAACATGACATTCAAAATAGAGGTTATTTCCACTGAAGGAAGGAAGAGGCTGGGATGATGGGAGGCACAGAGGAATGGACTGTATTTGCAGTGTTTTTTTTTTTTTTTCCTTTACAAATATCTGAAGCAAATATGGTAAAATATCAAGATGGACAAAGCTAGGTGGTGAGTTTAAGAGTGCTTTTATATTCTTTTTTCTCAATTATTGAAACACTTCATATTTTTTTAAAAAGTAAATTTATAAATGTGATGTACAGTGTGAAGGCATTCAAGTAAATTTAAAAAACAAAAAACCAGACTTATGCTGTTGAGAGGTGCATATACATGTGTGTCAAAATACAAGAATGAATTGGAAGGATATATTCCAAATTCAAAATAGTGACTGGATAAGAGATGGTGACAGGGATTATTATTTTATTCTTGGTACTTCTATGTAATTTCTAAATTTTTAAAATAAAATTATAATTAATAAGATACAAAATGTTTGAAAAGATAGAAAAATTGTTAGCTGCCATTGCCTCGGAGGGAGTGTGATATTGGTAATGGTGATTTTTTCTTTTTCATGTGACATCTTTCCGTAGTGTTTGAATTTGTATAGCAGTTAAACTTAAATTAAGGAGGAAAATTTTTTAAATACATAAATGAGAAGAGTTACAGTGTAATGCCAAGTTGGATGATTTCAAAAGTAAGGAGCTAGAAATCATCTTTTCCAAATACTCCTTTTTTTGAGCTGTGGAGACCAGAGCAAGAGAAGAAGAATTACTCTTGGTAAACATTTCCACCCCTGCTTGCTTGTGGAATCGGTTCTCGTTGCTCCCAGCCTATAGGTTTGGTAAATGTAGTTTGTGATACTGAAGCAGTGGATGGACCCCATTCACATCATGGGTAGAGTCCTGAGTAACACTCCTGCAGCTATGCTCCTGCGCCCTCTAGTGGTTGGAGGACCTTGTGTGTAGAGGGGGATTTGAGAAGAGCCTGGTACATCCTTTCACCTAATTCGCTGTACTCTTCTGTTGTTTTATGTCAGGCTTCCTCAAATAAAATTTTCTTTGAAGAAAGCGTTCTGCAGCTCAAAAAAGCAAGTGACAGAAAAACCACTGGTGCAGAGTAATTCATACATTTGATCTGACCTTAATCTGGATAATACTCAAACTAGGAAGGACCTAGATTATCTGGTCTAACACCCTCATCCTAGGCAGAGACAGGTAAAATGAATATAGCCCAGGTCCGTTGCTAGGGAGGCACAGTTTTCTAGCACTGCTGTACACGGTCTTCATCCTGGTTTTCTGTGTTGTTTGTCTTAACAATTCAAAGCAGAGCCGTCCTGACTGTCCTTAGACTCCACACTTCATGCAACAAGCTTGCAGGAAAACTAGGTGTATTAGCAGAAGATGTAAAGTGGTGGTGATTGAATTGAACTTTGGTCTGATTAAGTAATCCTCAAGAAACCCCCAGAGGGGAAAAGAGTCCCCTGAATATGTTTCTACACCTTGGCTCCCCTCCCCTTCTAAAAGGCGTAAATCTCCCCTGAAATGCCTCCCTAGCATTCAGAGCAATAAAGAGGTCACATTATAACTCCATAAATCTCCCTGGCTGGCCGGCTGGCTGCTGCAGTTCCAGGAGGCGAAAGGGAAGTTGTTTCCTCTCGACAGCCGACAGCCGCTGGGCTTGAAGGAAAAGCCTTTTCCCTCCAGACCCATTGTCTTGGTCCCTGAGGGAGCTGGTCTGGCAATTTGTTCAGTATTTCCTTTCTATCCTGCCAGCTTATAACAAGCCGGACAGGGGTTTCAGAGTCCAGTGGGCCCAGACTGGCCTGGTTTAAGTCTACTCAAATGGCCCTGAGAGAGGGTCTGGCCAAAGCTCCCGCTCAGTCTTCCTAATTCTAATACAAGGAACGAGGTCTAAACAGGCAGTGTGCATGGGTGTAATAGAGCATTAGAAGCCAAGCCAGATCCAGTGGGGGCTGGAGCCTGAGTCTGCCTGTGGAAGCCTGTCTGAGGACCCCCTGAGACAGGAACAGGGCACTGTGCGGGAAGACAGTGGGTCGGTGCGACCGAGAACCCACTTGGAAAATGGGAGGCGGTAAGATGCTTTTATGGGAAATCAGAAAATGGAATCTGGCCTATAAAGAACCTGCTCTAAATTAAAAATAATGCTACATGAAACAGTGGTGATGTTAACGGCATATTTATTTACTTATTTATTTTACATACAAAAGAATTATTTATTGCAAATAGGAAATAAATTAACATAGTTCAGTATTCAAAAGATTCACAAGACTCTAAGAACAAAAGCATCCCTGAGCCACGGGGATGTTTCCCTGGAAGCAATCAATATTATCAGTTTTTTGTCTGTCCTTCTACAGGTATTTATTATATATGCAAACAAATGTGTGTATAGACTCTTCTCTTTTGTGAGAGGGTATCGTATGTACCGTTCTGTACCTTCCTGCTCATATTTCACAGCATATTTTGGAAAGGATTCCATATTAGTATATGAAATATCTTTATTTTCTATGGCTCTAGTGTACTTTAATTGGGTTAACCAGTTCTATATTGATTAACATATAAGTTGTTTCTCAATCCCCTGCTATTGCAAAAAAAAAAAAACCCACAATGAATATTCTCATATGTGAGCCATTTTACACAAGTGCAAGTGCATCTGTAGGATAAATTCCTGGAAATGGAATTTCTAGATCACATGGCCCATGCTTTTGCTAAGATACTGTCCAATTGCCACCTACCCCCCCCCCCCCCCCCCCCCCCCAGCCCCAGGCTGTACCATGTCACACCATCAATGCAGGGACTGCTTGTTTCCCCACACCCCCACTCCCAGGGTACATTTAAATGACTGACTGACGCAGGTTGGCAGGAGGCCTAGAGAGGGACATTGACCCGCCCCAGTGACTTGGAGGATGCAGGACCAGTGTTGGACTTTGTCCGCAGTGTGATTGGCCAGGCAGCTTTTGATAAGCTCATCCTATACATCCCCACACTTTCTGGTCCTGTACCTTGGAAAGAGCCTTTCTCTTTCCTTCTGTGGGGTGGGAAGAATAGTTGATACCATAGTGGATACTTGAGCCCCAAGGGGCTAACCCTGTGGGAAGGGAGGCACTTGGTTTTGGAATGAGAGGATCTCAGGAAATTGAAGACATTAAATAGATATCTCCAATCCTCTAATTCCTAAGCAGAGATGCTTTTTTAAAATTCAATTTTTTATTAGTTATTTTGTAACAGCTTTATTAGTAGGTACTTTATGTTCTATAAAGTTCACTCATTTATTTTTTTTCTTTTTTATTTTTTTAAAGTTCATCATTTAAAGTGTACTCTTCAGGGGCACCTGGCTGGCTCAGTCGGTAGAGCATGCAACTCTCGATCGTGGGGTCATGGGTTCAAGCCCCATATGGGACGTGGGGCATACTTAAAAAGTAAAATAAAGTGTACTATGCAGGGAATTTTAGTATATTCACGGAGTTGTGCATTCATCTCCCAGACAATTGTAGAAACATGTTCATCACTCCAAAGAGAACCTCGTACCTAGTAACAGTCACTCCCAATCCCTTTCCCCCCTGCCCCTGGCAACCACTATCTATGTCCTGTCTGTGGATTTGCCCATTCTGGATATTTCATGCAAATGGAACCACACACTCAGTGGTCTCTTGGTGTTATTGTTAACTGTCCATTTCCCTCCAAGCTTCGGGCCTTTGCCCTGCTGTTCCCAGTGCCTCTTATGCGCCTCCCCAGATACAGAAATGCTTGTTTAATTAATTGCTTCATTAATGAATTTAAACTGTGTTACAGGAAGAGAAAATCTTAACATAGTCCACATAATTGTCATTTTAAAAATCAACTCAAATTTTCCTATTTTTTTTTTTTTACCGCATCTCAGTTTTCTTACTCATTTCCCTATCCATGGACCTTTGGGTTGTTTCCAGTATTTTGCCATGAACATCTTAAAAGTAAACCTTTTTCTCTTTCTTTTTTTTGGGGGGGGGATGCCTTTGATTATTCCAATGTATTATTAGAGCAGTTTTGTCACTGCGTCATGGAGTTCTTTTCCATATCTATCCATCCGTTATATATAATTGTATATCCACACATTATATACATATGAGAAACCTCTGGCCCTGTGTAATTAACTCTCAGTTGAGTTATTACGTGTGTCCAGGAGCATGGCCAGGTTGTCAAGCAGAGCCCTCAGATTTATACCATTCTACTGTCTTGTTAGATACTTTAGGATGCTGGATTTTGTTGAAATCTGATTGGTCAATGTGCAATGAGTTTCTGCTGTATGCCCAGCGCTGCAGATAGAGTGATTCAGCCTAAGAGCAGCGTGGTGCTGGGGAGGGCAAGGATCAGGTCACAGAATGTTCTGGAATCTCACGTGAGTCACTCACCTTCTCTGGACCTTGGTTTCTTCCCCTGAATGTTCATGGAATCACCCAAACATCACTTCCAGTTTTTAAGACTCTGGGCCACCTGCCCTCCAGGAGACTTAATGGAGACTTAAAGGAGACAAGTCATCCCAGGGGCAAAAATGATTAGGGGATGTTCAGAGCTAACCAGTGGTCATAGTCACTGAACAAGGCAGGGTCCAGAGAAGGGAGGTTACAGTTTGGGCTCAGTACTCAGATTCCAAAAAGTGGCAGACATTTTCAATTGCTGATGCCCAGTCAGGGCTCTCTTGGCTGGAGCTGAGCCTAAGGCCAGACCCAGGCAGCTGAAGCCAACCAGAACTCAGGGAGCTGTGAGATATCAGCCACCAACTAGGGAGCCCAGCATTTAGAGTGATTTTACACACCTCTTTCCTTGCATTCTGCATGCACCCTGTCTGGGAGGCAGTAAATCAGCCCAGTAATAAGACACTTGGTGACACTGGGGAGAAACGAGTGTAGGGACTACAGTGGGAGTAAGTGTCAGAGTTGGAGGTCTCACAACCAACATTCTGCTGAGAGTGGCCATACATCCTGATTTTAAATTTGTTGTCCCAGAGTAATTAGGGATCAGCTCCTCTCCCTCAGAAGTGTCCCATTCTGGAGGACGAATCAGACATGGCCTCCTAGTCAGACCTGGCAGAAAAGAGGAAAGCCAGCGTGGTTCCAGGTTTAAGAGGGTGGACACGGCAGCCTGTAGAGACTCAGGCTCTTGCACACTAACTGGTCTTAGCTTACACTTCGTGGGCCTCTTCCCGAGGTCCCACAGGGAAGACTCTAGACTTCTCATTCACTGGATGGTAATGGGCAGAAGGCAGGGAGAGTGAAGCCCAGAGAGAGAAGCCCAGAGGAGACAACTGGGCAAAACAGTGTTTGTAAAAACATTTACTGTTAGAAGGACAAAAATAACAACATTAGGGAAAGTTTTACAGATAGAAATTATAACACAACACAATCTTTGAGTATTCCCTTCTTTGCTTTGTTCTTTTGGCTCCTTTAAAGATGGTATCCCAGCCCGTGGATCACAAGTGGGAAGGGGCCGTGGTGACCCTCTCCTGGGAGTGTATGAGTGTTTAATTTCCAGATCTGGCAAACAAAGTCATATTGTCAGTACCTAACATCGTAGAACTTTTCATAGCAATGTGGCAATCTCTGTCATTAATGGATTTAACTTTGTACGATGCTGAAAGCCCAGGACCTAATCATCACTGAGGATCAACCTCGAATAGTAAAACACCAAGAAATTTCTCCTGGGGCTGGTGAGTGACCCTGCATTTTGTGGGGAAATCTTTATGCTGCAATTATATTCTCACATGTAGGGATTCTCGAAGGTCTCAAAATCTAATCACAAAAATGAAGGCTAGGGAGCACTTCTCAGTTTGGTGTCCTGAAGAGCATTGAAACAGATGTGCCTTCCGACACTTCTGTAAAACAGAGCACCCATGGGTCCTGGACTTTTTGAGCCCCTGCTGCTAACATGGGATATTGTGACCTTAAACTATTTTCCATATTCTGATTTTTGAACTGCTCATGTTGACACTGTCTGCTGCTGGGGGAAAGGGTGGGTCCCCAACAGGATGGTGAAGTCAGAAGCTGGAGCTCGTGGGATTCTGGGCCCACAGTTAAGAGACTGGTCAGTGAGTGTGGGTTTCCAGTCCCAGCTCTGCTGTTGATTCAGCAAGATCTTCTCTGAGCCACGTTAACCACATTAACATTCTTCCATTGCCTGCCCTCTGGGCCAGCCTCCCACTCTGCTCCTGCTAGGAGCCCAGACCAGGTAGGACCAGAGGCAGATACTCGGGAGCTTGGAGATCTGCAAGGGAGGGGCAGTTGGTCACAGAAAGGAAAGACAGATGGTTGACTCTTTCCATAGTCCCTTCAGTGACGGGGCACCAGTCACCTGGTGGAGCCTTCATTTCATCTTTCCCTTGGAATTTGTCATTTCTCTTAGCGTGTTAGGGGGGTATTAATTCTTGGCAACGTGCTGTAAATATTTTTCTCCGGTCTCATTTGTTCTCTCACCTCCTCCTTTTGCTTTCTCGTTCTTTCTCTCTTCCTCCCTTCTTGTTTTTGGTGCTTTTTCCTTTCTCTCGGAATGTTCTTGCTTCTTTGTGGGGTGTTCTTTTTTTTTTTTTTTTTTTTTGAACCTGAGTCACATTCTTTAGCTTTCCTTCCAAGCCCGAAGCCAGGCTCCTAGATGAACGCCAGTGTTTTGTGTGTGTGTGAAGGTGAAAGTTTATTTCCAGTGCAGTGACAATATTCACCTGGAGAAAAGTTGAAAGGTCTCTCATATTATTCAGTGACTATTAAGAAATGTAGCACGCTAAACGTTTCATGTAGATGATTGTCCGTAAGATGCTGAAAGTGTTCCGCACCCCACGGCACCGCGGTCAGAATGGGACGGACAACCCCCGTGAGGCGCTGCCATGTTGTCCCTCCGCGCTCAGAAGCAGAGGCCCCGGGCTCCGCCGGGCCGCTCGGGCCAGGCCTGGCGGGAGCCGCTTCTGTTCAGTGGCCGCAAGAGCTTTCAGGTTCGGCGCACTGACCCCTGCCAGCCCGATGCTGCCTGAGCTGTGTCCGCCTTCCCCTTGGCAGCCCCCTGTCACAGGCCAAGCCTGACAAAGCCCAGAAGACCGAAGGCTCAGGCTGCCAGAAGAACCTCAGGATTTGTTTGCTCCTTGTGCCCCAGCCCCAGGCGCCAGCCCGGAGGACCGAGCCAGGGCTGTCAGGAAATCCAGGCACGGTCTCTGGTGAACTTTGGATGGGACACAGGGCTGGGGTTCAGCAAGGGACATATGGGTGGGGCTCGGGACTTTGTTCCTGAAGCCCCTTTGGCTCTGGGGAGGTCTCTGGGCAGGTACCTCCTCTCTCTTCGCCCAGGCCTTGGATCCCTGCTGGCCTCTGTTTCGGAGCATTGAATAGCTGCCCAGAGCATGGGTAATTTCCACTGTGTTCACGTGCCTTCTCTCCCCAAATAGACTGTAGCGTGGTCTAGGGCAACTGAGGACGTGCAGCTAAGGGTGGAGGGGTGGGGGTGCATGATAGAGCCCAGGCGCTGTTGCAGTTTGTCACATTTCATAATTCTTTGTTTGGGGTTGTGTATCCCCAGCTAGACCAAAACAACTATGAGCAGGGATTTTTGCCCCAGTGTTGTCTGATACATCATCTCAATGCCCAGCACTTGCTACAGGGGCCAGGAGAGCAGACACATGACAAATGTTTGGGCTTCCGTGCCCCGCACAGAAATAGTGGTGCAGGGCCCGAGGTCAGATAGTGTCAGGAGGGTGAAGGGTGAGGGTGAAGGAGGGGGCTCAACATGGGCTCTGGCCCAAGACCCAGCTTCCCCTAGCAAGAGCAAGCCACTCAAAAGACGGAAGGCCTGAGGGGCACCGCCACGGCCAAGCAGAACCAGGCTCTGTGGCATCCACCCATTTGGCTGGCATTCACACCGGCAGCATGCAGCGGTGGGCAGACAAGTCCAGCTCTCAGGCAGTGCCCAACACATGGTGCCAGCCATGAACCTGGCCTCTGATTCCTTCCCCTTCTTCCTCCTACTTTTCTCCTCTCCTTCTTCCTCCTTTCCTTCTCCCAGTGTAGCTGGGGGCAGGGGTACAAGAGCACCTGGCTCCGGGGCCCTACACAGGCCAGGTTCGGCCACTCCCCACTGACAAAATCCAAAGGCAGAGTTTTGAGGCAAAGCAAGAAAGGGATTTATTTCGGTGAGGCCGACACCGGGAAACAGGGGACTAGCGTGTCAAAGACTGTCTCCAAAGCCCAGAACATACTCTCAGGTTTAGGTAAGGAAAATAGGGGATGGGGGGCAAACATGGGTGGGTGCGTGCAAGTAGGCAGGGAGAGTCAAACCCATCACTGTCCTAGAGTCCATCAGGGGCAGGGTCTTGCTGGCTCAGGGTAATCCTCCTTAAGAAAGGGGATAGTTTTGATTCCCAGCAGGGGATGCTTTGCCTTTAGGGTCTTCTGCCTGAGCCCAGAGACAAGTTGGAAAGAAGAACCCAACTAAAGAGTTTGAGGTCAAAATGGAGGCAGCCGAACTCCTCCTCCTTCACCAACCCTGACTTGCTTGTTAGCCCTGCCTGTGGGTGGGTTCCCCAAGATGGATGGAGCAGGTCAGGGGAGAGGTCGGAGTCTTTGCCTTTGATTGCATCACTTCTCTGTGGGGAAGTCAGGGGTGGGATCCTTCAACCTCCTGGCCCACATTTTTCTTTTCAGGCACTTGGGTAGAAGTAATCTGCCATAATTCCTAGGAACATCCCTACGAAATCGGATGCCTCAGAAATCAGGCTGAGTTTGCTTCCCTCTTTAAGAACAGTGCTTTCCTAAGTGGGTCATGGATGGAGGTGAGGCATTTGATCCCCATTCCTGGGGTTAGGGCCCAATTCATTTTGTGTGTCTCATTGCTAAATATCAGTAACTACAATTTCCCATGAGCAGTAGTCTTGTGCCCTCATAGGTACAGACTGTCAACCAGGCTGCCTGCAAGCCTCCAAGTTGGCCAAGTCGGAGAGTGAGACACAATTTACAATTCTGAGCACGGCCCCCCTCACCCCCGTGCTTGGTGAAAAGGTCAGATTCCCAAATCTCCTAGCTCTTTTATCTGTTCCCTCCCCCTGCGAAAACCCAGCACCAAGCTTTGTCCCTGGTCTTCCCACTCCCTCCCCACCCCTCCAAACCTAACAATAATCCATCACTCTTATCTCATTTGGTGTTTACAAAGCACTTTACAGCCATTGTTGTGAGTTTTTCCTCTTATTTGCAAAGTACTTTACAACTATTATTACAAGTCTTTCCTCCAATGCGGGGTAATGCTGACCCATTTCCGAGAGAGTTGGATTGCCACTGCCTTCTAAGCGGTTGGACCAATGGCCATGATGCCCAGCACTGGAGAGGTAGGGCTTTCATAAGTGAAGGTCACAGCTGTGCCCTTAGAAATCAGGCTGAGAAACTGGCTTCAGGCCACTGCCCACCAGATGTTTGTGCTGGTGTGGGGCTCACTGCCTATCAGCTCCCACTTCTGGCAGGGTGGCTGCTAAGCAGCAGGGTTTGAACTTCGTTCTCTCCTTTCTTCAGCCCAAGGTAGGTGTGTGTGTGTGTGTGTGTGTGTGTGTGTGTGTGTGTGTGATGCAAGAGAGTAAAATAGTCCCCCCATAGTGGACTGGGAGCTGCTCAAGGTGATCAAAAGTCTTTCTGTTTTTGTTTTAATTTTTTATCAGATTTTTTTTAAAACAGGCAACTATGGCATTCCAGAATGGCATTTTTAAGAAAGAAAAGTCCACATTACAATAACTAGCCTAACAAAAACGTCTTCCTTCGCAGTGCCTTAGCTGCCATCAGGGTGGTCTGGCAGTTCATGTGTTGCACTTTTCATTTAACGTGAGGGGTAAACATTTTCCTCGATTGTTACAGTGTCTTTGTAATAAGCATTTAAACTTTGGTAACATGTTATTGAGTAGGTTGGATGGCAAGACTTTCTGGTAGAAAACATGGAAACTTCTGTAAATTTGGAGGGTTAGTGGATTGTAGAGAGACTTGGTGCATCCGACAGGGTGCCTTGAGGAAGCGTGGCCTTGACCTCCTATGCCATTTCTTCTTTGGCTACTGTTGTTAACACCTGACCCTTCATTCTGGGTCTGACTTCTGCACTTCCCACCGTAGACAAGAAGTATCTGCCATCCAAATCCCATATTGGTTAAGGTGTGTTCTGAAAATGAGTTGAGCAGTATTGTTAACTCATTATTGGTATTTTGGCCCAGTTTGCCCACCTCAGTTATCAGCCTTCTGAGAATAAGTTTCCCTCTTAGTTTCTGGGACATCTATCAGAGTGCTTAAATAGCAGATGCTCAGTAAATATTTGTCGGTGACAAATACATATTTGCCAACCTCCAGTGCCTTTCCCTGGCCAGTAAAATAATTGCCTTGAGTGTAACCTATTCTGTGAGGCAAGTGTGAAGGAGTTTCTAAGGCAAATCTTTGTGTTGGGGTTTCAGTTAAGGCCAGTAAGTAGCAGAGAAACCTATAATTGCCTGGATGGCTCCTTCGATGAGATTCTACCCCTTCATATAAAACCAGAAGTGTGAAGAGACGAGATCTCCCCTCCAAAAGAGAGGACCAGATTATGAGATTTTTGTCTCTGGAGGCTTCTTTAGGTAAACCAGAACACGGGAAAGAAACCGGTTTGCTTATCTTTATTTTTTTTAAAGGTTTTATTTATTTATTTGAGATAGAGAGCACGAGCAGGGAGGCGGGGCAGAGGGAGGGAGAAGCAGACTCCCCACTGAGCAGGGAGCCCTATGTGGGACTCGATCCCAGACCCAAAGGCAGATGCATAACGGACTAAGCCACCCAGGCACCCCCAGTTTACTATCTTTAAAGGGAGGAGAGTGTGATTCTTTATCTATGAGAGCTCCATACTGGAATATTTATGAATGAAATGGTAGGATGTCTGGGATTTCCTTCAATTATACAGGATGGAGGAAAGAGGGTGGAGAGATACAAGGGACAAGACTGGCCACAAATTGTTGGAAGCTGGATGATGATTAAATAAGAGTTCATGGGGCACCTGGGTGGCCCAGTTGTTAAGCGTCTGCCTTCGGCTCAGGTCGTGATCCCTGGATCCTGGGATCCAGCCCCGCATCTGGCTCCCTGCTCCGCGGGAAGCCTGCTTCTCCCTCTCCCACTGCCCCCTGCTTGTGTTCCCTCTCTCGCTGTGTCTGTCAAATAAATAAAATCTTTTTAAAAAAATAAGAGTTCATTCTGTTCACTTTTGAGCGTGTTTAAATCTTTCCATTAAAAAAAAAAAAGAATAAGAGGGTCGCATTAGGTTTGGACTGGGAAGGAACATGATCTGAAAGAGTCCTCCATCCCCAAGCATGGTTTAGGCTAGAATACCGTGTATTGGTTCAATTTTGAGGCTGTAGTGCCATCTAGTGTTCACTGCAAACCCCCAACCAAAGGCCGACATTGCAAGCGCCTCTCCTTGCTCCAGAGTCCTCCTGTGAACTCCCCTGGCCTCAGGGGAAGGCCTTGGTCGAGGGAACAGGGTTGACCGGCTCAGGACAAGGGCAGCACTTGAGGGTCTGGAGGTGGAGGTGGCGTGCGGGCTCATTCCTTGCCTCACCCAGGCGCGGGGAAGCAAACTGGGACGGGAGTTGTCCTTTTGTGTGCGGCTCTGAAAGCAGGTGACCTTGCCGGAGGGTTCTCCGTGTGACCCAGGTGCAAAAATAGCCTCTCTTGTGACGGGTGTGTGCTCAGCTCCCTGGCCTGAGCAAATAGCCCCTCACACCTGCACATTGTTGACTCGGTGTGGACACACAGCTACTTGTTTGCAGGTGCAAATGACTGTTTGTGTACCCAGAGTTGAGGGGAGGGCCCCCCACCATCCTCTTCTTCAGCCCACGTTCCCTTAGAGCAAGTAGCTGGGCCACAGAACTAGCAGAATGTGTGACCTTAAAACCCAGTGCTAGGTCCTGGTAGAGGGAGAGCTCTTAAAACCCCTCCTCTCCAAATATTCCCCACCCCGTTACAAGAGAAGAATCCACTCTTGCCTCTGGTGGTAGGACAAGAACAATCTGAACACCAGGGTAGCTGCATTTAGGGACAGAAAATCTGGATAGGATCTAAAATATTTTTCAGGCTAGGAAGCGGTGTACATGGAGTCAGGGAGACTTCTGGAATTCTGAGCCAGGTCTTATACAGATCATAGAGAATAAGAAACTTGGCCCAGCCTATATCAGCAAGGCAACTGAAATGGGCATGAATGAAATTTGTCAATTGTAAAATCCTATAGACTTGGGCAATAGAGGTGGTGGGGAGCGGGGTTGGGGGGTGGTGAGTGAGTGCAGGAGACTGAGTGGTGGCAATGTGCCCACGGAAGTGTGAGTGACTCTAAGTCACAGTTGCTTGCAATATGGACCTGTATTTTATGTACCAATAAGCAGGAAAAAGTGTCAAACTGTGATACAGCATGTCATACAGATATATTGAAATGGCAAAAATGAACAAAAATGGATCACAGCCCTTTTTGCAGGGCAGTTTGAAAATTTCAAAAACTTTCCAAAAATGTAGTCCCTTTGGTTCAGTAATTCTACTCCTAGGGGAGTATCCTAAGGAATAGGCAGAAATGCTAGGATTTGTGCACAAAATGAGCAGTATTTACAAAACAAGAATCAGAAACTGGGTAGGGATTAAGTAAAAGTTTAATGATAATGAGGATGGCACATTTATAAGATGGGATACCATACTCTGCTAAAACGAGTTTATGAAGAATTTCTAATGTGGGAAAAATGCCTTGGTATTATGTGAAAAAAATAGGCTCAATAGCTTGACCTCGACTAGGCAAAGTATGTGTCAATATATAAAATATTGCAAAGGATATAATAGAACAAAATGTTAATAACACTGGTGATCTTGAAGTCACAGGATTATATATGATGTGTATTTTCTTTACACACTTTATTTTCTAATTTCCCTGGAGTAATTCCTTTTTTTGTTTGTTTGATTTTGTGTTTGTATTGAAAGGGAAAAGGAATCTCAGTTTTGAAGGGAAAAAAGAGAGAAAGGTCTGGGCAGAATTCAGTGTTGGGTGAGAACCTCAGGGCCACCGGCTCTGGAGGAGAGAGAGGGACTAAAACGCAGGCTGCTGGTGGTCGCTGCCCGAGTCCTCCTTTTCTTGTGACCCGGGTCTTGTGCTGTGTGTGCGATGCCCAAGAGTAAGAATGTCCATTTCCCCTGACAGTCCTCTGAGCCGAGCCCAGTCAGGAAAAGGGAGGCAGCTGAAGCTGATCCATCTTTTACTCCTTGCAAGGAAAAGGCATTATTTCCTTGGCCTCCGGATTCTCCGAGGTAAGGTTTCTGGGCACAAACTGAAAGAATTAATCCTCTGTCTTACTTTCCACCCAGTAGATATGTTTGACGACTTCTCGGAAGGCAGAGAGTGTGTCAACTGTGGGGCCATGTCCACCCCGCTCTGGAGGCGCGACGGGACAGGGCATTACCTTTGCAATGCCTGTGGCCTCTACCACAAGATGAACGGCATCAACCGGCCCCTCATCAAGCCTCAGCGCCGGCTGGTAAGCAAGTGCGCCGATTGCTCAAGTACACCCTTCTCACCTGGCTTTGGGGCTCACGCTTTGGTTCTGAATTCCCAGGTTCTGAATTTTGGACTTCAGGTCATCTTTTTTTTTTTTTTTTAATTTTTTTAAAAAGATTTAATTTATTTATTTGACAGAGAATGAGAGAGAGCGCGCACAAGTGGGGGGAGCAGCAGAGGGAGAGGGAGAAGCAGGCTCCCTGCTGCCTGGGACCCTGGGATCATGACCTGAGCCATAAGCAGATGCTTAACTGACTGGGCCACCCAAGCGCCCCTCAAGTCGTCTTTAAAAGATGGTGTTTGTGGAGGGGTTGGGTGGCTGGGTGGCAACGCAGTAATTTCCCATATCTTTAGAGTTAGCTCCATATGCCAGGATGTTCCAGACCATCTAGTTTAACCCCTTCACTATGCAGAAGTGAAAAGTGAGGCCCAGCAAAGCTAACAGCCTCGCCCACGGTCACAGGGATACCGAGTGTTCGTCTAGAACCAGAGTCCAGGCTTCCCAGTTCCCAGTCCAGCCTTGCCTTGGACAGCTCCTGTTTTCACCTCTGCCCCAGGAGGATGGGGGACTCTTCCTTAACCCTGTTTTCAGCTGATCGGTTAATAAAACCTGAAGCCCAGGGGGGAGATTAAGCAGTGTGTGTTGGGCCCTATGGCCCGGAAAGAGCACGTAAAGGGGTTTTTGGTTCTCGGCTCCGTGGTCTTTTCTAGTATGATTTGATTTTGACCAACACAAATTAGCTTTCATGTATATTAGGGAGGGAGGAACGGAGAGGTTAAAACCGGACATTTACCTTTCTTGCGGTCCTAAGGCCCATCCAGCCTTTGAAGACACTTGAATACAGTTCTTCCCCCAGCGCCCTTCCCCCACCCGAGGTCCCCATTGATTCTCCTTTTGAGGAAAGCTCTTCTGCGCGCAGGGTCCTGTCTGCTGAATGATTGGTATGCCACTGATTCCAGTGAGGACTAGAGTCCACTCTACTCCCCCTGCCGCCGAAGTCTTTGTTCTCACCCCCCGCCCCGAGTGGCTTAGGGGAGGGGAGAAAGAGCGCCTCGGCTGCTCGGAGGTTCTCCTTCAGGGCTCTTACGGCTGACCCTGCCACCCGTTCAGGGACGGCCAGGCCCTCGGCGCTCCCCGCGACGGAAGAGCAAAAGCCGCAGCGCCTGCCTTCGGCTTGGACTCCAAGGCTCTGTCTTCTCTGTTGCAGTCCGCCTCCCGCCGAGTGGGCCTGTCCTGTGCCAACTGCCAGACCACCACGACTACGCTGTGGCGCCGCAACGCCGAGGGTGAGCCGGTGTGCAATGCCTGCGGCCTCTACATGAAGCTCCACGGCGTAAGTAGCCGCCCCGCCCCGCCGTTCCCGCCGTCCGCTCTCGCTCGCTTGCAGACTCGACGTCGTTGTCTCCTCCTTAGCAAAGACCCTTGGATTCGGAAGGGACCGTAGAGGCTGCCGTAGCAAAACCCCACGGACCGGGTGGCTTTAAACAACAGACCTTCATTTCCACATTCCTGGAGGCTGGGAGTCCCAGCTCAGGTGCCGGCGTGGTCAAACGCTGGTGTGGATTTGGGGGCATACTCTCATCTGTTATTGATTTGCGTGGGACTTACTGCAAGTATTCACAGGAGATTAACCCGACAGTACCTTTTTTTTTTTTTTTTTAAGATTTTATTTATTTATTAGAGAGCGAGCGAGAGAGAAACAGCATGAGAGAGGAGAGGGTCAGAGGGAGAAGCAGGCTTCCCGCTGAGCAGGGAGCCCAATGCAGGGCTCGATCCCAGGATCCTGGGATCATGACCTGAGCCGAAGGCAGTCGCTTAACCAACTGAGCCACCCAGGCGCCCCCGACAGTACCTTTTTTTTGAAGATTTTATTTATTTATTTGACAGAAAGAGAGCACAAGCCGGGGGAGTAGCAGGCAGAGGGAGAGGGAGAATCAGGCTCCCTGATGCGGGGCTCGATCCCAGGACTCTGGGATCATGACCTGAGCCTAAGGCAGACACTCAACTGACTGAACCACCCAGGCGCCCCTGGCCATATTTACTAAGGATAAGAAACACACATATCTTTTGATTTAGCAGCTCTGCTTTTGGGAAACGAGCCTGTAAAACAATAAAAGAATCAGTAGGTAATGATGTTTGACCTGTTTATTGCTGCAGTATTCGTAGTGGCAAAAACTAGAAACCACCGTAAAGTCCCATAAAGGAATGGTTGAGTAAATTATGGCAGTACTGTGATGTGGAATATTGTGCAGAAATTTAAAAAATACTAAGTTAGAGCTATGTATCTTGACCTGGAGTAACAAAAAAGCACATTGCAAAGTAATACACATAGCATGACCCCATACTATGGGGGTGAGGGTGTGTTAAATACACACACAGATATAGATGGATGGATGGATGAATACACACGTACATACGTGTATAGATCTGTAGGTGTGCATATACGTTTGAGAATGTTTTCAAATGTAAGAAACATAACAGGCTGGTCCTCCAATTGCCCTTTGGGGACAGGATTGATGGCAGAGGGGTGGGAGGGGCAGTACTACCTTAGTCTTCCTGAATCTTTTCATGTCTTCTTTATTTTTTTTATTAGTTCTTTAATTTTAATTCCAGTGTAGCTAACATAACAGTGTTATTTTAGTTCCAGATGTACAATACAGTGATTCAACAATTCTTTTTTTTTTTTTTTTTTTTTGGGGGGGGGGGGGGGGAGGGAGGAGGGGGGGGGAATTTTTTTTTTTTTTTTTTTTTTTTTTTTTTTTTTTTATGAAAGTAAGAGAGAGAGAGGCAGAGGCAGAGGGAGAGAAGCAGGCTTCCCGCCTAGCAGGGAGCCCAATGCGGGACTTGATCCCAGGACTCTGGGATCGTGACCTGAGCTGAAGGCAGACGCTTAACCATCTGAGCCACCCAGGCACCCGGGAGAGAGAGTCTTAAGCAGACTTGGCGCGGAGCATGGAGCCCAATACAGGGCTCGATCTCACAACCCTGAGATCACGACTTGAGCCAAAACCAAGAGTCAGACACTTAAATCAACTGTGCCACCCAGGTGCCCCAGTGATCCAACAGTTCTGTACATTATTTGGGTGCTCATCATGAGAAGTGTACCATATTTTCTTGTTAGTGAGAAAAAAAATAGCCAAAAATATAGTTAAGAACATTCATACTTCTTTCTGCAGAAAAGTGTATCAAGGATGTTTCTTGAATCACCATGATAGAGAAAATGGAGAAAAAAAACCTTCAGTAGGGAAATGGTTAAAGAAACTCTTGTTCCTCTATAGGGGAATGGTAGAAGAAATGGAGAAAGGAATATTATGCAGGTATTAAAAAGATTGTGTCCTCGGGACACCTGGGTGGCTCAGGCAGTTAAGCATCTGCCTTCGGCTCAGGTCATGATCCCAGGGTCCTGGGATCGAGTCCCACATCGGGCTCCGTGCTCAGTGGGAAGCCTGCTTCTCCCTCTGCTTGCCGCTCCCCCGGCTTGTGCATTCTCTCTCTCTCTCTGACAAATAACTAAATAAAATCTTAAAAAAAAATTGTATCCTCAAAAAATTAAAAAATAGAATTAGCATATGACCCCGCAATCCCACTTCTGGGGATAGATCCAAAAAGAATTGAAATCAGAGCATTGAACAGATAATGTGTGTCCTCATGTCCACAGCAGCATTCTTCACAATAGCTAAAGGTGAAAGCAACCCAAGTGTCCACGGTTGGGTAAGCAAAATGTGATCTGTCCATGCAATGGAATACCATTCAGCCTTTAAAAGGAAGTAAATTCTTTTTTGTTGTTGTTGTTTCATTTATTTATTTTTGAGAGAGAGCAAGAGAGATAGAGCACGAGCCAGGGGGAGGGGCAGAGGGAGAAGCAGACTCCCCACTGAGCAGGGAGCCCGATGTGGGACTCGATCCCAGGACCCTGGGATCATGACCTGAGCTGAAGGTGGACGCTTAACCGACTGAGCCACCCAGGCGCCCTAAAAGGAAGTAAATTTTGACGCATCGTACCAGATGGATGAACCTTGAAGTCATTATGCTAACTGAAAGAAGTCAATCATACAAGGACAAGTCTCATATGATTCTACTTACTTGAGGTACCCAGACTAATCAAACTCATAGAGACAGAAAGTAGAATGGGGGCTGCCAGGGGCTGGCGGAGGGGGAAATAGGGAGTTCGTGGTTAATGGGTACAGAGTTTCAGTTTTGCAAGATGAGAAGTGTTCTGGAGACGGATGGTGGTGATGGTTGCACAACAATGCGAATATACTTAACACGACTGGAAAGGGTTAAGATGATAAATTTTATGTTAGGCGTATTTTACTACAAATTTTTTTAAAGAAGTACTGAGGTTGGTGGGGATAAACATGAGGGCTATAATCTTCTGAGGCCAGGATGGGCTTCAAGTGGGCCAAGGTCGGGGTGGGGGGCTGGAGGGAGGAGAGGACACTTCCCTCCAAAGGTGGAAATACTGATCTAGAAGGCAGGTTCAAGTTCACCTAATTTGCTGCCCCTCTCTCTGAACCATTCCATGTTTCATCTCTGAAGTGGTAATTACTTGTCTTTCAGTATTTCAAGCATGGCCATTATGAGTCCCATACAGGAGACAAGCACAGAGCAGGAGCTAAAAGATTTGGTTGGCCTGACCTAAGAGAAACCAGACGTGGGGAAGGCACACTATTTGAAAATACTAGGAAGGTGATCCAGCAAGCCTCCTCCCCAGACCCTGTGTAGGCACCTGTGAATGGTTCAAGAGCGTGGCACCTGACAGTCACTGCTTGTTTATGAGAAGCCAATGCAGTAAAAGTGTTGTCCATGGACTGTTTATCTCGGGACCTGGCCACAGCGCAGTCTCCCCAACATGATCTCTTTTTGCTCCCCACCCCCCACGGAAAGACCATGGTTGGCTCCAACCAGACGTAGTGCAATGCTGAGCTGCTCTAAGTAGAGTGACTTGACGTCTCAATTCACTGGGGCTGTCCCCGTGTCTGCCTATTTTCTTAGCATAATTATTAATAGCACCCCCTTTTCACTTTCATAGTGTCTTGATTTTGCTGATAAACTAAAGGCTTTTGCAAATACTGTTCCTGCTGCCTGAAATGCCTGCCCCTTGTCTACTTGACAACCTCCCACAACTTAGGCATCACCTCCTGAGTGAAGCCTTCATTGATATGGTCGTGTGCCACTTCCCCTCCTCCCCAGCCGGGGACACATTTTAGTGTTTCTTCTCCGTTCTCCCACATCACTTATGAGTCTGGTTGTTTCCTGCTGTCTGTCTTTCCCAGTCAACTGAAGCTCTGGAGGGAAGGAATGGTGCCTTTAAGCCTCCATTTCTCCAGGGTGAGTGTAACAAACAGCATGTAGTATAGGAGCTCAATACATACTTGATTTCTTTCTCAGCAGGCGTGCAAGGGGCTGATTCACCTAGTCCCAGCCCCAAGGTTTATGGAGGAATTGCTTAGATGTTGCCTTAAATACTGTAGCAGATCATGTGCAAGTGGAAAACCATATATATTGACTTGTAACCCTCTAGGTCCCAAGGCCTCTTGCAATGCGGAAAGAGGGGATTCAAACCAGAAAACGGAAGCCCAAGAACCTTAATAAATCTAAGACACCGGCAGGTGAGGAAAAAAAATCGTGTGTAAATTATAGGACTAACTCAGTGGCCCTTGGAGTATGTGAAAATCAGGTATTAGGTGGGCCAGCCCAGGCTACGGAGGCATGATAGCATTGTCCAGCCCCAGCTATTCAGGACAGAATGATAACCCAGGGAAAAGTAGCATCACCATGCAACATTTGGGGAGCTTTTGAAGCAGGCTCAATTCAAGGTGCATGATCACTGCCAGTTGCAAAGGCCATAGTGGACCAGCTGGACCGGTTGGGGGCCAGAAGGAGAACTACTCATCCCTCCCATCTTCGGTGCTGCAGCCAGCCACTCAAGAGCTCAGTTCCTCTCTATTCTCCTTGAAATAACTGGGATCTAGGAGGACAGGATCCCGTTAGTCCTGTTCACAACAGCTTGATTTGTAAGCCAGTGTATAGTTAACATCATGTAGTACTTAGCGTTTTAGAAAGCTACTTTACCATTACTAGCTCATTGGTCCTTGAAGACCCCCATGTGACCCATTATCCCCATTTTATTCCTGAGCAAACTGAGGCACAGAGAGGTTAGTGACTTAACTAGAGTCACACAGCTGTGAGTGGGTAGACCTGGAATTAAAACCCAAGTTTTTACACTTCCAGGTCCCTATTCTGTCCCATGTGCCACTTTGCCTTCTCAGTTTCTAGATGAAGAATGAGGACGACTCATGTTCCCATCAAGAGCACACCCTCCTCAATACTGCTACCAAAGTAAAGGTTTCAATAGGGACATGCTGCCATTGCAGAGAAAATAAACCAGCTGATCCGATGGAAAGTTTATCTTTTAATCTAAGGCATGAGAAACAGACAGATTTCCCCTTTCCACTACCAAGAACATGACCAAAGTTCTCCATTCCCAGATTCCACAACAGCTTACCCCTTCTGGCAGTATGTCTCATTAGAATTTTCTGTGTCTCACACCAGTGGTCCTCAGCCTTTCTGCCTGTGTCCACACTGTTTTATAAGTACAGCACCTTCCCCTGGGGAACTTCATCTCCTTACATGTTGTGGTGACAGGGAGAGCAAGCATTTGGTTCAGTCCGAAATTCCAAATCCAGGGAGCTAGATCTGGCAGCGAAACCTAATCTGAACAGACTCCAGCTATTTATAGTCTTTATTTATCCCATGTGTGAAGATTCACATGTTTTGCTGCAGAACCATGGATGTATTTAATTATGGGGTGTTGTCTCAGGCTCCACTGGAAGTACTCTAACATACAGTATCAAAATCCAAACACTTCTGAATCCTGAAACACATGTGGTCTCAAGGATTTGGAATAAGGGGTGGTGAGCCCATCACTTGAAAAAGTTCCCTTGCAATTCTGGTATTTTCATGTGTCCCATTTTGAGAATCGTTGCCCGGTGCTGATGAAGGACCCTGCTTCACTCCCCAGCAAATCTAAATAAAGCCATTAGCGCAGACCTACCCTGGCTGTCTCCAAGGACCGCCGTCCATTCGCCCCTGCCCCTGGCCTGGGTGGCCTGACTCTGCCTCATTCCAGGTCCCTCGGGCGGTGAGAGCCTGCCTCCCACCAGCAGCGCTTCCAGCAACTCCAGCAACGCCGCCACCAGCAGCAGCGAAGAGATGCGCCCCATCAAGACAGAGCCCGGGCTGTCGTCCCACTACGGGCACAGCAGCTCCATGTCCCAGGTACACCCCCAGGCGGGGAGATGGGACCGCCTGGGGGACAGTGGTACACTGCCAAGGACCAGGTGGATGGGTCAGCCCTGGAACACGGGGGCTGTAGCCGGGCCCCAGCAGGTGGCAGCAGGAGCTGCTTGGTGCCCTTGGGGCCCCACCTGAGGCTAGGGCCTTGACTGCACGAGGGTCTATTTCAGCACATCGGATCAAGTTACAATGATTGGGGCACACAGCTGTGACACACAAATGTTGAGTAGCTCCTCCATGCCGGGACCTTCGGACACAGGTTATGGGGAGGGACACATTAGGGCACAACCACAACCTGAGTGTGCATTGAGGGATGGCGCATGGGCTTTCTAGGCAAGTCTGTCTCCTAAGTGAGAGGTGCTTTGACCTTGACCTTGAAGGATGGATAGATTTTTTTTTTTTTTTAAGATTTTATTTATTTGAGAGAGAGAGAATACGCACAAGAGAGAGCACAAGTGGGGGTGGGCAGAGGGAGAAGCAGACTCCCCGCTGAGCAGGGAGCCCGATGCGGGACTCGATCCCAGGACCCTGGGATCATGACCTGAGCTGAAGGCGGACACTTAACCTACTGAGGTGTCCCACCCAGGTGCCCCAGGATGGATAGATTTTAACAGGAGGAGGGGGGGATGAAGAGGACCCTCCTGGCATGAGCAAAGGTGTGGAAACTATAGAGAGCAGGGTGGGTGGGCACAGGGGGTTGGTGAGGAGGTCACAGGCAGGATGCCATTTAATGAAGGTCAGCGACAGCTCCAGCCTCAGACATGTGTCCAGAAGACAGGTTGGCAGTACTGTCATTTCCCTCTTTCGAATATGATGGTATTCCTACTCCCCGACTCTTTCCCTCTTTGGTTCCCCTATTTGGGATTAGGATAGTCCCACGCTTGGTTACCGTTTCCCGTTAATTCCGATCTGTTCTCCACATGCGCTGGAGGGAGGCTGTATCCTAAAGAGCTTTTTACTGTCAGGGTAAAGAGGCTGGTCCCATAGAACCAGGAGAGCGAGGAGCCTCTTCTGGGCATGGAGATCCAGTGGTGATAAGACCGTAGAAAATGTCTCACGTGACTTATCAGAGCCTTCTGAGAAGGCACAGTATCCACACACGTACTGGGTCCCAGCGCTCAGAAGAAGCGAATGAATCACATAGACCCTTCATGTCCCACAGCACAGGGCTTAGGAAAAACAGACAAGGGCTGCTTGTGTCTTATCCTGCCCTTGTCCTTGGGCCCTCTCCCCTCATCCCTTTCCTAGGGGTGGAAACTAGCTGAGGGACATCTTTGTCATGGGGCTCCCCTCCCCAGCCCAGACCCCCCGTTCCTGAGCCCTCAGGAGTGATTCCACTGAGCTCATCGTGCCCTTTTTGCTTTCAGACGTTCTCAGTTAGTGCGATGTCTGGCCACGGGCCCTCCATCCACCCAGTCCTCTCGGCCCTGAAGCTCTCCCCGCAAGGCTACGCGTCTTCCGTCAGCCAGTCACCGCAGGCCAGCTCCAAGCAGGACCCTTGGAATAGCCTGGCCTTGGCTGACGGTCATGGGGACATAATCACTGCATAATGTCACCTCCTTCCCTCCTCAGATTCCTGCACGGACTTGGGACTTGGAGGACAGCAGAGATGAGGCTCTGGGCTCCTGGGAGCCAAGCCGCTCTGTTGGGGAATGACTCCAGAAGAACAACTGGGAAGAAACTTGAAATTGACAATTTGGTTAGGGGAAGTGGGTGTTGGATTTTATCGGATGCCTTTTCAAGGGTGGGCTACTGGAAAGAGCCCAGACTCTGATCTGGAAGAACCCACCCTTCACTATGAGCACATTTAAGTCCCTTCTGTGGAGTAAGAGACTTGTTTCTTGTTTTCCACCCCACCCCTCCCGCACAAGAGACGAGATGTCCTTCTGCCCTACCCTTCCACCACTTTGGCCTAAGATGGTGGTTTTTCCATGGTGTTCCCAGCACTGGGGATCTGAGGGTGGGTGGAGGGGTCAAGGCGCTGGGATCTCTGGTCCAGCCTGAACCAGGGCACCTGTTTGACTCGCATGTGGATGTGACAAGCCCCTCCAGGCCGCTGCTGCCCCTGTCCAGCACTCCCCCTTCAGGCTTGGCACACCCCTGCATTCCTCAGTACCGAATATTGACCCCAGAAACGTTGAGTTTAGCCCCGATGTTACTGAATGCTTCATGGGGAGATGGAGGAGAGGGCCGCTTCACCCACTGCAGGTGCCTTTGGCAAAATCATAACTTGGCAACTTCGCCTCTCCCAAGTTCATTTCCCTGGCTCACGGCTCAAACCTCCACTCCTCACCCCACAAGGCCTCTGAAAATAAAAATCCTTTCCACCGCTGAGTGATTCAGCTCTGCCTTCGGCTTGAACAGGTCTCTCCCTCTGCAGAACAAGAGCTCGGCAGTTTAGCCACACAGCAGTCTCCCCCACAACTGTCCCCCAATCCTTCATCCACCCCATCAGGCACAGGCGGGTCCCGAGTACGTACAAAAAGGTTCTGTTGCTAAAGCAAGTTGGACAAACGCTCACCTAAGACTTGAGATCCTTCTGGAGAGCGTGTCTGGTGGACACCGTCCCCGGAGCGGGCAGAGGCTTTCCGTGGATGCTGGCTCGCTTGCACTTGGATCTTGCGGACGCTGCTCTTGCTCTGTGGAGTTGGGCCTCTTGGGCAGACAGCAGGCTAAGCTCGTCCAAGGGGTGGTGAGCAGCAGCACCTGCATCCTTTCCCCAGCAGAAGTCTCTTGTCCCGGAGGCAGAAAACTAGGGACGTCGCAACATCACTTCAAGGCAAACAAACACAACAAAACCAAACGCAGACGCAAAGATGATGACCGATAAGAGAAGACACCGAGGGTGGGCCCTGAGGGAGTCTCCAGCTCTGTGCTCTTCTGGAATTGGCCTTCTTTTCTCCATGTTGCTGTTTCTGCCCGTGATGCTGGGGCTCACAGAGACGCCTCCTTCCTGGTCCTCATCAGCAGCAGAGCTATAGCTGACTGTGGCCTTCCTCCATCCTCCCCCCAGACGCCCAGCTCCCGACCCCCAAATCCTACTGGCTGTAGCAGAGAATATTTTTAAACCAAGATTCTGTTTTAATCATCATTTACATTGCTTTCTTCCATGAAGGCCACCCTTGTATACCTTCCCTAACCCACGAACCTGTTAACATTGTCTTAAGGTGAAATGGCTGTAAAATCAGTATTTAACTAATAAATTTATCTGTACTCCTCTTTCCTTCTCCTCCCTCAGAGGTCAGTACTGGGAGGTTCGATGCTGCCCTTTGCAAGGCAATCTTGAGCCACGGAGGCCCCTTCGCCCATCTGCTCACAGGCAGCATAAAATCGTGTTCTCCTTTCAGTCGTTTATGGCAGTGGGCCAGGACTTCCTCTGTATGTGGTGGTGGCTAGTGAAAAGAACACTCATCCCAGCCCTGCTACTGACTAGTTTGCGACCTTGCCGGGTAACCTCTAGGCTTTGGTTTCCTAAGAGACGGGCCAGCCGTTAACTAAAGTTCCTAAGGCCCAACAGTTGTTGCCTGATGAAGGGAGCCATTTCTAGAGCTTTCCTCGGGACTGGCAGGGGCTGGGGCATGAGGCAGAGCGCAGGGCAGTGGTCCGTCCAGCCCATGTGGTTTAAGATCACCCTGACTTGTTCTTGTCCTCTTCCACTTCTTTATGGTTTGATCCAAAGAAGCTTCTAGAGAGGAGATGAAAACTTCTCCTTTATCCATTTGTCTTCACCTGCTTGGGCGACAGAATTGCTTAATTGCTTCATTGTAAAGGTGGGCTGGGAGTGGGGGTGGGGGTCCCGACGCTACCCTCTGACTCAGTACCTGCGGGATGGGACCCAGACAAGCAGACCTGCCCCCATTCAGAACTGTTGGTGGTGGTTGCCTCTTGCTCTCAACTGGCTTTTGCCAAACCCATGGGCAACTGGTGGCTTTGACCTTTCACAGCACCCCTAATGTTTCTGAGCAGGGAAGGGGAAAAAAACTAGGACAACCAATATTTTATGTAAAATCAGAAAAGCTTTTAAATTTGCTAAGGAATAGTTAAACCTACTAAGTAGACGTAGCTACCATCCAAAAGGACGCATAGCGGATGACTAACAACTATGAGTAACAAGAGATTCAGAAACATTAATAAAACCTACCAGGATTTATGCTGGCCATGGGAAGTGCATGTTTTCTGATGATGAAGTCTTTGCTGAAGACATTTGCCACTTCCCTTTAGGAATGGCTTTCAGAACAGAATGACCTACACCACCAGATCAACCTCGTTCCTTAAAGAGTCATAACTTGGCGCTTCCCCCCGGATGGTATATGGAAGCCTGATTCAGCCTCCCTGCTCACCAGACTTGGTGGCTTCCCCAGATTGCATCCATCCTCAGAGAAGGTTAAGTTGCTACCAATCAGGATATTCTATTTTTTTTAAGGATTTTATTTATTTATTTGACAGAGAGAGACACAGCAAGAGAGAGAACACAAGCAGGGGGAGTGGGAGAGGGAGAAGCAGGCTTCCCACTGAGCAGGGAGCCCGATGCGGGGCTGGATCCCAGGACTCTGGGATCATGACCTGAGCTGAAGGCAGACGCCCTACGACTGAGTCAACCAGGCGCCCCCAATCAGGATGTTCTAAAGGATGCAATTCCCCGAGGGGCGGGAAGTGGCTGGTGTGGAAGGATGGGGAGGGGACACTCACAAGGATGGCGTCATTACAATGAATGTCTGGCTTGATGTGAGTGAAGCAGACAGTTCATGTGTCCAGGTTAAGCAGTCCTTCACATTCCCCTACTATCTCACCTCTTGCTAGGACAAAACCTTTGGAAGCACAGTTTAAAGTAACGGTCGGAGAACATTTTTGAATGCCTTTAGCGGATGAGTTGTAGCACATTTAGCTGTGATTGTATCTGGCTTGGGATGACAACAGTGAAAATATATTGATATTCACTGAACCTACACCTAAGGGAGCTGGGGTACGGGCTATTTGGATGAACCTCCCACCCCTCGAGCCTCCAGAACTTGACACACTTGAATACTGACTGCATGAGAAATCGCCGTTTGGAAAGCTGCTTTTGCAGTGGAGGTGATTGGTCTTTTTGGCTTTTTAACCATTTTCTGACATTGGAGGCTACTCTTCAGATCGCATCCTTGCCTCCCTTGAAGCTAGAACACCAAAATGCCACCTCCCATAACAACCCCAATAGGTGTCATCCCATAACCAAGCACCAGCCTTGGGGCTTCACGGTTTAGCCTGGGAGCTGGAACCTGAATTCCCAAGGTCTCTCTGCTCCTGGACACTTCTTTCATTTCAGCCACTGAAGCCTCTGTCCTGCAGCCTCCTGGGGTGTGCTGCTATTCTAAACCACACTGGCTCCAGGATGACTTTTTTTCTCCCCTCCAGGAGCTGTGGCATGGCGCTTGCAAACAGACTATTTAGTAACAGGGAGAACTAACTAATCCAAGTGAAGAGGACATTAAAACAGACCTCATTTTTCCAAGTCCAGTTTGCTTTTGGTCTGAAGCCTGGGAGCGTGTGGGTTCACAGTTTTATAGAGGTGATTGACAGCAGTGCTGGGGGTTACCAGGAACAGAAGAGTTCAGAAAAAGCCTGCTAGGCACCCAGCGCTCTTGGGCCCAGGCTCTAGAAGTGGTTGCAGGCTCCATGTGGGGAGGTCTTCAGATGGACGCAAAGACAGAGCTTCTCCTCCTGAGTAAAGGGTGACAAATGAGACCCCCTTGCCTACACCACACACACACACACACACACTTCCTCCCCTCCCCTCTGTGCTTTCTGGTGATTGCCTTTTGTCGTACAGCTGTGGTGGTCCCTTTCACCTGAGAAACGAAGATGTGCCTGCCTCCACCCTGGGTTTATAAGAGGTTTTTAAATAGGGGCATCTGCTGTTCTTTTTTTTTTTTTAAAGACTTTATTTATTTATTTGACAGAGAGAGACACAGCGAGAGAGGGAACACAAGCAGGGGGAGTGGGAGAGGGAGAAGCAGGCCTCCCACCGAGCAGGGAGCCTGATGCGGGGCTTGATCCCAGGACTCTGAGACCATGACCCGAGCTGAAGGCAGACGCTTAACAACTGAGCCACCCAGGCTCCCCGGGGCACCTGCTGTTCTAATCACTGAGGAGTGGCAGATTTCTAAGCAGTGAATCTCTGATTGCAAGGAGTTAGTTCAGAAGAAGCTCAGTACTAGTAAATAGTACTAGTAGACCATACTATAGACCCCTTACAATGACTGTAGTCTCTTGTGTGTCCTCTTCTTTAAGATGGATTTGCTCAAGTGAAATGGGTTCTAATTAGAGATGTAAAAAAATTAAATTTATCATTCCTCCCTTGTTCTTTTCCTTTAGAACACAAGAAAATAAAAAATTGACACTATTTGTTATTTCTAGGGTTCTTGATTATCGGAGATGTTTGAGTTGGGATGAGGTACAGGTGTGGTAAGAAAAGACTGAAATAACAGAATCCTCAGTAGACCTAGGAGCAGGCCTCTCTGCTGAACAAAGCAATAGGTAATGTGCTTTTCATCCTAAAGGTGTTGCTATATTATTCAGAGAATCCCCCAGCAATGCTATAGTGATGTGGGTGGGAAACACTTTCAGGAGGTCAACCCACTTCCCCCCTGGCTCTGTGACATCCTTGAATGCCATTTCCTGGTGCAGCTCACCTTGCAGATTTCCTTAATATGGCTTCCCCCTTAGCACGGCCGAAGTCCCCTTCCCCCCACCCCGCCCCTGCTAGAATTCTCATGATTTGAAATTGTTTTACTTACATAATTATTTCGGCTTTTCCTCATTTTTCATAGATCAAAACCAGAACCGCATGTAAATGACACTTCCGTTTTTAAAAGCACAAAGGCATAACTGCTAACCTCCGCTAACAAGTGCCAGATAGTTGATACACTGAGCCAATACTGTTCCCACCCAATGCACAGACATTCAGTTTGGTTTGCTTTATGATCTTGGTATGGCAACTGGATGGCTGTTTACCTTGGGGTATTCTGACTCATTAAAAACGGCTTGTGGGTTCCTACTGGGTGAATCTCTGGGCCCCAGGGGCTCTAGAAGGGGACCACTGTCATATACTTCTGCATTGGATTCCGTACCCATCTCTACCCATGCTTCTGCTTCCTCAAACACTGAGGGAGGAAGTCTAACAGAAAGAGTCAAAGATGGACTCTGAGGTTTCAGAATTGTAGTTCAGTTTGGCTGTCGTCTAGCTGCATGACTTGGGGCAGTTCACCAAGCGGCTCTTCACCTCAGCATCTTTGTAAAATGTTTTGGACCTAGGGGATCTTCAAGGTCCCTTTGAGTTCTAAGCAGTCATGATAGCTCCAATAATCTGAAATTATCCTCACCATATCTGGTATCATACAAGGAACACAGGCTACCTTTCCTTTTTGTCATGTTGTGAGAATGGTCAGGAAAAGACCTAAAGACATTATTCCCCAGAGACACACTGAATTAGCTCTAGCATCCAGGACACTGGGCCAACAGCTCTGAAATTATAAGAAAGTGGCTCACCTCTCAATCTTTTTTTAAAAAGATTTATTTATTTATTTATTTGAGAGAGAGAAAGCACAAGCAGAGGAAGGGGCAGAGGGAGAGGGAGAAGCAGACTCCCCGCTAAGCAGGGAGTCCAAAGTGAGGCTCGAACCCAGGATCCCAGGATCCCAGGATCATGAACTGAGCTGAGGACAGATGCTGAACTGACTGAGCCACCCAGACACCCCACCTCTCTCTCAATCTTACATATTCTTGTTGGTACACATGAAACCTCAGGGTCCCAATATCTGAAAATGCTCCTTCTGGAGACTCCAGATTGATTTTCTTCAAATGGAAAACTATACCTTTTTCTTGTGACCTAAGTAATGAGCTTTAAAAATGTTTCAGAAGCTATACATTCAATAAGTATTGTCTCACAAAGTAGCCACCTTGGAGACTACTTATTCTAATGTTGCCACCATTGCAAAAACATTGGAATTCCCTTTAGATGACATCCAGAATCTGCTCATATCAACCTAAGAGAACCAGGCTAATGGCTTCTTAGCCACGTTTAGTTTGGGGCCCCAAGTAGAATTACATCGCCTAACCAATTTTTGTCACCAGTCCTTTCTAAATGCCCCTCATAGGATAGGAATTTGTTATCAGTGAAGAGCTATTGAGGAATGTTCTGTAGACTCTGAAAGCTGATGCCAGCAAACGAAGCAGGGTTGAAATGGGAAACATTTTCAGGTCTTCTGTGGCTGCCACACTGCAGAGGAAAGCATGCTATGTGTTTTCTTAAATCCATCCAACACCCTTCCCATAGTGAGGGAAGTTGGTGTCTTCCCTCACTATGCAGCTGCACTGAAGAGGTTTGAGAGGAACCGCAGGTCATGGAACTGGAACGCACTTCTGAGGCTTCCTGCAGGGTCCCGCATAGAGAACGTTTTAGTAAGTCATTTCTGCAATTTGGGGCAGTGGCTTTTTTTAACTTGGGGGGTCACAGCCCCTCTGAAAATATAATAAAAGCCAGGTCCGCTTTCCCAGAAAGGTACCATACCCTGAGATTTTGCACACTAGTCACCGTTTTAGGGGTTTTATGAACTCTGGAAATGTCTCCATACACCCCAGGTTAAGAACTCCTGCTCTCAACGCTCTGGTTTAGTCCAATGCTGCAAGGCTGTGTTGGTCAGACTGACCAGGTCAGCTCCATCTAGGATATCCTGGCACTTGGTAGGACCTTCCTATTTAAGCTATGAAGTCAAGCAACCGAACAATCCCAGGGCAGTTGTCAGGGGCCCTGGTGCTGCTCTAGGCTCCCAGGAAGCCCTGCGGCCTAAAATCCAGTTGTTCCCCCAAGGACAGCGCACTGAGGAATTCCTGGTAGCTTCTTCCTTACAGGAGGATATGGGTCCGGAGTCTGCGGGAATACAATGGGGTTACAAGACACAAGCTGCTAAGGATTTGGGGAAGTTAGTATTGCCAAGGTTTCCAATAGCTGGCCTGGGAGAGTCGAACTGAAAGAAAACTGAACCCCGGGAGGAAAAAGGATACCTGGATTGGGAGGCCAAGGCTAACTCATTTACAGATCATGAGAGGTCTCAGGGATCATCGGGTCCAAGCCCTACTGTCCCACCATTGTTGAGGGGACTCGCCCAAAGCTATGGAACTGGTGTGAGGAAGAGCCACTCTTAAGCGCCTACCCTTCAAGAGAGGCTCTGAGATCGGCATCGCATCGAAGTCCTGTCCTTGCAGTTAATGCACTCACCATGGGGGGGCACCAGCGTTCTCCTCGCCTGTGACCACCAGACTATAAAATCCCGATTTTCAAGCAACCTGAGGTCAGCCCAGAAATTGTGCTTAAAAAGGTACCTACTGCTTATTAAGCACTAGTGCAGGTCAGACTCTGCTAGTAGCTTTATATATCCACACAAAACATGTATATGTTCTCACAGTCATGTTTCAAACATGAAGAAGATATGACCCATGGATTTTAAGTAACTCACTGAAGGTCACAGAACTCATACGCCTCTAGAGACATAGAAAACCTCCTCTCTGGGGTTCAGAATCCCCAAACTCTTTCTTTGGCAATCTGATTCCTCACCAGATTCTACTGCTTTTCTCCTTCACTTCCTTTTTCGCTTTTTTTTTTTTTTTTAAAGATTTTTTATTTATTTATTTGACAGAGAGAGACACAGTGAGAGAGGGAACACAAGCAGAGGGAGTGGGAGAGGGAGGAGCAGGCTCCCCGCAGAGCAGGGAGCCCGATGCGGGACTCGATCCCAGGACCCTGGGATCATGACCTGAGCCGAAGGCAGTCGCTTAACCAACTGAGCCACCCAGGCGCCCTTCGCTGTCTTTGAAGTGGCTGCATTTTAATCGATTTTCATGTTCACTGTAACTTTAATCCTGTTGGAGAAATCAGGGGCACAAAGGAAGATGGAGGAAATTGGTTCCATGGCCCTTAGAAAGCTAGATGCTGAGGCCCAGGCTCCCGTGGGTTTTAGGGTTGCCCCCAATCCAGGAGACAATAATAACTGAAACATACTGAACCCTATGCCAGGCCCAGTGCTAAGAGATTTATGTGAATCACCTCAGTAAATCCCACAGTGGCCCAGTGAGGTAGGCATTTCACTCCATTTTACAGATGAAGAAACTGAGGTACAGAAAGGGAAATTACTTGCCCAAGCTCTGCCCACTGAGTGGTGAGATTTGGACTCAGGGAGTCTGATGCAGAAACAATATTCTTCACTGCTATTCTACAGAGTTACTCTTCTAGGCGTTTGTCCTTCCCCAACCTCATTGTCTTAGAATGATGATTACATACACTTGCATAGCACTCTACAGTTTATGAGCGTTTTGCTTCTAATATCTCATTTAATCATTCGTTCAAAGAATACTTATTATTGAGTGCCTACCACTGCCAAGACCTTGCTTCTCCAAGTGCAGCCCCTGGACCAGCAGCCGCAGCAGGACGTGGGAGCTTGTTAGAAAGGCAAAATCAGGGCGCCTGGGTGGCTCAGTCGTTAAGCGTCTGCCTTCAGCTCGGGTCATGATCCCAGGGTCCTGGGATCGAGCCCCACATCGGGCTCCCTGCTCCGCGGGAAGCCTGCTTCTCCCTCTCCCACTCCCCCTGCTTGTGTTCCTGCTCTCGCTATGTCTCTCTCTGTCAAATAAATAAATAAAATCTTTAAAAAAAAAAAAAAAAGAAAGGCAAAATCATGGGTCCTGCTAGAAACCTGAGTCAGAATCTTCATTTAAATAAGATTCCCAGGTGATTCATGGGCATATTAAAGTTTGAGAAACCCTGCTTTTTGATAGTTCCACGATAAAGCCGTATATATCTCACTTAAAACATGGATACAGAGATACCATGACTTGTCCTCCCACAGCTAACAATGAGGCAGTTTAACATAGAGAGCTTACAACAGTGCTTTGCCCATAGCATGTGCTCAACAAATAGCTATTATTATAAATGACAGAGTCAAGCTGTGAACTATTTGGTTTCTTAACTCTCTAGTCCTCTGGCCTCTGCAGAGCCTTCCGAGGCATCAGGCGTTCGTTCCAAGGAGTGAGGCAATGATTGTGGCTCTGGCTTCCTTCCCAGCTCAGCCGGGGTCTAGAGAATGGGCATTTAGGGGCTCCAGAAGCTGCTGTTGGTGTATACCTGATCCTACAGCAGGGGGCATCCCGGTGGGGATGTTGTTCTCCAGAAGAGGACAGATATAGGAAGAGGGAGACCAGAAGGTTCTCAGGGGATCCCTCCTGGAAACTCAGCACCTGCAAACCTCATCCCCTCTGTCTCTAGGGTCCCGCTGTGTTGAGGCAATTCAGTACCCCAAGTCTTCCTAGCCTCCCTCTCCTCACTTCCTGCCCCTATTCCCTTCAGGCCACCTGCACTGCTCCCTCTTACTCAGCAGGACACAACCCGAGAAAGAACGGGCCTGTCTCCTGTGCTGACCAAGTCCTCCTCAGGACTCTCTCTCTCTCTCGGGTGCATGGTGCAGGCTATCCTGGACAGTTTCCGGAACACCTCCTCCGGCGCTTCCCCAAACTTCCCTGCCGTCTTCTTGGAAATGGCTGGCTCGCCATCCTCTTTGGAGAACTAACAATGGAACATAATTATCTCTGAATAGTCTACCGTTTTATCTGTATTACTCTCTGAAACAAAAATTTAAATCATGCTTTTAAAGCAAAACTTGCTTGCGGCAAAATCAATAACATTCAAATAATATAAAGTGAAAGAGCCCACTCTTTAAAACTTTCCTGAGAATTTCTTGACAACCTGTTTCCTTTGCAAAATGACCTGAGCTTGGAAGCCGTTCAAAATCAACTCAGTGACTTTGCCCGAACCACCCAAAGTTTTATTCAGGAACCTCATTTTTCTCCATAACCTCCCATCCCCGTAAGACAATAAACGTTCCCAAGGCGGTTTGCCTCGTCTCCGCCGTGTGCGGGATCTCCGTCCCTCTGCCCTTCTCCCACTTTCCCCCTCCCTCCACTCCCCACGTGCGGCCGCGGCCCCGCCTCCAGCGACGCCCCTCAGGGGAGGAGCCTCGCGCCCTCTGCCCCCAGAGCGGGGCCCCGCCCCCGCCCCGGGGGCGGAGTCCGGCTCTACGCCACGCCCCGGCGGAACCCCGAGCCCTTCCCCCCCGAAGGAGGAGCCTCGCGCCACCCCTCCCCTCCCCGGCTCGGGACCTATCCCGGCTGCCGGCTCGCGGGGCCGTTCCGCGTCGGTCCCCGCGCAGAGCGTGCGCGGACGCTGGCCCCTGAGTCCTCTCCGCCCGGCGCTGGAGGCGGCGTGCGGGCTTCGCCGCGGGGCGCGGGCCCGGAGCCGGTGAGTGCAGCCGCCCGCCCCTCGCTGTGGCCCGCGCGGGCGGGGAGGGGGGAGCAGGCCGGGGGAGGATGGCACCTGCTACCGGCGAGACAGCGCAGTGACCGACAGTTAGAAGAAGCATCCCTTAGGGAACCGCTCCCCTGGCCCAGTTTTTTGGTTGGTTGGTTTACCACTGTGCCGCCCAGCATTTACCCCTGGGGGCCTCCCTCAGCCCTGTCTCCGCGGCCCCCCATCTCCCCGCCTCACCCCCGAGAAAGAGTTGGGAAAAGCAGCCATTTTAGAGTCCCTGGGGGAGTGAGTGGTTAGCCTAGGAAAGAGGACGCCCTGACGCCGCTCTCCTCTGCCACTTTGAGCGTGGTCCGCTAGGAGCCAGTAGCCAGCCTCACTGCCGTCAGCCTCTTGAGGGAGGGCAAGACGTCCCCATCAAATCCTGTGTCCTTTCCGCTTCTACTCCCTTAAGGCTAGGGCAGAGACCACTTGCTGCCCCGTTTTAAATCTCCGTTAAGTATACCTTAAAACATGTGCCCATGTGTTAAGAGATTTCAAGGATTAGGTGCATTTCAGGTGAAAGCTTTTCCAGAAGCTTCCTCTGTTGGGGGTGACCTGGACACTGAGAGCTGGTTGAGGTTAAGGTGGTGGGCTGCAGTCAGGCAAGTCTCCTTGCAACCCAGCACTTGTCAGTATGGCCTCTCCAGTGCCTTGGAGGTCTGATTGGGGGAAACAGCACTAGTTATTAGCGAGTATAAAGCACCATCAGATGTATGGGCGCCTGGGTGGCTCAGTTGGTTAAGCCACTGCCTTTGGCTCAGGTCATGATCCTGGAGTCCCCGGATCGAGTCCTGCATCGGGCTCCCTGCTCAGCAAGGAGCCTGCTTCTCCCTCTAACCCTTCCCCCTCTCATGTATTCTTGCTCTCTCAAATAAATAAATAAATCTTTAAAAAAAAAAAAAAAGCACATCAGATGTAAAATACACATTATTGGATGTGCTGCTAATTCAGCTATGAGAAAGCATGGATATAGTAAGAGGCATCCTCATTTTAGAGACTTTTAATTGTTTTTTAGAATTGCTAAAACTACAGTAGCTACCACTCTGCCAGGTACCTACTTAGTTCTTTGGGTTTTCATCATAACTTGCAGGGTCATGTGCAGGCGAGGGAAACAGGTGGTTAAGTAGTGTGCCCTGGGTAAGGGGGGTGGGGAGGGACTCTTAGCTTCCAGAAGCCAGGGTACGGACCACTCAGACTCAAACATCTGAATGCTTTATACATAAACTCTGAGTGAACTTGGATGATTGGGGGCAGAGAGAGATGGGAGTCACAGATAACCATACATCAGGGTTAAAACAACCCCAGCTGTTTTCGGTTACCAGGGATAATTATCTGCTGTTAAGCTGGAGGTGGCCTCTCCATACTCTGAACTAACATGACCCTGTGTCTGCACGTGTCATGGTTCTGAGCTCTGCATTGTCAACACACACACAGTGCCCCTACTAGTGGGGTGGTCCTGGGAAGACCAGATCCACATCTGTGTCTCTGTGTCCCTTACAGTCTTCTCTTCTATCACCATTTCTCCCGTAAAAGTGGGGAGATAAATCTGCAGCAATGGGTTGGAATGATTGGTATTGCTGAAGGGGGAGGACAGAGAAATCGTGGAGAGGAGTTTGGGGCCCACAGTGCAGGCAAAAAGTACCCAGGGCCAGCTCCCATTCAGACTGCCACAAGATCAAAGTGGAGGGCTCCCAGGACATGATGTCTTAGCACACTGTTGGTGCTTAATAAGTGTTTGCTGCATGAGGAAAGGTGAGAGGGGCTGAAAAGGGAAACTATTACTGGGAAACCGACCCACACCCTGTCACAGCTGGTCTTTCTCTTTGACCCCTCTTCTCAGCCACACCCCCTTTTTGGCCATATATACTTTTCGAGTCGATGGCAAAAACATAGCTGCTGGAAAGCTTGGAACTTGGCACCCACCAGAAATGCTAGAGAACTAGAGAAGTCAGTGGCTTCTTTTCCCCATTTCTACCTGCAGGGATGCCAGAAGGACCATCTGTGAGGAAGTTCCACCACTTGGTCTCCCCCTTTGTGGGGCAGCAGGTGGTCAAGACAGGGGGCAGTAGTCAGAAGCTGAACCCTGCCAGCTTTCAGTCCCTGTGGCTCCAGGACACCCAGGTGAGTTCATCGGGGCTTGGTCGGTACCTCACGTAAATGGGCTGGCTCCGTCGGCACGTCCCATGACTCCCTTAGAATTTATCTCAAGACTTTGATGCCATCACTTCCTTGAGCCCAAGACAACCGCGCCAGGACCCCCACGCAGCTCCTCCTCTTTAGGTCTGATGTTTCTCAGCCAGAATTGGGCATCTCGGTGGCCTCTGGAACTAGAAAAAGTACCCTGTGCACGCATGAGCTGGAGATTCTGATGCAGAGTCTGGAGTGATTCCGGTCACTCCAGTGGACTCTGATGTGCACCTATGGTTAGGAACTAGCAAGGACGTGAGGAAAGAGCATAGCCTTCTGATCTGGATTCTCGTGGCCTCATCCATGCCCTGAGCATAAGGCAGAATTGCCTCAAGGGGCTCCCAGGGCTCCTGTGGTCTGATTTGTGCCTCCTCCTCTAGGCCCGCTTCTTCCCCTGTCCCAAATCTCTCTTGAAGTCATGTTGAACTACTGGGGCTCCTCTACCAATCTTTCTTGCCCGCGGTTTTGACATGCTGCCCCCCTGCTCGGGCAGATCTTCCTTTTCCCCCCAACTCTGCCCCCATTCCCGTCCTTTTCTTGTGAGCATGGTAATTCCTTGTCTTCGGGATTCAGCCTTGCCATCACATCCTCTGAGAAACCTGGCCTGTCTGCTCTAAGGGTGGGAAGAGACTTCTCTTTGCTTACTGGGCACCCCCTCCTTCCTCCTAGTGGATCCTCAGTGCTGAACTTGTCCTGCTGGTTGAATGGAGAGGAGCAACAGGGCGGGGCCTGTGCCCTCCACAGTATTGTATGCCTAGCCCCTGGTTGAGTGGCGGCTCTTAGGAAGCATATATATGATAATTGGCTATAGAGAAAATAAATGAACTCTGCTGCTGAGCTGTG
The DNA here is from genome assembly GCF_011800145.1 of Mirounga leonina. Classification (NCBI taxonomy): domain Eukaryota; kingdom Metazoa; phylum Chordata; class Mammalia; order Carnivora; family Phocidae; genus Mirounga; species Mirounga leonina. The sequence goes on from NW_023270454.1 coordinate 11,484,099, forward strand.
TGCTCCTAAGTAAGTTACTTAATCTCTTAGCTGTAGTTTGTGCAATTGTAAAATGGGGACAGATCACTTAGCAGTTAAAATTGTATTAAACAGACTTGATGTCTGGCACAGGTGCTCCGTGAATGCTGATTCTCTTTTTTCCACCCTGTCCTTCACACACACCTCGCGGGTTATAAAACCATTCTTGGTTAGAACTGAAAGAGGTCTTCTAGACCTTCACTTACATTTTCTACATTTGGAGGTGGGGGCTCAGAGAGGGAGAACACTCAACCCAAGTTGACATGGCTAGCTGGAGTCCAGGCCACCTGACCTCCGGGTCTGTGCTCCTACCGTGAGAGCTTTTGGACTCTTTGACCAGACTACTGCAAGGTTTGCAGGGGCAGGATTAGATCCTTTCATCTCTGGAACCCCAGCACTTAGCCCGAGCCTGTCTCAGAGCTGGCTCACCGAGAATATTTACGGACTGGCTGAGTGGACAGAAGAATGTGTGGACAGGGAGCCTTGAGATGGAACTGGGAGCTGGTTTCCTAGTAAACCAAGGCAGAAATCGGTGTGGGAGCCCAAGAACCCTGAGGGACACAGCCTTGGGGAACTGCTTGGCATGTGGGGGCTAAGTTCTCATCATTGTGCTCCCTTCTTTGCACCTCTAACTCCTAAGGAGCTGAGAGTTGAATTTTGAAAGTACGACCTGTATCTACAACAGGGGAAAAGGGTTAGGTAACAGTGAAGGGGAAGGAGGGGAGCATACGATTAAGGCCTATTTGAGGGCCTCAGCAGAGAAGAGGTCCTTGTAGCCTGGAGTAAAAGACTTCATGGGGGTACCTGGGTGGCTCAGTTGGTTAAGCGTTTGCCTTCGGCTCAGGTCATGATCCCAGGGTCCTGGGATCAAGCCCCGAGTGGGCTCCCTGCTCAGCGGGGAGTCTGCTTCCCCCTCTTCCTTTGCCCCTTCCCTCCACTCCTGCTCTCTCTCTCTCTCTCTCTCAAATGAATAAATAAAATATTTAAAAAAAAAAAAGACTTCATGAAGGAAGTGGGTTCTGAGTGGGACCTTGAAGGATGGAGGATTTAGATGGACCAAAAGGAAAAGAAAGCGTATTTCAGGTTTGTGAAGCAGTTACAGACAGGCAAATGGAGATAGAATGAGCACAGTGGGCTAATGAAACAGGGAAGAGATTGGCTCCATTCTGTGCGACCTGTTTTTCTGGCAAGTTCTTTCCCTGTCTTTCCTTGTTGGTTCTCCAGTTTCTGTAGTGGAATTGTGTTTGACTACTCGTAACGGATTCAGAAGAACAGCTTATTCATGTCTGGAGTTTGTGGGTTTTTTTTTTTTTCTCCCTTGACTTAATGGGAAGTCCAGAGTGGTATGGGAGCAACATGAGATCACTGGGCACCAAGTTCCTTCTGCTTTTCCCTCCCTGGGGTGTGACCCTCATCCTCATGGTGATAACATGGCAGCTGAGATTCCAGCCGTTACGTTCTAGGCAGGAAGGAAGGGAGATAGGGCAGAAGGGACCTGGAAGCTGGTTCACCTGTTTCAAAGAGCTTTTCTGGAAACTACATTTGACTATTCCTGTGTATATTTCACTGGCTGCCCCATCTCTAAGGGAGTCTGGGAGACAGAGATTTTTAGCTGAGGACATTGAGGTCCCCCCCAAATCAGTAGCTGAGGTTACTGAGGTCCCTGTAAATGGGTAGATTTGTTAGTAGGGAAGAGGGGAGAGGGATATTGGAAGGTAGTCATAGTCTCCTTACACCTGGTCCATTATCTTCTCCTTTGTTATACCCTCATTTTGCAAAGCACGCATTCCAGGAGCTGCCTGAGAAAGAGTGCGTGGGGGATAAGTATTGAGTCCTTACATGGCTGTTAATGTTTCTGTTCCATCTTAGTTTGGGTGGTGTGGGAGCTCCAATCCAACCCCCCTACATACTTAGACTTTTAACCAGTCCTCCAATTTTTAAAAAATACATAACAGCTTTACTGAAATATAATTCGCATAACATACAATTCACCCACTTAAAGTGTGCAATTCATGGCTTTTAGTGTCTTCACACAAAGTTGTACAACCATCACCACAGTCGATTTTAGAACATTTTCATCTCCAGAAAGAAACCTTGTGCCCATTAGCAGTCACTCCCCATTTCACCCCTGCCTTCCGCCCCCAGCCCTAAGCAACCACTAACCTATTTTCTATTTCTATAGATTTGCCGTTTTTTTGGACATTTCACATATATGGAGTCATGCAACGTGTGTTCTTTTGTGACTTCTTTTACCGAATATAATGTTTTCAAGGTTCATCCATGTTGTAGTGTGTGTCAGAATTTCCTTCTCTTCAAATACTGAGTTTCCAGAGGGAACGAGTGGAGCCTTCCTCCTCTGTATGCCCCTCAGAGCCTAGCACACTGCCTGGCACATTGTAAAAGCTCAATTAATGGTCAGTTAATTGAAGTAAAAATGATGTCCCAGGAATTTAAAAGAGGGACAGTAGAAATTGCCATAGTTGGAGAGGACACATAGATGTCCTGAGCTAGGCATTTTTGACCTGCTAAATGTTTTGACCCCGAGGGACATATGGCAGATACTTTCATCAGCATTATACCTACATTAGTGAATGTGCCTCAGAAAAGTATTTTCTGGAGCAAATTCTATTATGCCCACTTAATTCTTGCTCAGTTTTTTATGTAGCTCAGTTAAGCCATTTCTAATATGTGGCAGCAAACTGCTGTGCTCACATTTGCAGATGAGTTATTCTGGAATTATTTAGAAAGGTAATGCCTTCTTTTAGGGAGAGGACTGCTACAGTTAAAATTTTTATACTGATTGACAAATTGGAGATCATATCAGAACTATGATCTCTAAGGATGTACTTTTGGAGGCCAAAGAAGTAACACAGGCATTTCCATTATTGATGCCAGGTGTTTTGGTTTTGAAAGGCTGCCTAAATTCCAGATCATGCAGAACAGGCTCATCCTGTAATCTGGATACGCACATTACATAGTAGGGCTAGCAGTATAAAAACAGAATACAAAGCACGTGGAACATTCTTTTACATACATTTCCTTTTCTCATCTTTTTTTCCTAAAATCGTTTTCATTGGGATGAGGTGAATTCTTTTCCTTTGTACATTTTATGTACATTTTATGGTTTGATCCATTGATCAGTTTTTATGTCAATATTCGATTTCTATTGATAGTCGTTTTTTTATTGTGAGTTCTCTTGTGGTCATTTCTTCTACCAAATCCAATTTCAGTGAGAGAGAGGTACCAAATTTTACAATGTGTAACATACATTGTCTATTTACAGTATATAAAATGCAGTACTTTAGCTGCTGTCAATTTGTGGATGGTGCATGTGCGTGTGTGTGCGTACAAGCTAATTATTTCTAACAAAGAAAAGGTATTATGAATTAAATACGGGATGACAATTTGTATTTATATCTCAGCTAATCTGTGAAAACATTGCGAGCATTTCCCCTCAGTTATTCTAGGGTGGTCCTGTCTAGCATGGATCTATGTTACTGCTAATCCAATTCTTCTTGCTTTCAATCACTTTGAAAACCATGTGCTAACTGCCCACACCATTGGAGCAAAGAGCAAAAGGCAGGTCCAAAATACTCGGCTTTGTGAAGCTTCCTTGAAGAGACAAGAAGGGATAAGTTTGCATTAGGATAAACATCTGCATATACCTCTTCTAGCATTCCCTAAGGCTGTCTTAGGCCATTCAGACTACTATAGCAGACCGCCACAGACTGGGTGGCTTATAACCAACAGAAATTTATTTCTCACAGTTCCGGAGGCTGGAAATCCAAGATCAGACAGCCTGTAGATTCGGCGTCTGGTGAGAGCCTGCTTCCTGGTTCATAGACAGCCATGTTCTTGCTGTCCTCACATGGTGCAAGGGGCAAGGGAGCTCTCTGGGGCCTCTTTCATAAGGACACTAATCCCATTTATGAGGACTTCACCCTCATGACCTAATTTCCTCCCAGAGGCGCAACCTCCAGATACCATCACATTGTGGGTTAAGTTTCAACATACACATTTGAGGTGGCGGGGAGAAGGGCACAAACAAGTCCATAGCAAAGACTTAGATCATGTTCGTTTTTTTGTAGGTCCATGGAAAGAAATTATTCCTTAGATTTGATCCAGATGAAGAACTCGGGTCCCTTGGCAACATCTCACTGCCAGAGTCTGTAGAAGAAGGAGAGAGGAAGGAAGAGGCTCAGGACCAAAAGCAGGCCTCGGGGCCCAGCAGCCAGAAAATCTCTCAGCAGTCCTCTCAGTCCCTGGAGCTTGTTGCTCCCAGTGGAGAGAGTGGTGTGGAGCATTTGCAGGGAGACATGCCTGCAGGAGGTGCTGAAAGGTGGCTGCAGGTCAGCTTTGGTTTGTTTGGCAGCATTTGGGTGAACGAGTTCTCCAGAGCGAAGAAAGCAAACAAGAGGGGCGACTGGAGGGACCCCACTCCCAGGTAACGGCATGGCTGGGCAGGCTGTAGGCTGTGGCTCTGTATAGGGTCTGTGGTGTTTCACACGGCCCCCATGTGCAGGCTTGGGGCTGGGCTCTGTGGGCTCACTCAGGTGGGTATCCCACTGCTCTCCAGCAGCCCACTTCCTAGGAGAGAGTACCCATGACAGAAAGTAGACTGTGGCCTGCATCCAGAGAGGGGTGGAAACGTACTGGGGCAGCTTAGTAAAAAAGGAAGAACTTTCCCAACAAGCATGGCTCTTGAGAGTGGGATGGCCCTGAAGGACATTTTATGGCTTGACTGTGCACTCTGAATTTAGGGACAGAATTGTCTTAGTTTTCATCTGCTATTGGTGAGAAGACTATCTGGGTGTGTAGAACTCTGTCCATGCTCAGGATTATTACCTCAGTGTAGATTCCCAGAAGAGTCATTGCTGGTCACTGAGAATGAACACCCTTACGGCCTTGCCTAAGTGCTCATTTAGCTGAATTCTTAACTAGTTTTGAGTTGTTTGTATACTTTTTATCAACTTGTAGAGGCTTTTGTACATTGTGTGTTAATCTTTGTGATGTGATGCCAATGTTGTTTCAAGTCCACCTGTGTCCTTTGACAGTATTTGTGCCTTTTGGCATTCAAGATCTAAACATTTTTTAGGGGCGCCTGGGTGGCTTAGTCGGTTAAGTGTCCAACTCTTGGTTTCGGGCTTAGGTCACGATCTCATGGATCATGAGATGGAGGCCCGCGTCGCGTCGGGCTCCACTTTCAGCAGGGAGTCAGCTTGAGACTCTCACCCTCTGTCCCTCCCCCCACTCATGCGCTCCTGCTCTCTAAAATAAACCTAAAAAAAAATTTTTTTTAAATTTCTATTTTTTTTTTAAATGTTTATATAAGTATAGTTAACGTCAATGTTATATCAGTTTCAGGTGTAGAACATAATGATTCAACAATTCTAGACATTACTCAGTGCTCACGATAAATGTAGTCATCATCTGTCACCAAAGAATGTTATTACAATATTATTGACCATATTCCCTATGCTGTACTTTTCATCCCTATGACTTACTTACTTTATAACTGGAAGTGTATACCTCTTAATCCTCTGTATATATTTTGCCCATCTTCCCACCCCCTGGGATTTTAAATTTTTATGTAGTCAGTGTTCAGTATTTTCCGCGATAGCCCTTGAGGTTTTTTTTTTTTTAAGATTTTATTTATTTATTTGAGAGAGAGAATGAGATAGAGAGAGCATGAGAGGGGGCAGGGTCAGAGGGAGAAGCAGACTCCCTGCCGAGCAGGGAGCCCGATGTGGGACTCAATCCAGGGACTCCAGGATCATGACCTGAGCCGAAGGCAGTTGCTTAACCAACTGAGCCACCCAGGCGCCCAGCCCTTGAGTTTTCCCCTCTTGCTAAAGAAGGCCTCTTCTACCTAAAAGCCACACTACTCTTCCATTTCTAAAGTTTCATAATGATATATTTTTATGTTCAGAACTGTAGTGTGTGTTTACGATATGATGTAGGGCTAGTAAGGTGCTTTGGATGTAAAGATAACTGAGACTAGATTAAGGGGGAGGAGATTTTTTGGCTCACATAATTGGAAGTTTCGAGCGAGGGTGGGCTATGGTGTTGACTCAGTTCCCAGCTTTGGGCTTCATGTTCTTGTGATTCTTCTGTCTGTACCTTTCCCCACATGTTGGTATCATCCTTAGACCAGCAGCAAGAGGCTCTTGCAGTTCCAGGCCTTATGTCGACACAGGAAGAGAGAAGAGGGGAAGAGAGGGTCATTTCTAGAAGTTCAGACGAGCGAGGAGAGCTTTCTCAGAAACTCTCAGCAAACCTTTCATGGCCTGAAGCTGGTTCATGGGCTGATTGCTAAATTAGTCACCAGCTAGGGCAGTTGAAATGCTCTTCACCAACAAGCCTCATCCCTAACTGGGTTTTCAAATTTATTGTCACAGAGTTAACACATATCATTCTCTTATTTTTTAAATCTCTTGTGAAGTTATGTCTGCCTTTTTCTTCTTCATGTTCTTTATTTTCCTTTGTCACCTACCCCCCTTTTTTACTTACTTAGGCTTACCAGAGTTTATCAACTTTGTTGATCTTTCAAATAAATAATATCAGTTTTATATACTCTATATGGGAAGAGTATTTTCTAATTTTCCAAATGTTTGAGTGGGGTCATCGTTTTGTTTTGTTGTCATTATTTTTATTGGATTGTGATCAAGATATCAGCCTGTGAATTTTCTACTTTGGGCATCTATTAAAATTTGCAGTCAAACACATCATTGATCTTTTCTTACATTTTATGTACATAAATGAAGGTAGTATGTTCATAAAAAGTAAAATCTTATGTAACTATTAAGAACAGGTTATTGCTTTGATAATTCAAACTCTCTATCCTTGCTTGTTTTTTGTTTACTTAATATGCCAAATGTGGGAAGAAGAGCATTAAAATCCTCTAGAGTGATTGTGGTTTTATGAGGTTTCTCCTTGTCTTTCTAGTGTGTTTATATGTTTGCTGCCCTGTTGTCCAAAGCATCAAGGTCTCTGACTTCTTTGCAGCTTTATTAAATAATAACATACCCTCCAGGCGCCTGGGTAGCTCAGTCAGTTAAGCATCCGACTCTTGATTTGGGCTCAGGTCATGATCTCAGGGTCGTGAGTTCGAGCCCTGTGTCAGGCTCCACGCTGAACATGGAGTCTGCTTAAGATTCTCTCTTCCTCTCCGTCTGCCCCTACCATCCACCTCCCTCACTCTCTCTCTCTCAAAAATAAATAAATAAATAAATAAATAACATAAATAATAACAGATCCTCTATTTGCCTTTGGTCTTGAATTCTGCTTTTCTTGATGGTAATAATGCCACTCTGTGTTTGGCTGGCCCCCTTGGTCTTTTTCCACTTAGGGTGTGCTTTACAGGAGTGCCTTTTCACTTATTTTAGGTATATTTCTTACAAACAGCACGTATCTGGCTTTTGTATCTTTTTGAACTCAAAACAAAACTCTTTGTTTTGAAATGAGGTAACTGTGGTATTTGGATTTTCTTCCGTTTGCCATTTTATTATACCTTGTTTCTTTTCTTCTGTTGGATTTCTCAAGTTTCTTTCTTTCCCCCTACCCCCCCCTTTTTAACTCCTGTGGAGTATAAATTGTGAGTACTGCTATTCATCTTGTTTTTGTTGGTAATAATATTCCCTTTAAATTAGACCCATATTTTTTCTTAGTTAATAACAACCAAATGTTTAATAACATTAAACTAATAACATGTCTCCCTTCTTATTGAAACTGGTTTTTTGCTCCCTTCCTTCATTCTTCTGAGAGGAGGCCTTTGAAATATTTCTACTTCCCCACTTCTTTTGTCTTGCCCACCCTATCTCCTGCGTTTGCTGAGATAGTTTAGAATTTTAGTTCCAGATTGTTAACTATATATTATTAATTATATGTAATTAAGTTGATTAACATTAAAAACACAGTAACATGTGTATCTTATTTGTTTTTATTCAGTTTTGAAACCCTTTATTTTTGTGTATGTAATGGTTATTAACAAGTCTATTTAGTAAGGTTAGGGTTCCACTGAAAAACAGGGTTTTCATGAAAGCCTTCAGGGCTCCGCTGTATGTCATATGGCAGGGAGTAGCACTGGATTTGGCATGAGACTTAATGACCTTATTTACAGCCTCCAAGGAATCCTCCTCGGTAGGGATTTTTCGCCGTGCTCTGATGGCAAGCATACCAGCTTCCGTGCAGATGCTTCTCATCTCAGCACCAGAGCGATTTGGGCACAGTCACACTAACAACTCAAATCTGACATCTCTTTCAACACTCATTGAACGAGCACGAATCTGAAAAATGTGAATCTGACCCTCTAGATCAGGTAAGCTAAATGCAATCTTTCTGTCCAGTCTCCCTGGCCTCATCAGTGCTGGATCCAAAGTGTCAGGTCTCGTGGGGGCCGTGAGCCCTTTAATGTTACCTCGAGGATCAAAACTGTCCAGTTGATTGATCAGTTCCAGCATCATTCTCTGCACTTCATTGTCTCCTTCAGCGGCATCCTCAGAATGAGCCCCTCCAATAGCATCAATTTCATCGAGGAAGATAAGGCAGGCTTTTTTTGTTCTGGCCATTTCAAAGAGTTCTTGAACCATTCGAGCCAACCTCACCAACATTCCTCTGTACAAGTTCAGATCCAGTAACTCGAAAAGCAAGCATCAGTCCTGTTAGCAACTGCCCAAGCACAGTGTCTTGCCTGTACCTGTGGACCAAAGAGGAGCACACCCTTGGGAGGCTCAATGTCAAGGTTAACAAACCTCTCTGGATGAAGTAATGGGGTTTCAACTACTACTCAAAGTTTCTGAATCTGTTCCTTAGAGCCAGCCACATCGATGTATGTGACATTAGGTTTTTCCTCCGCCTGCATCATGGCTGACTGTTGGATCAGTCTTTTGTTGTTGTTGTTGTTGTTGGATCAGTCTTAAGAGGCAGCGGAATGTGAATTTGATACTTAGTTCTGTCCATGCCGACTCTCATTCCTTCTTCAGTGTCCACAGGTGCTACCTAATCACTAAGATCCACCACAAACTGGGCAAACTGCTTCACATTGATAATGTGCTTTGGGTCCTCTGAGTCCGCACTGATTATCTTTGTACACCTCGCAACCCTCAAAGGCTGTTCACTCTGCAGTGTTTGCTTTTCTGCAGCCAAATCCCAGAGCGCTGGTGAGGCCAGGCCAGTATCAGATTCTTTCATACCAGTGAGCTCATGAAGCTTCTTAAGAAGTTGTCACATGTCATCTTCAACCTGCTTCATCTGCCTAGAGTCAGTGCTCTGACCATACGTTTTCAGCAGGGCGATATCCCCCTCATCCAGAGCTCAGATGGGCTTCTCGTCCTCCTCATCCTCTTTGTTTTCCGCTGATCAGTACTGAGATAATCTGGCATTTTAGGAGCGCCAAGTGCCTCAGCTCCTTAGTGATCACACAGCACCTCTCGCTTCCAGTGGTCAACATGGGTATCTTCTGATTCAAGAATTCCTTCCTAACACGTTACAGTTCTCAGCTGTGCTATCGTCCAGCCCTCTAGATCTCTCACCATAAATATTATGCACCCCAGGGCCGCCCCTTATGTCCTACCCTTTTCCTCTCCCCTTGGCTTGAGGTCCCTGCTGATTGCATTTCCATTGGGCATTTATTTTTTCTTGAGTAATTACCTCAGATACTATGGTAGATGTGTCTCTGAGGCCTTTTCCTCTACAGTTGTCCTTTTAGGGGCACCTGGGTGGCTCAGTCGGTTGAGTGTTGACTCTTGATTTTGATTCAGGTGGTGATCTCTTGTGGGATCGAGCCCCGCCTCAGGCTCCGTGCTCTGCACAGAATCTGCTTGTCCCTCTCCCTCTGCTCCTCCCCCCAAGCACATGTTCGCTCACTCTCTCAAATAAATAAATAAAATTTAAAAAATAAAGTTGTCCTTTTACTTCCACATCAGAATACCATCTAGGTCAGATATATGGATATTCCCCTTCAGGTACGGAGTCCAGTTACAGTCTGATTATCTGCCCTTACACAGTAACCCATCATTTCTTTATCAAAGTTCAGAAAGTTTCCCCTGTGTCCTTGGAATTCAGGAAGTCCATGGGCGTATGGGTGGGTATGTATTTCTTGGTAAATCCTAACCTGGACTGGGAGTGGTGCCTCTCTAGCATCCGTTTCTCTGTCCTTCCTAACAAACTTTGCTTTTATGCAGGTAGCCATACCTCCTGAGCTTTGAGACTTCCTTACATCACATTGTAAGTGAACATGCATTACATCAGTGAACATGCATGGCTGTGATCAGAAAGATGGAGCAATATATATGTTTTCTTTTAATTACTGCATTTAGCCCTGAGATTTTTATGATTCTGGCAGAGCCATCCCTTTTCTCTTTTGGGGTCTTAGCTTCCCTGGGTGAATCTTGACTGTGGAGTGGGAGCGCTGTGGACATGTGACTTGAGTCTCGAGTGGAAGCTGTATGTATGTGTGCCCTGAACTGCGTGCACTTAGGATCTTTTCTTTCTTCCCAGGTTGGTCCTGTACTTTGGTGGTGGCGGCTTCCTGGCATTTTATAATTGTCAGATGTCTTGGAGCTCTTCCCCAGCGGTCAGACCCACCTCTGACATCTTGTCGGAAAAGTTCGATCGAGGACAAGCCTTGGAAGCTCTGGGCCAGGAGCAGCCTGTCTGCTATACACTGTTGGACCAAAGATACTTCTCAGGCGTAGGTATGACTGATGGGAAAGGGATGGGACCCACCTCAGCTGTGCTTGAGGCAGTCACTTAATCTCTCTAGCTTCACTTCCTTTGAGATGCCTGGGTGGCTCAGTTGGTTAAGCATCTGCCTTCGGCTCAGGTCATGATCTTTGGGTCCTAGGATCGAGCCCCACATTGGGCTCCCTACTCAGTAGGAAGTCTGCTTCTCCCTCTCCATCTCCCCTCCCCACCACTCATGCTCTCTCTCTCTCTGTCTCAAATAAATAAGTAAAATCTTTAAAAAAATAAATAAGTCAACTGAGGGAGTTAGATTAGGCAATCTCTAACTTCTCTCCTGGCTTCAGAATTCACATCCTAATTATATTATCAGCTGGAGTCTGCCTGTGGCCACATCACAGTATAACTTCCTAAAGGGCGGGAGCCCTGTCTTCTTTCTCCTTGACTCCTCCACTGCCTGGTGTGGTGCCTGCAACACAGTAGGTACTCAGTTACTCAATCAGTATCTGCTGGGAACCAGAAGCTGCAATTTGCTAAGGGAGAGCACTGCGTTTGCCAGCGGGGCTTCTCTCGGGCAGATGGAACTGCCTGCTGGCAAAGCACAGATGCCTCAGGCCTCCGTCAGGATCTTAAAAGACACGAGTGAAGAAGCAGGTTCCCTCCCTCTGTTCAAGTGTCCTGAGCAATGAAACCGTGAGCGTTTCAGGTAGGGGAACGAGCTGAGCGATCTGAAAACCAGAACAGCCACCTAGCGGAACTCTGAGAACTGCCCGTACTACCCCAGCAGAGGCCTAAGTGCCCCTGCGACTGGCTGCTGAGGCTATTGAGTGAGCTGATGACAAAATCACCTCATACCCAAGGCCCGAAGGTGCCTGCTGCAGGCACAGCTCCCCTCGGGAGCGGGGAGGAGGCCCTGGGGGCTCCTCAGACAGCGGCTTGCATTTTCACATCGAGACTGTGGGAGCCCCTGCACCCTGCGGGAGAAAGAGATCTCCAGAAGGAGCCTTTGGGATATTTACAGCAGGAGCTCATGCTCTACTGACACGTCATTGTTCCTAACAATAGTAATAACAGCCAACATCTGTCGCATGAATCTAATGTGCTAGTCACGTAGTTTTATCCTTCCTGTTTTCCCTTTACTCACACAAAGAAGCCAAAGCAAAGGTCACATTGCTGTAAGTGGTGCGGCTGAGCTCGGAATCCAGGTAGTTTGCCAGGGAATTGTAGAGAAACATTTCTGTGTGACTAGGGGTGTGATTATGAAGCCCTTGCAGATTGCAGTGATTTCATTCATCCATTCATCTCACACATGCTGAACGCTTGCCTTCTACCAAGTTCAACGTCTCTCCTTCAGGAGATTATTAGTGGCCTGGCAAGCATGGGCTCAGTTCACTGCAACTTCAGATGGGTTGTGACAAATGCCTGGTAGAGGTTAAAGGAAGTGCAGCGTTGGGACATTCTGAAGAGAGTTATTGAGTCCGGAAGGAGGGGTCAAGGCTGGCTTCACCAAGAATGAGGCAGGAGTAGAAAAATAATGAAATAATACCTCCTAAACGCTTTATATCTCAGGCATTATGCTTGACATTTTAATTTTAATTTTAAACGGCTAATATTTATTGAGTACTCTCTCTGTACCAGCCACAGTGCTCAGTGTGTGTGTGTGTGTGAGAGAGAGCGAGAGAGAGAATTCTCATTTACTGCTCACAAAAGCCAGGTAAGCGATCCCCATTTTACAGATGAGGAATGTGGAGCTAAGGAACCTGCCAGGGTCACATAGTTTGGTTGATCTGGTTGAGCAGGGTTCCATCGCAGGCAGTCAGCTTCCACAGGCTGTTTTGATAACCTCTTTGCTGTGACAAGGGCCACACATGAGTTTTATTTTCTTTGGTCTCCACAACAGCCTTAAAGGTAGGTGTGAGCAAACCCAGTTGGCAGACAGGGAAGTGGCTCAGAGTCGGTGACTTGCCCAGGAGCCTTCAGGCCAGGGCAGGGTTGGCACCAGGTCATCCCCGGGGGCCCTCCCGCCGCCATCATGCCAGCTTCCGTTTGCTTTGCTAGTTTTGTGGATGGGGCTCCTGACCGGTGTGTTCTTTCCCCTTCCCTTGTCCTCTCCGTGCCTCCCCCCAGGGAACATCATTAAGAATGAAGCCTTGTACAGAGCCGGGATCCATCCCCTTTCTCTGGGCTCGCTCCTCAGCCCTCAGCGCCTTGAGGCCCTCGTGGATCATGTGGTGCAGTTCAGTGCGGACTGGCTTCAGGGCAAGTTCCAGGGCAGACAGCAGCACACGCACATCTACCAGAAGGAGCAGTGCCCTGAGGGCCACCAGCTCAGGAGAGAGGCCTTTGGGCCCCCGGCTGGCTTCCAGAGGCTCACGTGGTGGTGCCCGCAGTGCCAGCCCAGGCTGCCCCCCGACGAGCAGGCACAGGTCCAGCTCTCCTAGGGGGCTCCTGCCCGTCTTCACAGATCCTAGCCCTTTAGGGGCCCTGATGCCTGAATGTCCAGAAAGGGGGTGCTGTCAGTATTTGGGCCTGGCCACAGGAGCTAGAGGGCGGGGTGGGGCAGAGGGGTGGACATCAGGAGTGTTGCCAGCCATCTCACTGGTTAGGTTGAAGGCAGTTCCTACAGGGTTAGAATTTTTTTCCCCCCTTACCTCGTTTCGGTTCATTCTTCCCATCCAGTTCTGCCATTGTGAAAGATGAGGAAAAGTCATGAGGACGATAGAGGGAAACACTTCCGCAGTGCGGCAGTGAAAATGAAAGCACCTGGAAAACAGCTGTGCCTCAACAGTGCTTTGCAGATGTTTGGTTTTGCGTTTGAAACCTTGGTTGGTTGTAAGGCCCTCCATTTGAGAAGCAGGACAACGGAATTCTCTTTCTTTGTTCCCCTAGAGGGATCCAGGGATGAGGATGGAGTAGTGGGTGAGAGGTCAGCCTCCTGCCTGGATCCTTTCCCGTGGGATGGAGACCCCAAGAGAAGGGTGGGAGGAGGAGAGGGACCAGGGAATTGGCCACCTCCCTGCTGTGCCCAGTGGGCTTTAGGAAAAAGCTACTTATCTCCTCCATAAGGTGATATATTTGTGACTGTTGGTATGTTGAACAGTGTAGGAATCGAGGGGGTAGAGACACACTGTCAGGTTGTTAGCAACAACTAGAAGAAAGTAGGACAGTGACATGAAAATAAAGCTCTTTGTTATTTTCTGTTGTTGTCTTTATTTGGCGGTCAAGGCTCTTAACACTGTGAATAACTGAGCTCCCAGTGAAGGCGGCTACATAGGGCTCTCTGAGTTGGCCTGATGGGGCCACTTCAAAGGAGCAGGGTAGGGAGGGGATGAACACCCACCTGCCCTTCTGCCCATAGGTGCGTTGCCCTGACATGGAATCAGGCAGAGCACAGATGGATTTCTTCCTGTTGCACCAGCCTCTGGCCTGCAGAAGACAGTGATTTGCATGAGTGAATGTACTGTGCCCTAGCACCTCCCCAGAAGTTGTTAACACTGGGGAAGGCCACTTTATGGCACCCTATAACCTGCAGAATAGTTCATCCGTACTAAATACTTCCCGTGGAAAGCCTGTAGCCTAGTTCTTGCCATATCATCTGCAGAAATCCTCATGGTGATGAGTACTCACAGTGTGTTTTAGGTGAGGAAACTGAACTCCAGACTGGAGGCTGAGGAACTTGCTTAAGATCACACGGTTAACAAAGCTCAAGGGCACGCACCTATCACCCACCACTCTGTGGTCCCCTCTGTGTCAGTCCTCCGTAACTGTACCCCAGTACTGCCCCAAGAGCTGGCTGACATCGTTAGGGGGATGTCCCTGAAAGTAGCCAAGCTTCTTTTGATCCATCTCCTTTGAGAATAGGCCCCTAGGAAGAAGCATCGCCCGTGGTGTCTCAGATGACGGGTTCTGTCATCAAATATTGCTCTATCTCCCTCTTGGAGCTTTGCGGAGCTCATAAAAGCTTCCAAGAAATTCTGCAGTAGAGCAAAGTATAACACTTCGTGTTTTCAAACCTTATTTTACCATGAAGCCCATTTTACCTTTACTCTTCTTTGGAACAGAGTGTAGAAAAGGCTGTAATCCATTAAGATCCAACCTTTCTACACGCATCCTTTGAACCTGCTTTCAAATGTGCCTCTCCACGGTCTGTTTTTCCTTTGGATTGTTCCCTGCAACGAGTTTCAGCAACCCCGTTCAATCATGACAGTTCTCACATCGAGTCTAAATCCTTCCTGCTTTATGTTTCCTTTGTGTCACATATTTAAATATCTTACACAACTGTATCTCAGTTCTCTCTTTCACTTGACAGAAGTGCCAGTTCTTTTGGCCTTAGATTACGTATGCCTAAGTAAACAGCACAGTCTGGGGGACTTAAACCACAGAAGTTGCTGCTCCCGCAGTCCCGGATCCTGGAAGTGTCCCATTAAGGGGCCGGCAGGTTGGCCTCTCCTGAGCTCTCCCTCCTGGCCTTGCAGCTGCCTTCTTGCTGTGCCCTCCCAGGCCCTTTTCTCTATGTGCAGGCATTCCTGGGGCTTCTGCCCCTCCTTAGAAGGACGCTAGTCCTATCGATGGCTTAGGGCCCCACGCTTATGACCTCGTTTCACCTTAATTACCTCTTTAAAGGTCCTTTTCAAATATCCCGTATGGTAGGTTAAGGCTTCAATGTCAGAATTGGCTGAGGGGTGTGGTGGGGGTTGTGGACACAATTCAGTCCATAACAGGATACAAAAGGGTTTCGGAGAGAATCTTCAAGTTCTCAGAGGCCATCTCTCTGCACTTTTCTTTTGTTTTTTTTTTTTTTAACTTAAATTAGTTTGTAAAACCCTACTTCCACACCAGATGCTCTGAAAATACTATTTGAGTAATAGATTGCTCTTTGTATCTACAAGAATATATTTACTCTTGGGCACCTGGGTGGCTCAGTCGTTAAGCGTCTGCCTTCGGCTCAGGTCATGATCCCAGGGTCCTGGGATCGAGTCCCACATCGGGCTCCCGGCTCGGCAGAAGCTTGCTTCTCCCTCTCCCACTCCCCCTGCTTGTGTTCCTGCTCTCGTGCTCTCTCTCTCTGTCAAATAAATAAATAAAATCTTAAAAAAAAAAAAAAAAAAAGAATATATTTACTCTTACATGTGTGTGTGTGTGTATGTTACGTGAAAATATATGTGTGTGGGGCACCTGTGTGGCTCAGTTAAGCGTCTGCCTTCGGCTCAGGTCATGATCTTGGGGTCCTGGGATCAAGTCCCACGTTGGGCTCCCCGCTCAGTGGGGAATCTGCTTCTCAATCGCCTTCTGCGCTTCCCCCCTGATTGTTCTGAGTCTCCCTCTCTCTCTCTTTCCCCCCACTTCTCTCATAAATAAAATCTTAAAAAATTATATGTGTGTGTACGTGTGTGTATATACATATACACATACATATGTATCCTTAATGCGAATTGACCTTCTAACCCATACAGGATAACAGGAGTATGGAATGTTAGGCATAAGCTGGGGCAAAGATGGTGTCCAGCGCGTTTCCTCGAAGTCAACATCTGATCAGTACAGTGGGTCCAGAGTACAGGAGGGGAATGGGATGCGGAGGCTCTAGAGACACGAGGGGAGGGCTGGGCACCATGGCCTGCGTGTGGGTCTGCACCCATCGTGATGGGTAGAAAAGGAAAGAGAAAAACGCTGTTGCTGTTGATAAAAGTGCTAGAACCTGGAAACAGCAGTGGGAATGGAAAGGAGGAGGGGTACAAGGGCATCATGGGGTCGGGCTCCTGGGTGACTAGCTGTGCAGACTCGGGGCCAGGATGGGGGGTTGCGGAAGCTGAAGATGGCTCAGGCCCAGCACCCACACTAGAGGAGCCCCACCCAGCTGCTGGTAGGGAAAGTCAGCCAGGAGATGAGCAGGTTCTGTGGGGGAAGGTGATCAGATGTGAGGCATGTTGACTGGGGGTACGTGTGCGGCACCCCAGCTGGGGAGACAGCACAGTTAGGACATAGGCCTGGCTCTCCACAAATGCAGGCTGGGCTGGGAGGCACAGATTTGGGAGCTTTCCTCATAGTGTGATGGTCAGTTAGAGAAGGTTAACAAGGGCCATCACATGGCATGAGAAAAGATAGCAATCACAGTGGAACCATAGAGAAAGTCTTGTGTTGGAGGGACAAGAGCACAAAGAGAAGCCAGTCAATGAAAGATCAAATATAACAGGAGGAAAAAATAAACTTCAGGTAGAAGCGAATAGTCCATAATACTGGCTTATGCTGAGCTGAAGGAGGAGAATGAGAAGAGGCCTTTGGATTTGTCAGTTGATCAAATTTGTGGTCATGATCACCTCCAAGAGAGCAATTTGTGCAGAGTGGCCACCAGTCCAAAGGGGCTGAGACCTGCATGAGAACTGAGAAAGTAGAAGCGACGAGGGTGGTCTGCCCTTAAGAAGGTTAGTCCAGAAGGAATGAGAAAGAGGAGGTCAGGGAGGAGAGTCACTTATTAAAGGGAGCTATAATGTGAGGATTTGTGTATGAGGAGTTGAGAGGAAACACTAGGAGGGTGAGAGACCTCGCCAGTGCCAGCACTTAAAGCTGACCAGGGCCAGGATCGCGAGAGAAAAATAGATCCAGAGAAAATCCGCCAAAGGTGAGGTCTTGAAATACAAAGGAGGAAGGGGAAGGTTTGTAACAGCTGTTCTGGGAATTTAGAGCCACACTGGAGATCCAGGCTAGATTGCTTCGCCTGCAGACTTTCTCCCGCGGTATCCAGTAGCCGAGGGTCAAAACCAATGAGATGGATGCTGTATTAACCCACAGTTGAAGGTGGTCAGGGTAAGAATGGGAGAAGGCCAGGAGGGTGAGTGAGAAGGCTTACACTTTAAAGATTTTATTATTTTTAAATTACAGATACCCAAAGATTCAAGTGATATAAAAGTTTACAGAACAGAACATGGAAGAATAATTCACACCTGCTCTGTCCTCTCAGGAGCAGACTTCTTATTCCTCTGATTTCAGGGACTTACTAAAGTCTGTAGAGCGGGGAAAATAGAGCACCTAGCGGTTGAGTTGTAGGGGTTGTTGTCGGCATCATCAGAATTCTAGCCGAAGTACAGGGACTGGGTTCTGTGTGGAAGAAGTGGAGAAGCAGAAACGTGGATCGCAGACTGAAACCACTATGTCTCCCTTCCTAGTGGAAGGTCTCCTCACCGAGACCAACTATGTCTCCCTTCCTAGATTTTATCCATCGTGGCAGGAGGCTCTCAGAAAGTGTCTGTTAGTCCTGAAAGCAGGGAGGGAAGGGATGGGCGGTAAGTAGTGTGAATGGGCACTAGAAGAGAGGTGATGGGGGCGGGGAGGGGGAAGAGTGAGAATTACTCGGATTGTCATTGTGCCTTTTGGACAGAAGGAGAGGCTTTTGCCTAGCAGAGTTGCAGGTGAGGGATGGGATACATAGAAGGAGAGTCCAGGTTTTACTCAGAAGTAAGGAGAGGTGAGATTTGTATTCAACAGATTCTAGGGGAAAGATTTTTTTATCTCCTGATAATTGATATTGTGAAAAACTCGATATTTAATGTTTGGTTTCAGTGGCCCTAGCCATTCAATAAGTATTTCTGACATGCCTCCTAAATGCTGGGTCTGGGAACACAAGGAGAAAAAAAACACAAGAAAACCGTACACTAATAGGAGGAGGCTGGCTTATTACAAAGAGTGTTAAAAGTGTTTCAGTAGGTTATAGAAAAAATGCTGTGTGAGGGTGAGGAGGACAGAAGTGTGTTCTAAAAGTTCCAGTACAGGGGCGCCTGGGTGGCTCAGTCTGGTTAAGCGTCTGCCACAGGTTAAGGGTCCTGGAATCGAGCCCTGCATGAGGCTCCCTGGTCAGCTGGGAGTCTCCCTCTCCCTCTGTGCTCTCTCTCTCTTTCTTCCTCTCTCTCAAGTAAATAGATGCAACCTTTAAAAAAAAACGTTCCAGTACAGTCCCAATTTCAAGTATTGTTATTCCACAAAAAGTAGTGGAGACTTGTTATGTGGCAAGCACTGTGCCAGATGTTATGTTTATTTTTTTTATTTTTTTATTTTTAAAGATTTTATTTATTTGAGAGAGAGAGAATGAGAGAGAGAGAGCATATGAGAGGGGGGAGGGTCAGAGGGAGAAGCAGACTCCCTGCCGGGCAGGGAGCCCGATGCGGGACTCGATCCCGGGACTCCAGGATCATGACCTGAGCCGAAGGCAGTCGCTTAACCAACTGAGCCACCCAGGCGCCCCAGATGTTATGTTTAGACAGGGTCTCTGACCTTGAGGACTTCAGAGTGAAGAGACGGAAATGGGATCATTGGAATACACCAAGTTCAGGGCGAGAGCATCCACTGAACATAATGCAAGTACTGAGGTCTGTGGAAATAAAGACTACTGCAATAAGAACAAATGAGGCTTTTTATTCAGAGCTTGCTAGAACAAGGGCATCAGCCATTTTCACCTGTCACCTGCATTTGGCAGGGACTCAGGGGCAGGCAGGGGAGTGGACAAGCTTTATAATGAACAAAGGGGAAAGAATCAGGTGTGCTCCAGATTGGAGGAGGCTGGCATGGAGAAGCTGGAAGCAGGCTAACCAGTAGGGGGTATCTTATGTGATTTGCTTATGAAGTATATTTGGCTCTCTGTGGTTGGCCCTGAGTTGAAAGTAGGGGCAAAATAGAGGGACGTTATTGACCTAGTCCTGACTACTCTGGGCCTATTGCTGCAGAGGTTGTGGGTCAGAGTTCTGCTATGGTGTATGGCCTGGCCACTATTTGTATATGCGGTCTCCGACAGGGCACCAAGGTCAGACCCAGGAAGCTGGATTAGGATCCCACTATGTCTCTAATAAACAGCAACACAATTACATCAGCCATGTCGGTCTCTTTCTCTGATCTGATGCCTCTGGGAGCTCTTTGGGGTCAAACCTCATCTTGCTCATCTTTAGTTTTTTTCAGTGTCTGCCACATTGTTGGTGTTCAGTGGATGTTTGTTGAATCTGAAGAACAGATAAAGGAGAGGCCAGGAAACTTCAGAAAAGGATTTTCTATTTGAGCTGTGATGACCCTGAGGCAGGTAGCTAGGTGAAGAGCAAGGAAGGGCATCCTGGAGGTGAATTACTCTGGCAGAGACTGGGGTATGAAATACTGTGGCCTGTTTGGGAACTGCAAATGCTCCCAGGGCTGGATCAGGGCTAGAAAGTAGGGTAGTGATAGGATAGAAGGTGGTGAAAATCCAAAAAAAAAAAGGGGGGGGGGGAATGTAGGTGCCAAATGATGGAGTTTTTATTTTATGCCAGAATCCTTAATTTTATCCTGAAAGGCATTTCCTTTAAGAAATTTAAAATTGAAGAATTACAGGCAAGAGAGTAATATAATCAAGTGTGTGTTTTAGATAAATTACTCCAGCTGTCACTTGGGAATGCATGGAGAGAGATGGGAAGTTGCCTTGAAAAATAGCTTGGGAGAGAAGATGGGGCTTAAACCAAGATGGACCAGAGAGGAGAGATTAAGACTAAAGAGGTTTGTTTCTTAGGCTCCGTAGACTTGATGAATGGTTTCAAAGGACGTCCGTGTAGGAAGAGAAAGAAGTTAGGGATGACATCAGGATTTGATAATTAGGCAACTGGGACGCTGTTAGTGCCATTAACCAAAGAAGCACTTTCAATGGGAGAGAGATTTCAGTTATGGACATCATAACTTTAGGGGACATCAAAGAGGAGGAAGAGGAGGTACAGGTCAGTTCAGTAAATATTCATTGTGCCCCTAGTATGTGCCAGGCACTGTTCTAGATGCTTAGGAGTATGTTAGTGAACATAATGAAGATCTGTCCATCATTGAGCTTACGTTCTAGCAAGAAGAACTAGCCATTGAACATCATAAGTAAATTTTGTATTATATTAGCACGTGATAAATACTATGGGAAAAAAACTAGAAGCGATGGGAATTAGCAGTGGTGGTGGGTGGGGGACAAGCGCTGTCTAGAATAGTGATCAGCTGCGCCTGGGCGGCTCAGTCGGTTAAAGATCGGACCCTTGATTTCGCCTCAGGTTATGATCTCAGGGTGGGGAAATCCAGCGGGAGCTGCGGGGCGGGGGATTCCCCGCTCAGCCGGGAGCCCGCTTCTCTCCCTCTTCGCCTGTTTGCTCGCGCGCTCTCTCAAATTAAAAAACAAACAAAAGTAAAAAAAATACGACGGAGATTTAAATTTCCACATCACTCTTTACACAGTGGTAGAAACGCCTCAGATCCATTTTGGGGACAAAGTGGGGTCCAAAACATTTTAAAGAGGTCCTAGAGTTGAAATTCTAGGAGTGAGTAACATCACCCAGAGGGAAGTGAAGAGCTCTGAGGGTTGTGAAGCGGGGAAAGGAAGGGTGTTACTGCTGGACCAGGTGCCCGGTGTTCTGTGGGGCTGTAAGTGCCACGGATGGCTTTTGCTCTCTTGTGTTGACGATAACCGCGGACAGACCATTCGATGGTCGGGGGCCCACCCGCCTTTTAAAGGGTCCGCAGCCTCGCGCAGATACGCACAGGAGGTGCGCGTCACTGAAGAGCTAGTCTGGCCGGCAGGACAAACACGAGTACACACGTGGAGGGATTACTGACAAAATCGTAGCGAACTCTCGCCTGCTGGTCTCTCACCAAAAGGCTACGCACACCTGAGCCAGGACCCACTGCACCCATGTTGCAGCATCCCAACTCGGGTCTGGGTTCGGGATCCAACCTCTGCCTAGGAGAGGCGGAGGAAAAGGCCCACCCCCGTAGAAGCACCAATCCCGCTCGCCCGCCCCTTTCTCTTCTCCAATTAGCTTAGAGGGTACGGTCGTCACGCCAGCCTCATCCTACCGCCAGTTGGCCGGCGTCTTCCTGGGGCGAGCGGTCCTAGCCAATCAGAGCCCGTCAGTCCACCCTGCGAGCCCAAGAGAAGAGGCGCGAGAGCCAGAGACCCGTTGAGGTGGGCGGGGAAGCGGGCGTGGCGCCCCGCTCTGGGCCCGCCTCTGCTCCGCCCCAGCCGTCGCGCCTCCTGGGTTTAATCCTTCGCAGAGTGCCGGCCGGTGTCCTCCAGAGGTGTGTTGGAATTGAGCGCCGAGCCCCAGCAGCCCTCCGCCAGCATGGAGTTCGTGAAGTGCTTGGGGCGCCCCGAGGAGTTCTACAACCTCCTGCGCTTCCAGATGGGGGGCCGGCGGAAGGTGATACCCAAGATGGACCAGGTGGGCCGAGTATCCTTGCATCCCGGCTGGGGCGGGGCGGCTGCGCTCGGGGCTCGCGCCTACGTCCTGGCCGTCAGGGCCCACGATCGAGGGCGAGGGGCGCGGCGAGCGGGTGCCAAACGGCTTTGGCGCCCTCCTTCTCTCGGGGTGGCAGACCCGCACCCCTTCTGGCGGCCGCACCCGCCCAGCCTGGTTCCGCTTTCCCTACCCCAAATCCGGCCCAGCTGGCGACGTGCCTTCGGCCGGCCTCCTCTTCCCTCCCCCACCCTCCCTCAGGGGCTTAAAATGGTTCTGTTCTTCCAAGACAGTGGTTGTCAGGTAGTTTTTCTTTATATTTCTTTCTGTCTTTGAGCATTGATGTTTATCGGTGTCTTAGTAAGTGGTTGCAAATTTGAGATTATATGGGTAGATTAAGTGGGAGAGGATTTCATGGAGGGACTGAACTCTGCAAATATGGCCACAATACCTTTTCTGGAATGAAACCTTGCTCATCTTTCCAGTGTTCAGTCACACTTCTTCCAAAAGCTTCCCTCGCAGTCCTGCAGTCTGATCAATCCCTATTTCTCAGTGCTGCTCGGTTTTTTTAGAACACATATTTACTCTTCCAAGTTCTTATTAGTTATCTGTATGTCTGTCGATTAGCAACATTGTTGGTCGCTTGAAGGCTAAACTTGGTTTTATTTACTTATATTTCATCTGCCTCATGCTTGTATCCTTTGCTAAATGAATGCTTACAAAGGTATGCATTACAACAAGAAAATTATTCTTAAGTGATTATTGAATGAATAGACATATTCAGCCGAATTCATGGGTTATATCAAAACTTTTAAATTCTTTTTCCAACGGGAACATCACAAGGACTATTCTTTGTTTACATGTACTCTTAATTGGTGTCCTTTATTAAACCATTTTAATTTCCCATCAGAAAAGAATTCTCTTTCCCTCATAACTCAGGATCCCTCTCATCCTTCAAGGTCTAGCTTCAGTGCCACCTCTGTTCACCATTCAGCGGACATTTTTGGACACCTGTTCTGTGCTAGGTGTTATGCTGGGTGCACCATGGCAGGATGGCATGTATAGACAAATAAGACCTACAAAGAGCTCACCATCTTGTCAGGTCAATAAAACATTACCAGATTATTCATAGAAAATTCAGGTAGACACCATAACAAGTTACCTGTGAAACTCCTTCCACCATTTTCTCTGGTACTACTTTGTAACAGTCCCATAGTCTTGTATTGTGGTTATTTGTGTATTGGTTTTATGATCCCCCAAATCCCTTTCAGATTTAAGATTTAATATTTGATTCTGGATTTTAAAGCTATACGGACATAGGAACCTTATTTGATGTCCCCTTAGTGAATTAATGAATAAAAGGTAGGTGCACTACCCTCAAGAAACCTCTAGCTTTTTAAACAAGCTAAACTTAAGTAACTGTGGCAGAATATAGTAAATGCCATAAGGAAATTTACAGAAGGGAAAACTCACTTCTGGCTGAGTTAGGGGATTCATCTTTTGGGGGATGCCTGAAGGAATTACAACTTCACATTGCTACTGTGCCTTGCTCAATAGATGTTTAATTAGAGATTCTTACTAAGAGTTTTTGGAGCTTTTCTGAAATTATTTGCAAGTATTTATGTTATTTCACGTTTGTGTGTTTTGTGAGGAGAACAGTGTCCGCTGTCATCATATTCTTCCAGGGATCTGCGACCTAAAACAGATAGTCACTGCTTTATAATCCAGTTTGTACAGTCTTCTGAACACCTCCCGTGACAGGTAGTTACCTCTGGAGACTTGCCCACTCCATCCCCAGACAGTTTCGGATTTTAGGAAGCATTACCTTACAGTAAGCTAACCTTTTTTCACTCTGTTCTCTCCCTTGAACCAGAGTCTAATCCTTGTTGTGTAATACAGCACTTGACATATTTTAAGAGAACTCTCATATTCTGAGAATACTGATATTCAAGCCAAATGTTCTATCTTCTTCCTTTAGTTATCATTATCTGTTACTCTTTCCAGATCATTTACCTAACCTGGCATCTCTCCTTTTAAAGTCTAGTGTTCAAAGTTGAACAGTACTCTTTCATTGTGGTCTGGTCATTTCTGAACTTTAAATTCCTCTCTTATGGATGCTGTATTTCTATGTAACATAGTTTAAGACTGCTTCCACTTTAAAAAATATATTTTAATTATAAAATATTTCAAGCAAATAGAAAAATATTGAAAATACTGTAACCAATTTGTGTCTCTTTCCAAGATTAGATGTATAGCGTTTGCTATATTTGCTTCATCTTTTTTTTTCTTAAGAAATAAAATGGCCGGGGCGCCCGAGTGGCTCAGTCGTTAAGCGTCTGCCTTCGGCTCAGGTCATGATCCCAGGGTTCTGGGATCGAGACCCGCATCGGGCTCCCTGCTATGCAGGAAGCCTGCTTCTCCCTCTCCCACTCCCCCTGCCTGTGTTCCCTTTCTCGCTGTCTCTCTGTCAAATAAATAAATAAATAAATCTTTAAAAAAGAAAAAAAGAAAATGGCCACGTACAAATAAAGTCCTTTTTCCCAACCCACTTCCCCACCACATCAGTGTTCCTTATCTTTTTTAGGTAGTCTCATCATGCTGTGGGCTTAGAATTGTAGTCAGTCAGATTCCTAATTGCATTTGTTCAGAATGATTTCTTCCATTCTGATACCCTGCTGAGAGACTTTTTAAACCTAGATCTTTACCTTTTGGATAAATGGTATCATAATAATGGCTAACATTTATTGAGCTCTTAGTATGTGCCAAACACTGTTTTATATACCTCCTTACATCTATTATTTAAACCTCCCGGTAACCTTATAAGGAAGGTACTATTATTTTTCCTGTTTTGTAGATGTAGAACAGAGGCATAGAGAGGCTAATTAATTGCCTGAGGCCCAGTTATTCAGGGGCAGAGCCTGTCTTTGACCCTGGCTCTCTGATTCAGAGCTCACTGTCTTACCCCCACCGTGCTGCTCATCATTCACGTGATGGACCAGCCCACACTGAAAGAGTACTGTCCAACTTTGAACACTAGACTTTAAAAGGAGAGACGCCAGGTTGGTAAATGATTAAGCAGAAGAAACACATTAAGCAGAGGATTGTCCAGATTCAGCTAAAAATTGACACACTTCGTGTAATGGATACAGAATGGAAAATGCTCACCCTGAATATGTTCACAGTCTTCGTGGAGAATAGGTGTCCAAAAGTCAAATAACCTAGGAAGTGCCAAGTAATCTTAAGTACATTTTGATTTAAGGAAATTTTAGCGAAATGAGAAATGTCTTCAAGCGAAAAGTTTTTAGAAAACACAGGAAAAGTGCTTTGTAAGGTATTAGATTTAATTTAGTGGGGAAGCTCTTCAGTTGAAAAAGCTACTGTGAGCCAAGTTATAGAGGACTGAGCATGACCTGTATGGGTGATGAGAAAACCAACCTGAAATTGACGAATACGAGCTAGAAATATGAAGTTCATTAAGGGCGCGTGGGAGTCCGAAAGTTGAGCTCTCATCAGTGAAGCATGTAATGGTTAAGAGCAGAACAAGGACATGATGAAAGCAACATTTTTGGAACACGAATTTGGCAAGTGAGTGGGATTAGGAAGAAATTATATTGTGAGTTAGACTAATAAAGGTAATAATGATAACAACCATGTCCTAGTAACAATAGACGGCACTTAATTGAGTTTTTATGTTTGCCAGGCACTATGCTAAGCTCTTCAAGTCTGTTATCTCCAGTGTATCAGTTAACTTTCATTGAGTAACAAATCCTGCCAAAACTGAGTGCCTTAATTCTGGAGATTGGATGTACAACAATGTGAATGTATTTAACACTACTGAACTGCATACTTAAAAGCAGTTAAAATGGGGTGCCTGGGTGGCTCAGTCGGTTAAGAGTCTGCCTTCTGCTCAGGTCATGATCCCAGGATCCTGGGATCGAGTCCTGCATCGGGCTTCCTGCTTGGCGGGGAGCCTGCTTTTGCCTCTGCCTCCTGCTCTCTCCCTGACAAATAAATAAAATCTTAAAAAAAAAAGTGGTTAAAATGGTAAATTTTATGTTATGTATATTTTTCCACAATTAAAAAAAAAAGCAATTCAGTGACTTAAAATACCAGCAACTTGAGTTCCCAGTTCCCTGGGAGAGCTGGGGAGTTCTAGTGGTCTGGGCCAGTTTGGTTGATTTCTTCTGGGCTTGCTCAGCTGGCCGGCTGGGTTGTGGCTGGACAGTCTGGTGTTTGGCAGACTGTAGGCTGGAGCGTCGAGGGAAGATCGGGCCATGTGTCTCAAAATCCTCAGGCTAGCCCTGGGGTTCCACATGGCAGCTGGAGTTTCCAAGCCTCTGCTTGAATCACATTTGCTGCCAAATTGTTGGCCAAAAAAAAGTCACAAGGGAACCCAGATTCAGGGAGCCAGAGAGAGAGACCCCATCCCTTGATGGAAAGAGCCACAAACTTTTGTGGCCCTTTTGTAACTCATCACACTTAGTCAATCTTGACAACAACCCTAAAGTTCTTTTACAGATTAGCAAACAGTGGCATAAAATAATCGGATAACTTGTTCAGGCAGTGGTTCCGGGGTGCCCACCCAGGCTAGGCTGACAACCTCCACGCTCCTGGTTTGGAGGCTGCCTGCAAGGAAGAGCTCAGGTTTGACTGGCCCCAGACAGCTGATCAGATCCCGTCTCCATCACACATGCTCCTGGCACATCGCAGACACTCCATAATTCCTAGTTCCTTTCTTCCCTTCCCAACCTGGTGTGTATTAGCTTCCTTCCTTCTTTCCTTTCTTTAGCGAATATGTGACTACCAATTGCATGGCGATACTGTCCTAGGTGCTGGAGATACAAGAGTGAAGAAGACAGGCAAAGACCGTGCTTTTATGAACCTTACTTACACTCTAAAGGAAGACAGAATGAAAAAAAAGCAAGTTCAGTTGCCCTGGAGCAACATGACTTTGAGCTATGTATTTACTTATACGTGGATTTTTTCCGATAAATACAGTACAGTACTGTAAATGTATTTTTCTTTTCTCAAGCTAACTTTATTGTAAGAATACAGTATATAACATACAAAAAACTATGTGTTAATCAACTGTTGATGTTATCAGTAAGGCTTCTGGTCATAGCAGGCTATGAGTAGTTAAGTTTTGGGGGAGTCAAAAGTTATACGCAGATTTTCGGCTGTCCGGGGGTCCATGACCCTTATCCCCACATTGTTCAAGAGTCTGTTGTATATAACATTTCAGGTGGAGGTAAATACTACAAAGAAAAATAATAGCAGGGCAAAGGATCTGAGTGTCTAAAGTCAGGGGACACAATTTACGGGGTTGTGATTTGGGTCCAGAGACTTGACCTCTCTGAGACTCCCTTTCCTCTCTATAAAGTAAGACTGTTGGAGAAAATGGTAGCATTAGTTACCCTCAGAGAGAGAAGTGGTAAGGGGGTAGGAGAGAGACTTTCCACAGTATAATCTCTTGATTTTTTTTTTTTTTAAGTGAGACTCTTCTAGCTCTAAGATTTGATGAACAATACAGTATAATATTATTTGTTGCTCGCAGTTTTTCTGAGTCCTAAAAGCCCCAAGAGCCATTAAAAAAGAAAATGGTTGAATAGAGGAAACATTGGAATACACATTTTCTTCTTTCGCTTAACATGATCTTAGTTTCTCTCTCTTTTTTAAGATTTTATTTATTTGAGAGAGAGAGAGAGAGAGAGAGTGAGCAGGAGCAGGGGGAGGGAGTGAAAAGAGGGAGAAGCAGACTCCCCCTTGAGCAGGGAGCTTGATGCCAGGCTTGATCCCCGGATCCTGAGATCATGACCTGAGCTGAAGGCAGAGTCTTAACCGGCTGAGCCACCCAGATGCCCCCCTTAGTTTCGGTCTTAAGTAACAAAGAAACTGGGGGAAATTGTGCACTAACAGATGTTGATGGCTGACCATTTCTATCACAGAAGGATTTGGCTGTAGGAATTCAGGGTTCAGTAAACTTGATTTCTACTGAATTTTTAGGAGCTTATCCATAAATAGGGATGCTGCCACCTGAAAGTTGTGTGATCACTCAGAGGGCACATCATGGAAAAAGCAGGTGGTTTTGTAATCATGCATTTCTGGCCTCTGTTAAGTCTAAATCCTGACTCTTAGCTGAATAACTTTTGGTAACTTAATCTCCAGGCAACAGTTTCTTCATCTATAAAATAGAGATACTGATCACAGTCCCTGAACCACATTTCCCAACTCGGAAATGGCCTGAAGATGAAGAGTGTTTTCATAAATCTGGCTCAAAGTCATTTGGCAGCAAACGTGCCCTGAATTGAAGTGATCCTGGCTTAGTATAAATATTCAAATGATTTCCTGAAGAAGTATTAACAATTAATTATGGGATATTACTCCATAGCAATTGGGGCTGTATATGCATCTTATTTCCTGTTTTCTAAAGCACTAAAAATTCTGAATTCTGCTACACATCTGGCCATGAAGTTGAATGAAAGTGGATATAGATCTGTAATATCTTCCTTAAAGGGTTTTGTAAGGATAAAAAGTAGTATTTGTATTGTGCTTGGCATACAGTAGCTGCCCAGTAAATGGTAGTTATTAATCTTACTGTTAGATAAATTTGGTTAAGTTTGTGGGGTTTCTCCCCATTCTGAGGAATCTGCATTCAAGTCTTAACGAAAGCTGTGGCAATGGTTGGTAGCTGTTCACCTGTGGAGCTGTCTTTCCTGGGAGTCCCAGTCCTGGGAGTTCAGTCTCGCACTTCTAGCCACTGCACACTCTTCCTGCAGATGCCCTTCATCCCTGTTTTTCTCTCACTTGAGAGTTCTCGGGAGCGTACTTCATGTCAGATAGCAGTGGAACACATCAGGAGGTTTTAGAGACAGGCAGCAGTTAGCCCTGGTCTTTTTTCCGCCCTCTCCTCCCTGCCAGCTCATGGGAATCAAGCAGTGGAAGTTTTCATAGTGAGTCGAGTTTTCCAGTGTTTTAATAGTTGTATCTTCCCGTATCTTCTCGGTAATCTGAGGAAATTATTGTTACGGAGTGAGGAACTGAAGCAAATAGGTGACAGGGAAAAGAATGATGAGGGAAGGACACAGAGAAGGGATTTATTGACCTTGATCATTTTAAGAGTGGAAGAGGTATGTTGATAAGGAGGGGTAGTATTGCTTAAGGTTGTTGCTCTTCAAAAACCTGTCCAGCTTTTATTGGAGCTCACAGAAGTCAGCCCCCAAACCATTAGTTGTAGCTGAGGATTAAAACGTTTGGCAATGCAGTGAAAGGAATCATTGTGGCCTGGTAACAACAGTTTCTGTGAAGAGCTGCCATAGAGCTCAATAATGGCTGTTACGCTGTTTCTTTTATCTGACTGCAAAGCCTGGCCTCTCTACACTTGAGAGGGAAGGAGTTGGTGAAAGGTTTTTAAATACTCTGAACAGGGGCGCCTGGGTGGCTCAGTCGGTTAAGTGTCTGCCTGGGGCTCAGGTCATGATCCCAGGGTCCTGGGAGGCTCGCTGCTCAGAGGGAGTCTGCTTCTCCCTCAGCTGCTCCCCCCTGCTTGTGCGCTTTCTCTCTCTCTGTCAAATAAATAAATAAAATCTTTTAAAAATAAATACTCTGAACATATTCGTTTATTCATCAAACTTTCACTGAGTATATTTATATCCCAGACATTGCATGAAATGATTTTACTAATACATGGTGCTCAGTAAACATTAATTTTTACTAATCATTTTTTATTGAACATGGCAAGGAAATGAAATTCTCATGATTATGTGATTTTTTTTTTAAAGCTTTACTCTTGATAATATGATATACATCCATGATAGGAAATTGAGGAAATAATACACATATAAAAAAGAATATGGGTCCAGTCCACTAGGGTTCAGGGTTCACTGTTAACCTTACAAAGTGCCTGTGGTATTTCCCACTAGTGGATAAGCCATGTGTATATTTTAAACCACTCTCTCGTTAGATATTTCAAATATTTCCTTCTCTTAAAAAGAGAGTAAGGGAGACTGGGGGTTGAGGGGGTTTATGGGAACTCTGGACTTTCCACTCAGTTTTCCTGTGAACTTAAAACAGCTGTAAAATTTAAAGTCTGTATAAAACAAACCCACAGCAATTCTTTCAGATATGATTGCTTTGAAAATATGGCACTTTTTTTTTCCTGGAAAAAATGATTCTTGTTTTCCTTAGGGAAGAGTAAAGTTTAGGAGGCAGCTCATTACAGCTCACTAATTTGAAAGAGAAAGGATTAGAAATTTTTTTTTTTTTAAGATTTTATTTATTTGACACAGCAGGAGAGCACAGGCAGGTGCAGCGGCAGAGGGAGAAGCAGGCTCCCCTCTGGGTGGGGAGCGGGCTCTATCCCAGAATCCTGGGATCATGACCTGAGCTGAAGGCAGTCTTAACTGAGCCACCAGGTGCCCCGAGGATTAGAAATCTTTTTTTTCCTTTTTTTTTTTAAGATTTTATTTATTTATTTGACAGAGAATGAGAGAGAGAGCACATGAGAGGGGGGAGGGTCAGAGGGAGAAGCAGACCCCCCGCCGAGCGGGGAGCCCGATGCGGGACTCGATCCCGGGACTCCAGGATCATGACCTGAGCCGAAGGCAGTCGCTTAACCAACTGAGCCACCCAGGCGCCCCGAGGATTAGAAATCTTAAAAGTAATAGCTTTCCAGAGGATAGAAGACCTTTAACAGGTGTTAAAGAAAAGCCAAAGGTGAACAGTAGTTAAAGCAGTAAAAACAGGTTTTATTCAGAATAGCCATTGCAGTAGGGAAAAAGACTTCAGTATAGAACTGGGCTCAATTCTGAATACAACAAGGAAAAATGGGGGCAGAGTGGAGGGGTCAGTGGATGGAAAATGATGAAGGTGGAACATCTGGGGTGAGGGACATTCTCGCCAAACGACCTAATAACCTAGGAGGATTCTTGCCGGAGGCAGACCAGGGCGATGGGGTGATGGGGACTGAGGAACCCTGCCGGACAGTCACGGGGATCAGTAGCAGGATTCTTGCTAAAATTGGGCGTTGCAGGGATAGACACAGAAGTACAAGAGTGGAGGGTTCAGAGGAGCCGGACTAAAGTTCGGTGAAAGATTCTGGCACCAGGAAGACGAGCCGGCTTCTCAAGTGGACTGGGCTCTGACCGCCGCCCGTGGGTTCCGGGGACAAGGGGAAGACTTGGAGGGAGGCACCGGGAGCGAAGGGGTGGCGGGGGGGGGGGGGGGGGGCCCGGGGGGGGGGTTGACCTCGGCCCCGGGGGGGCGGGGCGGGCCGGCCGGGAGCCTGCTGGGTGGAGGGAGAGCCGGCCCCGCCCCCCGGGGGCGCCTCCCAGCCCCGCTCGGGTCTATGGAGGAAAAACTCTACGCGGGCCCTGCGACTCCCATGGCCGCGGCCGCCTGCGGCACCAAGGCCATGTCCCTGTTCAAGCGGACCTTGGTGCTGAGCCCCGCCGCGGCACCCCGGAGCACGGGCACGGCCGTGGGCTCCGCGCCGCGCGGCTGCCCCTTGTCTCCCGCCGCCTGGCCCTCCAAGGACTGGCTGCGCGGGGAGGGCGTCGGCGGCAGGCTGCGGAGCCCGCCGGCAGCCGGCCGCCTGCCCCCGTCCCACTCCTGCTCCTCCGCATCGCCCACCTCCGTGTGTCTTCTCTGCCCCCAGGACTCGCTGAGCAGCAGCTTGAAAACTTGCTACAAGTATCTCAATCAGACCAGTCGCAGTTTTGCAGCTGTCATTGAGGCGCTGGATGGGGAAATGCGGTGAGTGGCCAGACAGCTCCTTTTCACTTGGGGGAGGAGAGCTTTTCCCCCGGGGACTGGGACGTTGAGCCACTACTTTCTGACAGCTCCTGGCGTTGCAGTCGCCGCTTGTGGCTCAGCTAGAGCGTGCCCCACCAGAGTGAAGGAAATGTTCTGGTTGGAACACCCATGTATTTACTTTAGAATGCCCTTCCAGGCACTTCGCCATCTAATAGTGTCCCTGTGGGCCCGCTCTTTCAGGGAAGAGGGGAGGAAGGGGGGGTGGGGGATGGGGGATGGTGGTGTTTATTGACTTTTTTTAGTCCTGGCGGCTGAACCTGTCTCTGAGTAGGTCATGCATTTTTCTTGGCTTCACTATGCTACTTTGCAAGTCTAGTATATGGGGTTAATTCCAATGAAGTAGCTATTTTTTTTTTTTTTTAAGTTGTGTTTAAGTAATCTCTATACCCCACCTGGTGCTCAAATTTAGGACTCCTCTGACTGAAACAGCCCAGGTTCCTTCTGGGCAGATTGCATACATGAACCTAGACCAATTTCCTTTGTGTATGATAGTATTTATACTATTTTGACTATTTATACTATTATACTAATTTGACTTTATTTTTTATCTGCAAAAATACCAGGTCCATGTAAATACTTGGCCTGTCGATTTTTGTACAGTTGTTCTACGTTCGTTAAATGTAACTCATTCTGGGAGTAGTTGTGACATCAGCTGGTAGGTTTTTTAATTTTGTTTTTTATAAATAAACCACTGAAGTCCATTGCTCCTATCTAAGAAAGGAAAACTAAGATGTCTTGTTGAGTACAAAAAGCTTTGGCTATCTTTCCATAGTTCTTTAGAGGTAGGGCCGTAGGAGTGTTTGCATAAATGACATGTTATTTTGAAATAAATATCTTGGAACGTTTGTCCCATCATATTAATAGTTCTCCTGTTTTTACAGCCATGCGGTATGCATATTTTATCTGGTCCTTCGAGCTCTGGACACTCTTGAAGATGACATGACCATCAGTGTAGAAAAAAAAGTTCCACTGCTACACAACTTTCACTCTTACCTTTATGAACCAGACTGGCGGTATATGGAGAGCAAGGAGAAGGATCGACAAGTGCTAGAGGACTTCCCAACGGTAGCGGAATTACAAATCTCTCCTGCCTATGGTTGTGTGTATAATTGATGATATAGTTGTCAGCCAGCCCTCATCCCCGTGGAGAACAGTAAGATAAGCAGTGTGAGGGCAGTGTAATCTAATGTGATGGGTAAGAGCTCTGGTAGCCGAGACTCTGAAGCCACGCTGCCTGGGTTGGAATCCCACCTCTTCCACTTATTAACTGGTGCGGAGTGACGTGGCCTGTGTAAACCTAAGTTTCTCCATCTATAGAGATAATAATAGTACCCGCCTCGCCTCGTAGTATTGTTGTGAGGTTTAAAAGAGTCGAGACAGGTTAGAATGGTATTAGCTACTATTACCGTTACCACTATGTTGCTTAAAAGTCCAGTGTTTCTTCCTTTGGAAAGATACACTCTAATTCCAGTGTTGTAAAAGATGGATTCTTGGGCCTGCTCACAAAACCTGTTCCCTATCTAATACAGCCTAAGTGTAGAGGGCTTCTGGCTTCTGGTACCCGTAGCCTGGTAGCATGGATATGCTGTTCAGGATAGGTCCAGCTGGGGGGAGGACCGAGGAGCAGGGTGATCCTCTAACACTTACAGCTGTGTGATCCCGGACACGTTCCTAAGTTTCTCTGCCTCAGCTTCCTCATTTGTAAAGTTAGAGCTCTGAGGGTTGACAAGTTCCTATTTATAAGTACTTAGAAGAGTGCCTGCTGTATACTAAGTATTCTGTAAATATTAGGTGTTCAGTCCCTTCCGTTGGACTAAAGTGGGTTATAATTAAAATCTTGTGTTTTAAAACTGACAAGGTTATGTTATATATGTGACTAGGTCTGACTTTTCTGGAATTTGCATGTCTTATCACACAAATAACTGCTTCTTTCATATCTCATAAATAAAAGGTTGATTTAGTGAAGTCTCATGTTCTCTAACAGACCAAAGAAGCCCTTCTTTTTGTACACAGTTGCCAGGATTTGGGGGGAATAGTCCCCATGTGGCTGTTGCTACTGAAACAGATCTATATTCCTGAGTGGGGAGGGGAGGAATCCACCCAATACAAAAGAATGTTTGAGAGACTCCTTTAGAGCAAGGGCTATTTCAGATTACTGAGGTCATGTCTTTGCTGTCAAAGACAAAAATAAAAGACAATTAAGTTCAAACCAAAAGAAAAAATCTGTTAGGAGTAAGTAGGTGGAGCTGATATAGTACAATACGATAGAAAAGAGGAGGAGGGAAGAAGAACCTGTGAAGAATAATTAGGTAGGGAATGAGAGCACTCACCTAGAGCAGGTACCAGTGATTTGGCTCCCTAGGACACCTGTCATGTGACCAGAGGCTGGGTTTCCTCTGACTGGAAATCGGTGGCCATTCACTGATGAGCTTGTGAAACTCTGTTAACACAGGAGGAAGTGCTACAAACAGGGTCCCATAGCATTTATAACTGATATGTATTCGCACTTAAAAAAGTTACATTCTAGCTAGAGCCTCCAAAACCAAAAAACCCTTCCAAACTATTTTCAAACTGAGTAGATTCATAAAAAATAATTTCCAGTCGTGGGATAAGTGTTGTAGGTCTTTGAAAAATCAAGGCAGTCCTATCCACTCAGCAAAAATGAAAGAATATGAAAATGTGTGAATGTCAGAATAATTAGAGGGGGGATATAGCTAGTAGATGTTTAGATAATATTTCAATATGCTTAGAAAACCAAAAGTCTTCTTTATAAATACTGCATTCCAATGGAAAAACAACAGTTTGTTCAAGCAAATTTCAATATTCAGTCAATCTTTTCCTGTGTTGGGGAGTACGGTGAGCGCAGACACTCCCCTCCTGAGAGCAGAGACTCTCCCTGGCAGAGTAGAAGGGACCAGGGGACACAGGCCAGACATTACTGTTTTGCTGGTGCTGACCTTTTATATCCTTAATGTGAAACATCTGAAGCTCTGTGTTTCGTGAGGATGCAACTTTGAATTGGAGGTCCGTTTGAATCGGAGGTCCGTTCAGCCTGTCGTTCCGATTGAGATAGGAATATATGGAAAGTCATAGTGTCTTATTTTCGTTGGGAATGCTTTGTGCACATGCTGGTCAATCCCAGCATCTCCTTGAGACAAGATGCCCAATTTGAAGGGTAAAGCCGTCTCCTTGGGTTAGGTGTACCATCAGTTTAGGGCGAGGCCCTAAGGCAGAACAGATAACTTGGCCTCACTCACATAGTA
The DNA here is from genome assembly GCF_011800145.1 of Mirounga leonina. Taxonomy (NCBI): domain Eukaryota; kingdom Metazoa; phylum Chordata; class Mammalia; order Carnivora; family Phocidae; genus Mirounga; species Mirounga leonina. The sequence goes on from NW_023270454.1 coordinate 11,519,080, forward strand.
CTGCTCTTAGACTGAGGTAAGAAGGGCCCGCCCCTCACTTTACAGGGCCCCCCTCAAAAGGGTGAGGGGTCCCCAGGCCATGGGAGTGTTCCTGCCCAGAGCTTATGCAGCTCCCCTTCTAGACTATGTTCTGGGTGTGTGGAATTCCCTGCCCTCAATTCCCTGAGCTCCCTTCCCGGGTTTGCAGTCTGTTGTGTCTGGCCTGTCCTCTCCAGGGTGAATCATGCACCAGTGACCCTGCCCCTAGGCCTTTTGGGGCCAGACAGAGCCGGGAATGGGAAGGCCAGGGTGCAGGCTGGGAGCTGGGGCTCAGCAGTCTCTGCCCTGCTGCATTTTTGGAACAAAACCCTGAGGAAAATTTAAATTCACACCTGAGTCCTTCAGGTTGTGGTGAAGGTGTCTTCGTAAAAGCAGGAGAATAGCGCATACTGTTTAACAAGTTACTAGTGTGACTGGTAATTTCAAGATTTTGAGCCAGTATGGTATGTGGCCCTCCATTTGTGCTCTTAACCCAGGCAAGACAGACCCCAGGCATAAGCCTAGACAGAGTGTTCTCACCAAGTGAGCCCCTCCCCAATGTGTGTGCATTGAGATTGAATCTCGTGTTTTATGCTTTGGTGGTCATTAGTTGGTATCATTTGAAGCCAGGCTTTCTAGAACTTTCACTGTATATTATGGATTAGATTAGAGTATAGCTTTTTCACCTGGTACTAGGGGAGACTAGTAGTCTTCGAGATCCACCCCAGACACAACTTAAGGAATGGCATAGGGTTATTTTTAAATGCTAATAGCCATAATAGCATACATTTATTGAGCTATGAATTAGTTACGAAATATATTTCAATATTCATTCAATATTTGTATTATTTTATGGTAATGTAGTTTTAACATTTAATCACTGACATACTTTACTGCTCTTTTAAAAATTGGTGAAAAACAATAAAACTATTGGTTTTTCCAGAAAAAAAAATCGGTTAAAAACAGAATTTTGCATATAAGTGAAGAAGGTATAATTACCCAGTGTTTTGATCATAACATCCTAAAGTTTATGGGGAATTTGTCTTTGTAGGTGAATGGAAGTGTTGTGCTACCCTTCGACCCCTACTTGGTATTTGGTCCTCCTCCATTATACTAGTGGATTCACCATATCCTTCCTTCGTGTACTTGAGTCACCGGAGAGTGACTGCAGGACCTACAAATCTACTGTAGTTGTCAAACAGAATTACCTGGAGGGACAGTAAAAAGCCCTTATGGCTCGTTTCACTCGGCAGAGCTTGTTGTCACTCCTACAGAGTATGTGAGACTGGGCTTTGCTCTCATAAATAGAATGACCTAGTCCAAGGTCTGTTGAAAGAATGTGGTCCTAGGGAGATTCAGGGATTCAAATACCCTTTGGTAGAGTCACTCATTTGTTTTAGTCCACAATAGGAATGACATTTTGGCTCTGTCTTGGAACAGCTGTTCTGGAAAGAATAGCATTCTGGAAAGATTGGATTGATTTTATGGATTTTGGGGGAGTTTCACAATTGATATTCAGAAGCCTAAAGTTTCTTAGGCTTCTGAATCCCTTTGGTGCTCTGCAGCCAGCTGGTTTGCCCTCAGGTCCTTAAATAGAGGTGTTTCCTGAGGAAGCTTTTCTAACCTTTCTGTAAATGTAGACCAAGTATTCCTCCCACTTGTTTTCAGTATTATGTGTTGCCTCTATTAATATTTGTAGCATTTAAAGAAATTTCGTGGTGTTTCTGTACTGTATTTTGATCATCTAGAGACACTTCTTTAAACTTAAATAGGATGTTTGTGCAATAGCAATGAATTTAAAAACCATCAGTACAATTTCTACATTAGAGTTTGGGCTGTGAAAAAAAATGTTGGGTAGCATGCCTCCGATTGAGCTAAATTGAGCTGTTTAAGGAATTAAAATGTATAGCCTTATAGAAGGGGAGACACTATAACTTCCTGATAGAAATCTGGGAATTAATGATAGAAAACGGTTGGCTGATCTCCTTAGTAGAATGTAAACTGTACAGCAGAGTGTCTGCTTCTTTCCAGGCTGTGTATCCCCAGTGCCTAGAACAAAGCTTGCTATGTAGGAAGTGCTTGATACACGTTTGCAGGAGTGAGTCTTCCCTATCATGAGGTTTGTCTGAAATGGGGCATTCTTCCTAAAATTCTTACATTTATGTCCACTTTATGTAGAAGCACCTCATTTATTATCTATTGGAAAGATGAGTGTAGAGTGAGACTTTGATTTTCTTTTGAGTCTAGAAACTTTAGCATTTTTAGACCCTTCTATTTTAACAATTAGAACATTTCTGAGCTTATTATGCAATATGTAGAAAACTAGTACAACCTAGATGTTAGGCTTATAGATGAATCATTTGGGAGTCTTAATGAGTTCTGCTATTGCTTTGTTTTATGATCTATAGGTACCATGTTGGTTCCCAGTGTAAATACGTATTTCATATTTTCCGTTTTTTGTGATTTCCATTTCAGATCTCCCTTGAGTTTAGAAATTTGGCTGAGAAATATCAAACAGTGATTGTTGACATTTGCCGGAAAATGGGATTTGGGATGGCGGAGTTTTTGGATAAACACGTAACATCTGAACAGGAGTGGGACAAGGTCAGTGTGTACAAAGTAGCGTGGGTGTGTGGTGCATAGAACAGAGGTGGTAGTACGCGCTGTGAAGGTCAGACCGAGGAAGGAGGTTGTCTACCAGTTCCACGTTTTCTGATTTTATAACCCACCTGTGTAGCTTGAATGTCTCATCGTAAACACTTAATAAAGGGGCTTATAATTGAATACTTGAAATAATCCGTGCCCTAGGGCGTTTACCATTAAGTCAGGCCAAAGTGACTATAACCTGTCCCAGAGGTTACACGCATTAAGCTTCTTCTTTTATTTTTTTAAGATTTTATTTATTTATTTGCCAGAGAGAGACACAGCAAGAGAGGGAACACAAGCAGGGGGCGTGGCAGAGGGAGAAGCAGGCTTCCCGCTGGGCAGGGAGCCCGATGCGGGGCTCGATCCCAGGACCCTGGGATCGTGACCTGAGCCGAAAGCAGACGCCCAACGACTGAGCCACCCAGGTGCCCCACACATTAAACTTCTAAAAGTGTCTCTGACTTGCTGTGAAATTTTAGATAAATGGCCTAATTACTCCATGTAATATAGAGATATTCGACGTTTTCAAATCTTAAAAATGTGTTTTTTGTTATTTACTTTCTTCCATCACGGAGTATGTGTGTTTTGTGGACACACCTTAGTATCTGAATCAATCTGCAGTTCCATCTTAGCACAAGATGACTTTTAAACTCCATGCCAGCTTGACCCTGTTTGTTGACGGGAAGTAGGTATCACTTAAACTGTTAAATTATATGTGTGTTTCCTTTCCAAGTTTATGAGAATCCAGAAGTACTAACTTAGGATCATGGGTGTGTTGTGCTGAGGATTGAGTACCTCTCCAATGCCTTACTTCTTCCTTTCCCATCAGCTCCTTACAGAATTAACACAATAGAAGAAGTTCCGAGTTTCTCGACCTCCCTCCCCCAGTTCATCTGGTGGTTATAAACGAATACCTGTGGGGATTAGCACTGGGAGACCTCACGTGGACGAGATTGGCTTCCCCAGGAGACAGAGTAGCTGGGAAGGCCAATGAGAGCAGATGATGTGGCAGATAAAATTATACTGGGCTTTTATTTGGCCCGAGTTTTTCCTGAGCAGTAGCTGTGTAGGATACTGGCCAGGGGAGGAGTTGGGGGGCAGGGAGAAAGTGCCTATCTAGACAAAGTGACCTAATTGACAATGGGGACTAAACAACACCAAAATATGGGCTAGGAAGGAGGGGTCTTGCCCATTTTCCATAGGAATGATGTTTGTGAGACTTCTTCATCACCCCAGTGGAAGCAAAGACCTTTTAAACATCTGAACTACGTGTGTATTTTTTTATCCTTAATAGTGTTTATGTTAGGATCTTAGAAGAGAAGCGACTATATACATATTCCTTGGGTGAGTGTAGGTTCAAAGTCTGGCCTCTTAATCCTTCAATCCTCAAAACTTGCTGGCAACATCTTGGGGGCTGCTGGCTAATGCTCTCCAAGTTAGCATGAGTGAGGCTGCTGCTGGAATTATCCATTTATGAATTTAAAGTTAAAGCCGAAACTCCTGGCCAAGAATCAGCACTGGTTAGCTGCATGGTGACTCCCTTTTCTGCCGTGCAGACCTATTCAAGAGACCTAATGATAGCTTGTTGAGTACAAGTTCTGATTAGATGAAATTCAGTACTTTTAGTGATTTTCCCCCCCTTCACTTTGGAGGAAGAGGACTACTTCCATTCTAGGAATTATTTCTATGCAAAGAACTATTATCTTAAAATCTACTTTTCCTTGGGCAGTGCTAAGGACGTACTGATGTTTTTTAATTTCTAGTAATTCTTTTTAAATTTCTTGTACTTGTCCACAGCTCATTTCTCTATTTTAGCATATCTTGTTTTGTTTTGTTTTTTTAAAAGATTTTATTTATTTATTTGACAGAGAGAGAGACACAGCAAGAGAGGGAACACAAGCAGGGGGAGTGGGAGAGGGAGAAGCAGGCTTCCCGCTGAGCACAGAGCCCTGATGTGGGGCTCCATCCCAGGACCCCAGGATCATGACCCGAGCCAAAGGCAGACGCTTAACAACGGAGCCACCCAGGCCCCCCAAATATTTTAGCATATCTTTACTCTTTCCCAGATTCTTCCTTTCTTAGACCATATTTCAAGTGCTTTCTCTTTGCCATTTCATTGTGCCCTTTGATTAGTCTGGCTCTGTGTTACTTTCAACCAGGGGCCCTCCTTTGGTCTTCCCCTAACTTTTACCCTTCCTAGTATCCCCTCCAGAGTGTACCTTCTTTAACTGCTTTCCACTTCTTAAATTGTGTAATGGACATTTCATTTCATAAGAGTATTGCATTAAGTTGTCTTGGAATACTTTTTTCAGGAGAGGATAGCTTTGACAAACCACTTTTATGGGAAAAAAATTCATTGACAATCGAGAATGATGTTTACCAAGATCTCTTTTGAGAAGAGGATGTTTCAGCAAAGTTGTTAGAGCTTGCCTCGTAAACCAGACTATCTGGCTTTGAGTCCCTGGCCCCCTGACTTCCAGATGAGTGATCTTGGGCAATTAATTGACTGACCCCTCTGTCTGCCCCAGTTTGCACATCTGTAAAATGGTGATAGTAATGATACGCGCCTCATAAAGGTGTCGGTGAGGATTGAATATGCAGAATGCTTAAAGCAGTGGCAAGAACAGACCGTGGTACTTTGTTCTTCTAGGTAATGAAGATTTTGAGACACTGCAAGATCTTGAAGTGTCTTTAAGACTAAGCTCCACTTACTATTCTAGTTTCTATTAGAATATTCTTATTTCGGGCGCCTGGGTGGCTCAGTCGGTTGGGCGACTGCCTTCGGCTCAGGTCATGATCCTGGAGTCCCTGGATCGAGTCCCGCATCGGGCTCCCTGCTCGGCAGGGAGTCTGCTTCTCTCTCTGACCCTCCCCCCTCTCACAGGCTCTCTCTCATTCTCTCTCGCTCTCAAATAAATAAAAATCTTTAAAAAAAAAAAAGAAGAATATTCTTATTTCATCATTGCCTTCACTCTCAATTTTAGATATCAAAAAGCTTACTGTACTAGCTTATTTTTTCAATAACCTTTTATTCTAGGAGTAGTGCATGTCCACAGTAGAAATACGGAAAACTCAGGTGAAAGAATGAAACCATCACACCAGCCAGAGATCAGAGGTCACGTTGGTTAAATCTTTTGTGCACATTCTTCTTGGATGTTCTTTTTTCCTTACATGTACATAGTGTATATTTGTGTATATGTTTGCGGTTTTTAATCAAAATGAGATCTTGTACATTCTGTTTGGAACCTGTTTTGGGGTTTTGTTTTTGGGGGTTTTTTTGTAGCTAATGATCTCGGGTGTTTCCATTTTAGTAAATACTTCATTATTTCTTACAGTACTGTCACTATGTCGCCGGGCTGGTGGGAATTGGCCTTTCCCGTCTGTTCTCAGCCTCAGAGTTAGAAGACCCCTTAGTTGGTGAAGACATAGAGTGTGCCAATTCTATGGGCCTGTTTCTGCAGAAAACAAACATCATTCGTGATTATCTGGAAGACCAGCGAGAAGGAAGAGAGTTTTGGCCTCAAGAGGTAACAGATGTAGGGGATTTGGGAAAAAAATAATTTTAAATACTTTCTGAAAACAAAACAAATCAAATCTTTTGGTTGTAAGTGATAGAAATGTGAATCAAACTACCTTAGACAATGTAAGAGAATGTATAAAACAGGTTAGGATTTAGTTTGCTTCAGAGTAGATTGGCTAAATCCGGGGGTTCAGACTATGTATAGTCATAAACACACACACTCACACAGAGACTGTGTCCCTGTTCTTTCTATCTCTTAGATAGGCTTTCTCCAAGTGGTGGATGTAACAACTCATGACTCATAATCTACTAGCTTAACAAAGAAGTTCTTAGGAAGGCCAGTTGGTGGGGCATGGATCCTGTGCCCAACCCATAATCAGTTACTGTAGCCAGAGGGCCGGATACTCGAACCACACCTGGATTATATCTTCCCAACACACATAGAATGGATTTACTACCCCCCCACCACCAAAAAAGAAGGATTCTGTGGCGGGAAGGAGGAAGATGCTAGAGAGGCAAAAACTATAGGATGTTCATTATAAGAGACGAGTTGATCTTTGACTTAATTTTAAAAAACGGATAAGCAAAGCAAAGGCTTGGACATTGGTTTTATTCAGAAGGAAAACTAGAAAATCTTAGGACTATTTCCTGATTTTACTATAGCATTTGCCTATTGCTTTCCATAAAATGGTTTCCTACAACAAAGTGCTTTTAATTTTTTTATTTTCTAAAATTTAACGATTTTATTTATTAGAGAGAGAGCACAAGCAGGGGTAGGGGCAGAGGAAGAAGCAGACTCCCTACTAAGCAGGGAGCCCCATGTGGGGCTTGATCCCAGGACCCTGAGATCATGACCTGAGCTGAAGTCAGATGCTTAACTGACTAAGCCACCCAGGCACCCCAACCAAGTGCTTTTAAAGTGAGTAAAAGGCAGGTGACAAAGTAGGGGAAATATTTGCAACTTATACCACAGATACGAGGCTCATATTCCTAATATAAAAACTGCTAAAAGTTAAGACCAGCTTCCTCATAGAAAACCGGGCAAAGAGATAAGAACAGATTGTTCACGGAAAGAAAAATCTTTTTTTTTTGAAAGAAAGATCCTTAAACAGCTGAGAAGATGATCAGTCTCACTCCTAATAAGAAAAATTCACATTAAAACTACCCTGGGCTGAGACATCCTACTTTACCAAGCTTCCCAGGTGACTCCTGTGCAGACAGGGTTGCCAAAGAGCTCTTGACCACACTTCCTTGGACACCAAGGCTCAGCGAAGGGAAGGTGTTTGTGTGAGGACCCGCAGTGAGTCAGTGGCCACCTGAAAGGGCCGCCTCGGTCTCTGGGTCCCAGCCGGGGCCTGCCCCCTGTTACCACACTGCGTCTCACCCAGGCGCGTCCCCCCAGCGTGGGTCATGCGCACCAGCTCTGCAGGTCTGCACACGGTTCACTTCCCTCTTCTGTAATATTGAATAGCTGTTAGACCACAGAATAGTGGTGTGAATAAAATGAGATAAACTTTGGCCAGGGTGCTTACTAAATGTTAAATTCAAATAGCTTAACCAGGTGCACCTGGGTGGCTCAGATGGTTGAGCGTCTGCCTTCGGCTCAGGTCATAATCCCAGGGTCCTGGGATCGAGTCCTGCATCGGGCTCCCTGCTGGGTGGGGAGCCTGCTTCTCCTTCTGCCTCTGCCTCTCTCTCTCTCTCTCATGAATAAATAAATAAAACATTAAAAAAAAAATTACCAAAAAAAGAAAAGAACCCTGAGAGTCTATTTCTGGCGTCGGATTGGCAAGAAGTCGTAAGTTTGGTAATCGCTAAGCAAGACTGGGGACACAGGCACTGTGTGTGGCTGGTGAGAGTGTGTCCTGGTGCAAACAGCCCTGAGCACTGGCAGCTTGGCAAGTGAATAATATGGGAGCTTATTGAGGCAGCTTTGTTTCTAATAGTTACAGTTTATAAACAACTGAGATGTCCATCTATACAGGACTGATTGAACTATGGTATATTCACTTGGTGGAGCACAAAAAGAAATAAACAACTAGGGAGTGATCTCCAGGTTATATTATTAAGTGAAAAAAAGCAAGGTGCACAGCAATGTAAACTCAAGGTAATAAAATGTTCTCAGTAATTATACTGTGAATAATATTGTTATTGAAATACTGAAACTATTATAGAAACTCTATAATATAGCAAATAGGCAATTGTGTTCATATCAGTCTAGGAACCAAGATTTTCGCTCTAAAATAAAAGGTAGAGATATAAAAATATTAATAAAGTTAAGCAAAACTCCCATAATCCTAAACTAAATTGGAAATATCTATATGAACTCCTGATACAGATTCTCTTAAAAAAAAAAAAAATGTCTAGCTCCCTCTACCAAGAGGTGTAGAAACAAACCAGTAGTAATGTATACCGCTGGTGTTCCAGTTTGGTCTTTTAATACCATTTCCCACCACACGGAGTAGTGGAGGCAGGAAATATACAAAATGAGCTTGGAATATACTGTCACGCCAGGAAATAAGGGAGTTATCAAAGTAAAAAGTACAGCATAAAAAGGTACAGGATCCAATTCAAAGGCATTTTCACTGACCACATATGGAACAATTTGAGTATCAAAAAGAATAAAGACTGCAGTGGGTTAAAACACACCAAATATGTTTAAATCTAAAGAAAAATGAGCATGTGCCTCTTGAAAGATGGTGTGTTCTCTTACCGAGAGGCACACAACATCTGATCTTTGCCCACTTTTGATGTTAGCAGTCATTAGGCTTCATGCCTGGTTCTGCTAATTTATTGGGGATCAAGTCCCACATCCGACTCCTTGCTCAGCGGGGAGTCTCCTTCTCCCTCTGCCCGCCGATCCCCCTGCTTGTGCTCTCTCTCCTTTCTCTCTCTTTCTCTGACAAACAAACAAACAAACAAATAAATAAATAAATAAAATCTTTAAAAAAAACTCATATCTGATTGGGTTTAATCTGTTGTAATGATTCTCACTACTGAAGCTCAAAATTTCCCATCTTTGGTCAGGAAGAGGTTCAGGTTGGCTCCTGAGTCCTCATGAGGGGACCCTTAATAGTCTTTGATAGCTTCCTTGCCATTTGATATGTGAAGATGCTCTAAGCTCATTTTGTACATTTCTTGCCTGAGCTCTGGACTCCTCCAGCTCTTGAGAAGCCCGTCCAGGACACCTGGGCTAATGGGAAATAGTACCCAACACTGCACTTGGGCACTAGGAAATAGTACCCAGCACTGCACTTGGGCACTGCTCTTGGGATAGTCACTGTGTGTGTGTGTTTAGTTTTAAAGCTCAAATGCCTTGTAAGTTTATATTGATATTTCCAGTTCAAACTCAGGACCGTAGGATTGTTACATAATGTCCTCCTCTGTATTACATTTCTACTTCATTTCTTCCTCATCGGGATTCATGCTTCTCAGGGAAATCAGAGATGCTAGAATTAGTAGTATATACCATGATTACTCATTTGCTTTTTTTCCCTCATTACAGATCCTGCAGTCTCTGAATAATGATACTAAATTACCACCAAAATGATTATTGAAAATAATTGAAGACATTTTTTGCATATGCTATACTAATTCCCAATTTTTTATGATTGTATTTATTTCTGAATCGTCAGATTAGATAGCCATCGCCACTGTAATATCTCCCTTTCCTCCTTACTTAGTCTTAGTTTAAGCTCCTCACCAGTCTTTATATTGATGTCTCCAGTCATTCTGGTTGTCTGGGGCTCGCACGCTGATAGATAGGAAAGACCCATGAGAATAATAATTCCCCATGTTTATACAGATTGATAACAATGTGTGGCTTTGATGTTTGCAAGTTAGTTTTTCTAGATATAAAATTTTTAGCTCACATTTTTTAGTATCCCATTTTCTTCCGCTTTACAGACTGGCTGTTGAAAATCTAAGGATAACTTTCTTTTCCTTGTAAGTTATGGGTTCTTTTTGTTTTACTTGGTAGTCACTGCCTAGATCCCTTATCACTGGAGATGCCGAAAAGTGATGTCCTAATTCTTTCATCCTTTCTGCATCTCTTAGCAGGAATTTGGGATTTTGTAAAAATGGTAGTGGTGGTGGCCAGTCATGTATTTGGGGGAGTGTATAAAGTGACAATAAGCATTATTCTTTGGGAAGCTTCAGAGTGACCAAAAATGAAAGTAAGTTCTTTGCTAGCTTCAGAGACTCCTTTAAAAAATATCATTAAAAATTGTCAAATCAATCCCACTGTTGGAGTTGAAGATGTTATTTCGCTTTTGAGTTACTAAGATCCAAAGAGGTAATGTTCTCATAGTATAGACTCAGCTCATTCTCCCCCAATACACTTGTTCAGCAGCATTCTTATTAGAATTGGGAATGCCATGTTAATCATGATTTACTCTGAGGCCTGACCATCTTCAGAATGCTTATCGTTTAGCTTGCAGTACTGTTGTAGCTGATTTTGTATCTACCTGGTTATTTTTTTCAGGAGGAGACTAATGCCTTCTGGAATAACGGGAGTCGTCAAAGTATTGCTTAGTACATGCTGTACTATGTGTCCCTAAGGGATAATTTCCCAAATACTTAAGTGACTCCTAGGTTGTGATGAGACCCTGACTGGTCGTCATAAATAGCCACTGCGTGGAGCTTAAAACGGACTTGATCTTGGTGAAAGAGGAGTCCGCAGCTAAGAAAAACTTTACTGTAGATCATAGTTCTTATTCACAAAGATTCTTTCCTATTGCTTGTACATTCTTCCCTTATGCACATGCTAACTTATTTTTTAAGGTTTGGAGCAAATATGTTAAGAAGTTGGGCGATTTTGCTAAGCCACAGAATATTGACTCGGCTGTGAAGTGCCTGAACGAACTTATAACCAACGCACTACACCACATCCCAGATGTCATCACTTACCTTTCAAGACTTAGAAACCAGAGTGTGTTTAACTTCTGTGCTATCCCGCAGGTATGCAATGGAGCTATTCTTGTATATGAGGGGTGGAAGCTAAAAGGAGCGGCATGGTGGTGGTGATGGGGGTGGAGAGAATGCATTTACTATTTTGGTTTGCTGTGTTCAGGAATATGGTTCCTTTTAAAAAATGACTCTGGTCTATTGTCTTTTGCTGGGGGGAGGCAGGCAGGGTTTCACCACATCTCCCCTCTACCCCAAAACCACCATACCCAGCTCAGCCTCCTTAGATCCTTAGCCTCACAATTAAATCTAGGGCTTTGGCTTGGATTTAGGGGGAATGCTGGGTAAAATGTAGGTGAAGGCTTATCATTACAGAGTCTTACTTAAGCACCTAGGTTTGTTTGTTTGTTTTTTAAAGATCTTATTTATTTATTTGACAGAGAGAGAGATAGTGAGAGCAGGAACACAAGCAGGGGAAGTGGGAGAGGGAGAAGCAGGCTTCCCGCTGAGCAGGGAGCCCGATGCGGGTCTCGATCCCAGGACCCTGGGATCATGACCCGAGCTGAAGGCAGACGCTTAACGAACAACTGAGCCACCCAGGCGCCCCTTAAGTGCCTAGTTTTTGCTGTCCGTTTCCCAGACTCAGGATAACACAACCTGATCCTATGGACCTACCCCCTCAGTCCTCTAGGAGCTTACACTTTTTTAAATGCCTTTACCAATTATTTCAGTTTTTAACTCAAATACATGAAAGTCATAGGATTTAACTGATTTGGAAACTTGATTTTTTTTAAAGATTTTTATTTATTTATTTGACAGAGAGAGAGATAGTGAGAGCAGGAACACAGCAGGGGGAGTGGGAGAGGGAGAAGCAGGCCTCCCGCAGAGCAGGGAGCCCGATGCGGGGCTCGATCCCAGGACCCTGGGATCATGACCTGAGCTGAAGGCAGACGCTTAACGACTGAGCCACCCAGGCGCCCCTGTCCTTTTTTTTTTAAAGATTTTTATTTATTTGAGAGAGAGAGAGCACGAACAAGGGGAGGGGCAGAGGGAGAGGGAGAAGCAGGCTTCCCGCTGAGCATTGAGCCTGACACAGGGCTTGATCCGAGGACCCTGGGATCATGACCTGAGCCAAAGGTAGATGCTTAACCGACTGTCACTTTCTTATTCTACAGAACTTTTTTTCACCTTTTTCACTCACCCCTTGATTTGATCTTTTAATGACCAATCTTGAGGGGTTGTTGGAACTAAATTCTGCATGCTTGATTTAGGTTCCCATTTATCTTAGAAGTAATTTGCCATTGAGCATGGGAACTATCCCCCCTCCCCATTTGTCCCCCACCCCTCCATGCTATTTTTTCATGTATAATAGTTACGTTTGTTGTAGGAAAAATAGAAAATTATTTGTAGATTTTTTTTTTTAAAGATTTTATTTATTTGATAGACAGTGAGAGAGGGAAAACAAGCAGGGTGAGTGGGAGAGGGAGAAGCAGGCTTCCCGCTTATCAGGGAGCCCGATGCAGGGCTCAATCCCAGGACCCTGGGATCATGACCCAAGCCGAAGGTAGACGCTTAACGATGGAGCCACCCAGGTGCCCCAGTAGATATTATTTTGAGATACATTTTTTGGCTCTCTAACTCACTACTCTAGCATAGAAAATGATGTATGGACTTAATGGAATTATTTTTTCCAAATAAAAAGGAACTTTCGTGGTCAAACTGAAGAATCGTTTAAGACACAAAGACCACTTGATTCTGTGTATTGTTGGAGAAGGGAGGAGTGGGAAAGGTCCAAGTTTTGACATGCTTTCTTCATGGTGATTTTTTCTTGGTTAGTTCCATCTTAGCCCTTTGTCACTTTCTTATTCTACAGAACTTTTTTTCACCTTTTCAAAATGGTGATTGCTTAGTGTGCCATTTCTTTTTTTCATGAGATGAAATGAAGTAGTATTTTTTTTTCTTTTTCTCTCTCCCTCCTTATATCTGAAGGTGATGGCCATTGCCACTCTGGCTGCCTGTTATAATAATCAGCAGGTGTTCAAAGGCGTAGTGAAGATCCGAAAAGGGCAAGCAGTAACTCTAATGATGGATGCCACCAATATGCCGGCGGTCAAAGCTATAATCTACCAGTACATGGAAGAGGTGGGTTCTTATTTCACTACCTGGAGAATCTGTAGCTATTTTTAGGATTTAAATAATGTCACTGTTTAAACAGTTCATATTTGGCTATTAGATGATCCTAACAACTCACTGTGTTATGGTATAAAGAGACAGGAGCTGGTGTCCTTTATTAGGAAAAAGCGTGTGCACAGGTTGCTGATCGATCAGAGCCGCACGGCACCCCGTGGGAGGGTGTAAATGCAGCGAGCCTTTAGGGTGGAAGCCCCTAAGGAGGATGAGGTTTTTTGAGGCAGAAGATGATGGTAGAGACCAACGAGGCTTCTTGGTTCATGGGTGAAGAGAGTGAAGCTGAGGCTTGTGCATGCTACACAGCATCTGACCGAGTGGATCTCGGAGCCCAGGCCAGGTTGCCTGTCACCCAGGCCAGTACTTTCTATTATGTCATAGGCCTCAACTGAGAAACCACAGTAGGGAATTTCAGCAAAGGAAAATCATCAAGTTGTAATGATTTCTCAATTTTCTAATGCAAATCTCGTTTCAAACGCCAAAACTACCCTATAAAACAAAACGTACTTGTTGAAGTCAGATCTCCTACTGTGGAGGATATAATCTATGACTAGGTTCAAAAAACTTTCTCTTAGAGGCTGAATCTAATCACTAGGCCCCAGAGTGGTGGTTCTTAATTGAAGGGGCTTTTGCATCTCCCCCAACCCCCCCCACCAGGGGACATTTGGCGATGTCTGGAGACATTTTTTGTGATGCTCACACTGGCGAGGGGGGTGTCTGCTGCCTTCTGGTTAGTGCAGGCCCTGAGATCCTTAGATTCTTATTGAAGATTGAACTACTACAGAAATACATGAAACATGAAAGACCTTCTTCCTTCCTCTCTCCCAGAGAGAACTCTTGCTGTCAATAATTTTCTGCCTCCTTTCCGTCCTCTGGTTACACCTCTACAGGGATGTGATGTGTAATAGTGGTTTCCCCTAAACAGAATTCTGCCAAACAGTGATTTCCTCTGATTTCTACTGCATATTGCACATTCTCCTTGGAGTTCCTCCCTGTCTTCTATCTGACAAGCTTTGGACCTCTGCATTTCTACCAGAGGCACCTATAGAAGACATAAGAGAAGAGATCCTGGGTGGCTCAGTCAGTTAAGCGGCTGCCTTTGGCTCAGGTCATGATCCCAGGGTCCTGGGATCAAGTCCCACGTCGGGCTCCCTGCTCAGCGGGGAGCCTGCTTCTCCCTCTCCCTCTGTCCTCCCACCCCCACCCTGCATGCTCTCCCTCTCTCAAATAAATCAATAAAATCTTAAAAAAAAAAAAAAAGGACAGGGGTGCCTGGGTGGCTCAGTCATTAAGCGTCTGCCTTCGGCTCAGGTCATGATCCCAGGGTCCTGGGATCGAGCCCCGCATCGGGCTCCCTGCTCTGCGGGAGGCCTGCTTCTCCCTCTCCCACTCCCCCTGCTTGTGTTCCCTCTCTCGCTGTGTCTCTCTCTGTCAAAATAAATAAATAAAATCTTTAAAAAAAAAAAAAAGACAGAAGACCAAAGTTTTTTTAAAAATCCTAAAATTCTTGTAGTGACTAGATAGAGTGTTCATTCAGCCATTGACCAAAAAATTGCTACTAATGAGACTTGGGACAGTCTGGTTCACTGTATCACCAGCACTTCCTTTGAGCTTACTGTGTGCCTGGCAGAGCAACTGAATAGGTGGATACTATTAATATCAAGGAAACTTGAGCTGGAGCCATAATTTGGACCCAGCAGATCTGGCTGACTTCAGAGCCTACGCTGTTCACTACAATTCTAAGGGGTTTGGAGTACCCTTTGCAAACTAAGCAGTACCGTATTAGGCACTTTTTGTCCGTTTTATATAATGTAGTATGTAAGTCAGAGACGATTTTAGTTGAGTTGAGAGGCTGCAACAGTTGAGTGGCCCACAAAGCTGAAAATATTTTCTGGCCCTTTAAGAACATTTGCAGACCCCTGATTTAAGGCATCAATTGTTTCAAGCTACTCAAGGTAATTTGGGGGAGATGTTAATACTTGAGTTGATTTGATTGAGAAAAATCTCTGAAGACTTCCAAGCCTGAAGGAATAAAATGTAATAATGGTTTTGATGTCAGCATGAATGAAATTTCAAGTGAAACCTTTTTGTATCAAGTCCACAAGTTGTCTGGGTTTTTTTGTTTGTTTTTTAGGATTTTGAGAGAAAGAGAGAGAGAGAGTGCATGAGTGAGGGGGAGGGGCAGAGGGAGAAGCAGACTCCCCGCTGAGCAGGGAGCCCGATGCGGGGCTCGATCCCAGGACGCTGGGATCATGACCTGAGCCGGAGGCAGACGCTTCACTGACTGAGC
Organism: Mirounga leonina; assembly: GCF_011800145.1. NCBI lineage: Eukaryota > Metazoa > Chordata > Mammalia > Carnivora > Phocidae > Mirounga > Mirounga leonina. The sequence goes on from NW_023270454.1 coordinate 11,534,646, forward strand.
CGCCCAGGTGCCCCCAGTTGTCTGGCTCTTTGCTGCTGTCCAGTTATTAACACTTCTCCTCACTGATCAAGTCTGTCCTTTGCAGGGAGACCGGAAGACACATTTATTCTGTCAGGTCTCTGGGCCTAACTGGTGGTACCCGTAGTGCCCGTGCAGGGGACTTGAAGGCTTTCCTCCCGCAGCTCTAGTGTTCAGTGGAAGAGTCAGAGTGACAGCCGAACCTTGCTGAGTAGGTGGGCACTGCTCCTCAGTGTCCTGCGTCATCTGGAGCAGCCTCAGCTTCAAACCAGTCTGGGTACCTGTCAGCTGGCGAGAAGCTCCACCAGCTATTTGGGGGCAGAAACAAATGCTCCGGCAAGCAGCCAGAAACTATTATTTCCTTCTCTGCCAATGCTCGTTCCTTGGCGAGGGCAAGCTTTTTGAGGCTGGCGCAGCTCCCGGGTTCACCCTGCGCTGTGGCTCGTCTAGAGCGTCGTCGTGCCCTGCAAGCGCTTCTTGTGCTCGTGACTCAGCAAGTGTGGTCCTCGGGTCAGCAGCATCCGGGGCCCCGGGCACTTGCTGGAGTCTTACCCCGACTCGAACCCACTGAATCAGAGTCTGCCTTTACCAAGGCCCCCAGGTGATCACCTGTGGACAGAAAGGCTGAAAAGCACTGCTGTTGACCCACCCTCTCCTCAGCTGCCGCTGCCTTTTCCCCATGTGAGGCCGTGCGAGGTGGTGTGTTGGGAACCCGCTCCGCTCCTCTGTGTCCGCCTCCCCGGTGTGAACCTAAGCTCTGCGTGTACACGCTCCTGCGCACCCCCACCTGTCGCCCCCTCGAGATCCGCTGCCTCTTTGTCCAAAGCCCCCTCCTCCCCCCGTCACTCCTCTAGTTTGTATGTGCGCTCAGGCCGCTCAGCTTCAGAAAGCTTCAAAAAGTCAAAAAATGACTCTGGCTTGACTTTGCTCCTTTCTATCTACTCCCCCACCCCACCCCCACTCCCCACTTAAGCTTCTTGAAAGATACATGTACTTCATGTTATTTATTCCCATTTTTTTCTCAACCCACCTCGTTATGCTAGCTAGCTTTTGTTCCTACCTTGTCATGAAAACTTTTCTTACTTAAGTGATTTGATGACTTTCTAATGACCAGTTTTTAAAGCATTCTCCCCAATCCCACTGTATTATTTCACACTGGCTCTTTCTCACCTTGAAAGCCTTTTCCTCTCTAGGCTTCTGTGACTCTTGCCTCCAGTTTAACCTCTTACCTGTCTGTCGACTCCTTTGCCGTTCTGGCTCCTTATACTGGTATTTCCCGGAGTTCGGTCTTGGTTTTCATTTCTTCTCACTGCACAAAAGCTTTCTGGTATTCTCTTTGATGGCCCGGCTTCTTTCTCCACCACATGCTCATCACTCCTGACTTGATTAGTCCAGCTCAGGACTTGGTCATAAACTTTTTTTTTTTTTTGCTTAATGACATTGCCATTCGCCTAATCAAGGAATCCAGATAACCCAGGCTCCTCCTAACCCTCATCCATAGGAATCTCCATATCCTACTTGTTCTACCTATAGACTTTACTTGTCAGAATTTTGCATGCATTACCCTCTGACCAAGCAATTCTAGGACTTTATGTGCAAAATTAGCCAGAAAATGTGCAGAGGTGCTTACTGTAACATTTTGTCCTCAGTCCTCATTGGGAAGGAATTGATTAAATTATAGTACATTCACATTATGTGGCTTGTGTTTAAAAACAGAATGACATCATTTTCTAGGTTCTGGCATTAAGAAATGTCCATAAAAAATTATGAGTGAAAAAAGTCAAATCGCAGCATAATCTGTTTATAAACTTTTAAAAATAAAATTGTGTATAATTTTATGTGCACAATGTAGTCATATATTTATCCATTATATAGAATTTAGTCTTTTTTTTTTTTAAGATTTTATTTATTTATTTGACACAGAGAGGAAACACAAGCGGGGGAGTGGGAGAGGGAGAAGCAGGCTCCCCACCGAGCAGGGAGCCCGATGTGGGGTTTGATCCTAAGACCCTGGGATCACGACCTGAGCTGAAATCAAGAGTCAGATGCTTAACCGACAGAGCCACCCAGGTGCCCCTGTATTGCTTGTTTTTATAAGCATAACTCCGTCATCTAAAATTTTTTTAAAAGAAAGTAGAGGAAATTGTAGTTTCATCCCTGCTTCTGTTGTTCTAAAGCTATTCTTAGGGCGCCTGGGTGGCTCAGTCGTTAAGCGTCTGCCTTCAGCTCGGGTCATGATCCCAGGGTCCTGGGATCGAGCCCCACGTCGGGCTCCCTGCTCAGCGGGAAGCCTGCTTCTCCCTCTCCCACTCCCCCTGCTTGTGTTCCCTCTCTCGCTGTGTCTCTCTCTGTCAAATAAATAAAATCTTAAAAAAAAAAAAAAATTAAAAAAAAAAAAAGCTATTCTTGGTAGCATAATATTAGATATCATTAGCGTATTTTGGTAGGCATATATATATATATATATATTTTTTTTTTTTTTTAATTAAGTGAGCTCTTTTCCCATTGCAGGGCCTGAACTCATGACCCCAAAGATCAAGAGTCACATGCTCTCCCGACTGAGCCAGCCAGGCGCCCCTATAGGCATATTCTTTTATTTTCTTGTTATACTAAATTGCAGCCATGCCCTTTTGGTGGGGAGGTGGGAGAGTGGCAAGAATATAATATATGTCTATGGAAAAAAGTACCCATTATATAATGCAAATTTTGGGAAAAAATTATTTAAAAATATGCCTGCTCTGTCGTCTTCCTCCTCTTTGCCTCCGTCTCGGCTCAGATCCTTGTCACTTCCCACCTCCGTCATCTCCTAGTTGCTCTGTCAGTTTGAATCAGTGACCATTTGCGTGCCAGGCACAGAGCTGGGCTGGAGGCAGAAAGATGAGGAAGATGTGGTGCCTTTGAGACTTATAGTCCAGGGAGACACACAGAAATAGCTGAATTCAGTGTTAAGTGATAAGGTAGGAGTTATGTGCCGGAGAGGGGCACGTGGCCCAACCTGGGGGTTCAAGGAAGGTTTTCTAGAAGACCTAATATCTAAATTAAGACTTGCGCAACGGGCGAGAGTTAGCCAGGTGAAGGAGTGTGACAGGCATTCCAGGAGTGGGGAGTAGTGCGAGCGAAGAGGGGAACAGAAGTGCGCAGAGCAATCCAAGTGTAAGACAACAGTCGAGTTGTTCCAGTGGTGAGAAAAGACAGGTGGACAGCAGCAAGTGAAGCTGGAAAGGTTCGGTGGCCCCAGGTCACGGGTGGCCTTGTGCTCCACATCGCTGAGCTCAGACCTTAACTGAGCAGCCCATAGGGAGCCGGTGGGGGTGTCAAGCAGAGGTTTTCGGTTTCTTTGGGGACCGTGTGGCAAGCAGGTGAGGGGACTTCAGGGTTCAGTAGAGTCAGGAGCTCAGTTTGGAAGGCTGGTCATGGCTTAGGTGAAAGGCATCGAGGGCCTCGCCGGCAGCTGTAGTTGGAAGCATGGACGTGAGGCCTGGGTTCAGCAAATGCTTTGAGGTTTGTGGAGGGGGCAGGAGGGGCAGAGGCGCCGAGAGGGTTCTAGGAGGACTACTCTCCGGCTCCCAGCTTCTGCTCTCGCCTTCCTTCATCCAGCCTGTGGTCCACATCACAGATTCCATCTTGTCTGGCTGTGTTTGCCCCGCCTTTTCAGTAGCCTTTCCCCTGCAGCTGTTGCGCTGCTCTGCCGACATTCCCAGGCTCCCCCTCTGTGCCCGGCGCTGGGAGGCGCTGGGAGGCGCAGACCGGAGAGGACCTGGGTGGCTCCCCGGGGGCAGGGATGCCCTGGTGTTCCCTAGATCAGGCTGTGGGACGATACAGGCCTCCGTGGACAATCCTGCCTTATCAGTGGGGTGACTTTGGGTTATTCCTTCCGTGTTCTCTGAGCCTGTTTGCTCATTGGGAAGAGGGACATCAGATACCTCCCTGTGTAGGATTACTGTAAGAAGTAAACACAGAAGGTGTTTATAAAGGTTCTAGGACTCACTAAGTGGCACTTAAAATTTTCTCCTTTCTTTAAAACAGATTTATCATAGAATCCCCAGCTCAGACCCATCTTCTGGCAAAACAAGGCAGATCATCTCCACCATCAGGACACAGAATCTTCCCAATTGTCAGCTGATCTCCCGAAGTCACTACTCCCCTATTTACCTGTCATTTGTCATGCTCTTGGCTGCCCTGAGCTGGCAGTACCTGAGCACCCTGTCCCAGGTCACAGAAGACTATGTTCAGACCGGAGAGCACTGACTGGGTACTCGTCTGGAAGCTCAAGTTCACCCTAAAATGGATTGGCCTTTTCTTCAAGAAAAAGGATATTGGTACCCCTCTCCCCCCGTTTTTCCCTCCCTCTTTAATCCCTGAAAGAACTCTGTGGACTTGGGACTTTTAGAAACTGTGACATGCAGTCAAGAAGCTAAGAATAAAAGGGAAGGCTACCTCACCCTTGGCAAGCAGGCCCTTGCGGGCGGTGCTCACGTCTGCGCGCCATGGCTAGCAGCAGAGGGCCGCCCACGGCAGGTCAGGGGACATGGTGGCATATGGGGCTGCTGACAGGTCTTAGTGTGAATCCTGGCTAGAATTCTAATTAAATGTATTTAATTTGAAGCAACCTTGGAATACATGTCCTTGTACAAAGCGAAGTGAATTTTCTCCCTTGGGTTCCCCTTTTTCTCATCATTTCGTTTTATTCAGTTGGTTTGAATGTAGTAGACGTCCGTGTTTTTGGGTCTAGGCAACAGCCCCAGGTTTTCTAAGAAGGCAGACTGTCTTCTGCCCACGAAGGCTAAGGACTGACTTCTGGGGGTTCTGGAATCGCTTCCTGGTTTAAAAGGAGGTTAGCTTTCAGAAAGAAACTGCGGGATTGCTTTGGGCCCCATCGTGGAAGACTGGCCTCCAGTTAAGGCTGACTTTTTAAGAAGACATCATATATAAAGATGTGTTTATAATGAAGAACTGAATTACTTTGCATCTGTCCAGGGCAGCTCATTTGAAAGCCTGGACGAGCACGGCAAATAGGAACGCAAGAATGGAGTGAGTGATGGAGGGACAGACGGCCGTCTGCGGCCCCCGCAGAGCCAGCCAGAGCAGGACCAAGAAGAAGGACCCAACTGCCTGGGCCCTGCACGGCTGTGCCTGCTGGAAATGAGCATGCGGCAGCCTCGCGTCCCTGGCCAGCTTGGGACCTGCACTCCCTCTACCAGCCTGCTGTCCCCTTGGCTGACTCTTAGCTGCATGCAGAAATGTTACTATGTCCAGGATTTTTGTGGGGGTTTTTGTCTTTTGTTTCTTTCTTTTTTTTTTTTAAATCACCAGTTTATACATGGAAGCCTCGAGAAAGGCAAAATGTGTTTTCAGGTGATGGGCTGGAAAGCCAAAGAGCATTTAGCCTCCTTCTTCTAGCATCGCTGTCTGCCTTGAGCCCCGCACAGGCCGGGGGTGTGAGGCACGCTCACCCAGGACCTTACTGCGAAGCAAGGCCTGGGCCGGGGAGGACACGGCCCCTCTCGGAGGGTGTTTGAAAAAGCCCCTCAAGCTGAGGAATCACTGTTGTGGGGCATGAAAGTACTTTCTAGAAGCCGTTCATACCCTCGAAGTATATAGCCTACTCCTCTGCCGCAGTCCTTTGTGTGCGGTGACGTAATCATCGAAGCTGAGGGTTTTCCCCGGCAGGACTGCTGGCCTCGCGTTGTTACACACGTACTCACACTGCTGTCCCTTCGTGTCCCCGGCTGCCACCGGACACAGTGGCTTCGTTTCGGTCCATGGAAGCTGCGGTGAATTGGTTCATCTGAGGGTCGGTCCTGGGCAAACTTGTCACCACGCTGAAGCCAGGCATTTGCCGCACGGGATACAGCTCTGAGCCGGGCTCCCCAGGAATTTTCCTAGTAATTTAAGCATCAGAACTTGGTTTAAGATTCCAAGGTGGGTTGTCAGAAATTTGTGTGCTGAAATGCCGGATGAGTTCCGTAACAACCCGTGTAGGACAGAGAACAACCTGGTGGAAATCGTGGTCTGGGGTGGGTGGACTGGGAGGTTCTTTCCTGGCTCAGTCATGACCTGTGGGACTTTCTGAGCTTCTGTTATGGTTTAGCAGATCTCCCAGGCCCCTCCCAGCCATAGAGTTATGTAACTTTTACTGTCACGGACTCATGCAAAGTCTTAGCTCTTGGGCCCACTCCTGAGTGCTTTGGAAGATCATTTTCCTTCTAAATATAGTTCTCTATTAAAATTGCCAGATAAAATACAGGATGCCCAGTTAAACTAGAATTTGACACACTAGTTTTGTTTTGGTTTAGTATAATTATGTCCCAAATATTATTGCACAGGACGTATTTTCACTAAAAAATTACTTGCTCTGAAATTCAAATCTGATTGAACATCCTTTGTTTTTGTTTTTTTTAAAGATTTTATTTATTTGAGACACAGAGACACAGAGAGAGATAGAGCATGAGGAGGGGGAGTGGGAGAGGGAGAAGCAGACTCCCTGCTGAGCCAGGAGCCCAATGCGGGGCTCAATCCCAGGGCCCTGGAATCATGACCTGAGCCGAAGGCAGGTGCTTAACCATCTGGGCCACCCAGGCGCCGCAACATCCTTTGTTTTTGTTAAATCTGCCAACCCCACCCTCCGCTCCACACTTTAATTAATCAGATGTATAGGATCTCTGGCCTAAGGTCTACTTGAGTTCTACTTACAGGGGAATATTTGAGCTTTTCCTCAGAGGAGTATCTGACCCATCTGAATCTAGGGCTCTAAATTTAAAGAACTCCCTTACAACAGACAGGAGCAAGAGTCTGATCTCCACACTTTGGGAGCTCCTAGAGCTCCAGATACACATGCACACCCATCTCCCTTTGGGAAAGCGCTTGGAGCAATTACCTGGAAAGCCCCATTCTGTCGGAACCCTCTCCCTGGGGCTGGCGTGCACATGTGTGTAGGGGGAGGAAGGGGGTTAGCCATTTGTTAATTAGTCTTAGCAGTTTGGGAAGCAAAGCTCTAAAGCCATGGTTCTCAAACTTCAGCATCTGAATTGCCTGAAGGTCCCAGATTGCTAGGACCATTTGTCTCTCAGGTCTTGGGGAGTAGCCCCCAAACTGGCATCTTTAACAAGTTCTCAGGTGATACACATGCTGCTGGTCAGGAGCCCAGTTTGAGAACCGCTGCTCTAAGGTCTTATTTTTCAGACTCTAATGAACATATGAATCAGCAGGAGTCTTGTTAAATTGCAAGGACAGATTCAGAGTTCTGGCCCAAGTTCCGCATTTCTAACAAACTGCCAGGTGACGGCCACGCTTTTGGTCTGAAGCATAGCTAGCCGACGCATTTTTTTTTTTCTTTTGATTTTATTTGACAGAGAGAGAGAGACACAGCGAGAGAGGGTATCCGACGCATTTTAAAAGTGGAAAAGGTTCAACTATGCGCAGACTTCTGAGTCTAAACTAAACCCACACCCTCCTCTGGGTAATGAACAAAAAGGCATGGTCCCTTCCATCGATCACCTTGTTCGGACAGGCACCCGAGAGAAGCGTACCACTTGTTGAACTGAGGTGACAGGGTGATCAATGAGGTAATTTGAGGTTTATTTAAGTATTGACATTGATCCCAACCCTAAATAAACATGGCTGGTTTTGTTTTCTAACAGACTCCTTAAGCCAAGCGTGCAGATGCCCTGCATTTCATCTGGGTCCTTGCCGTATTGCATCTCCACCGGCTTCCCGGCTGAGTGTGGAGCTGCGGGTGGGCGCAGGGTGGGCACAGGACGGGCACAGGATGGACGTGGGATCATCCGATTGCGTTTGGGGCAGGTCGAATTTGTCAGAACTACATTGAGGTTATGAATGTCTTCCAAATGAAATTTGAGGAATAAAGTAATTGCAAAGTTTGGCTTTGGTAACCTTTGTTAAACGCTTAAATATTATGTCAGGTGTCACAGATTTTTAAGTTTTTCATTTAATTCCGGCTTTCACAAATTTTCCCTTCCATATTCAGCAGGTGTTTAAGAGCTTATCTGATAAGGCACTTCCTGATCCCTAACTTCTAATTCCCATTGGAAGTCAAACTTCCCATGCTTCTAGAACTAGTCCAGCCCTCAGTGGGAAAGAAGTCAGGTACTGACGGGCCAGTGGGATGGGGGGCAATTCTTTTAGTTTCCTGTTCCCTCCAACACTAGTGTACTTCACTGCTTGGGATTCTTAACCGGGACTATGCAAAGCAACAGTTCTTAACCGGCAACGTGACCCAGACACAGAGGGGACTTAGACTAGGACACACAGGCTGCTTCCACCCCGTCCCAAACATCAGCAGCGACCAGGGCGACCCGGCCCTCCGCTGGGACAAATGGCTTCCGGTGTCACCCCCCACGCCACTCCTGTGTGACCCCCCATGCGGGTTGCTGCTGGCTTGCAGCTGGTATGAAACGGACTACAACTATGTTCCTAGCTCTTGAAATTGAGCAGGGGTGCAGCTCGTCGGGCTTGAGACACAGTGTAGGGGATGCAGTTACAGAGCAGGGTTGATGAAAGTGACAGGGAACTAAGAGAGAAACCATGGTTTGAGGCAAGAGTTCCCTGGTTCGAGTTTCAAGGACACCCGGATCCAGGAAAACAGGATTCTGTCGGGTAAGGACGGACGGACCGTGGCATCCCACCAGAACACAGACTTCACGCTGAGGGAGAAAATGTTTTATTGGCACAGTCATTCCTTTCCTGGTTAAATTAACAGAGTGAAGCAGTGATCTTTACAGGGGTAAAGCTGGTTTCTCCCGAATGAGTTTCACTGTATTAGGCTGGGAGGCCGATCGGGTCGTGACCACCTGGTGGTGGGGGAGGGAGACATGGTCTGTGAAGCGAGGACAGATCCTCCAACTGTTCTCTCATTCACATGATCAGCTGAGGTGCACACAAAATGAAACACCTAAAAAGGAACCATGCCAAGGGCATGACCAGAGAGGGTCTTTGCAGCAACACCGCAAAGCTCAAGAGATGCAGGGGCCTTTGGAGAACGGGTTTCCCCCAAGGGCCGCCCCACGGGTTTTCTTTTCAACCTAGTCCACAGCTAGCGAGCTACTTGCTTACAAGTACTGCCACTGGTGGGGACTGGTCTTGTTAGGGACTCCACTTTCTATTCCTCTGGAACGCCTAACAAACCCTCTAGGTCTCGGTCTGGCTTCCCGGTGTGCGCGGAAGGGGGGAGGATGCGCTGGGGTGCGGGCACTAGTCTGGGGGGCGGGGGGTGGAAGGCCTCGCTTTGCTTGTGAGGGTGGCTCACGTCGTCTAAGTGTGCCCTGGGACCGCGGTCCACCCAGCAGGCTGGGAGGTAGCCAGGCCTTGGACATGTCTCCTTGGAAGACGGTTCTGATGGTAGATGCGAGGTTTGGCCCAATCCTTCAGGTCCTGTCTAAAACCTCTTACACCTTATCTCAACTCGAAAGGATAAAAGACATGCCTCCCCATCTCCTCCTCCCCATCTCCTCAACTGGCTATATTTAGGGAAACACTGCCCCAGGGCTGGCAGGACCAGCCCCACAGCAGATTAGATCTTTTTCCAGTACTGGTCAGTGCATGGGACTCCCGCCACAATTTCTGATTCAATTCCACAGTGATCCCGTCCTCTGAGGATTTTAAAGAAGCCTGGAAAGCAAAAATAGGCCTTTAGAGTGTGCTCAGTTTTGACCCTTGCCAAGGTACTCACACTCACAACAGAAAGACTTAGGAGCAGGAGACACCAGCCTAGCCCCAAAGCAGTCAGCAAACCAACCCCAAGGTTGGTTCCTCTCCTGTTTGCCCAGTAGCCTGGCTCCACGTCACGAGGCCTCTAGACCCCACTTCCATTTGACCCACATAAGCAAGCACTGCACCCGGGGCGTGGGGAAGCGTGAGGGACAAGCGACCCGAAGCCACGTCCTGATCCCTACCACCCTCTCTCGGCATCAGCATCTGCCTTCATGGCAAGGGAACCCCCAGGAGGTCACTGCTGAGCCCCAGGCCCAGCGTCTGGAGCAGAGCAGGACAAGATGACCACTCCGTCCCGGCTCACACGCCCTGTGAGCAGGCAGCGGGCCGCCACTCACCATTGTCGCCCCAGTCCGTGTTCCACGAGTTGCCAACCAGCCAGTAGGGCGTGCCATTCTCCACTCCCCAGCCCAGGATGCGGACAGCGTGGCCTCCCATCATTTCTCCAGTGACGTGCTGGTACACTCCTGAGAAAGGGACGGCCCGTTCAGGCAGAGCGGTCCCAGAGCATCGCTCCAACTCAGCTGGCTCCCCGGGCCCACCAAGCCCCCCAAACAAGGTTACACAGAGAGCGCGCGGACGTTCTCTCAGAGGGCTCCAGGGGCTCCCGCCACATGGGGTAATCACTCCAATAGGTTTCTGAAAGCCCAGCACCCAAATATGTTGAGTAAATATTAAAGGGGAGTCCCAACAAAATGAGCTTGTTGGTTGCCTTGAAAACTGAAGTTATAAATTCTAATCTAAGAAGTAAATTTAACATTAACATTCAATTCCAGCTATCCATTCTACATGCTAGGACTCCATGGAAGGATGTATTTGTCAAAAGGGTTCTGTAACTTGCTGCCCTGGGATGGACCCTGCAGGGGTGAAGAGAGAGAGAGGCCGGGGTGGCGGCAGCCGGTGCTGACCGAGCTCAGCGTGCTCACGGGGCCTGTGGAGCAGGCGATGGCCTCACTGGTGAGTTAATCAGTCTGTCAAACTGGAAATGCACCCCTTTAAATTATGGGGGGGGGGGGGGGGAACTGTTAAAAGCACCAGCTTCGGGCGCCTGGGTGGCTCAGTCATTAAGCGTCTGCCTTCAGCTCAGGTCATGATCCCAGGGTCCTGGGATCGAGCCCCGCATCGGGCTCCCTGCTCCATAGGAAGCCTGCTTCTCCCTCTCCCACTCCCCCTGCTTGTGTTCCCTGTCTCGGTGTGTCTCTCTGTCAAATAAATAAAACCTTTATAAAAAAAAAAAAGCGCCGGCTTTATAATCTCGTCTTGCCAGAATCATCTCCCTTTATCCAATGACGTTTCCTAAGAGCAGAGAGCGCTGAAGAGTTCGAGGTGGCAGAACGGAAAGGAGAGAGCAGAGGTCGGCCACAGACTGCTCATCTAGAATGGGGGGGTTTCTAAGGCAGCTCTCGGGCCAGGGGCTGTCCGGTTCCCCGGGGTGGATCCCACAGCCAGGTGCTTCCTGCCCCCCCGGCCCCCTGAATGTGAGGCGTGGTCTGGGACTTCGCCAGCACAATCTGACGTCTTCCTCCGTGATCCAGCCCTGTGGGTCCCTCCGGAACCCACACCTCCCCGGCTCCCGCTGCCATGAGGGGGCAACACGCACCAGACTTGTACATCAGGAAGTCAGAGTACACGGTGAAGGCCGCCTCTACCGGGCCGTTCTTGTAGATCTCTGCCATGATCTCCTTCTCGCTACTGGACATGCTGTAGGAACTGCATCCTGGCAAATGAACCAGCCGGGGGCGGGGGGGGGGTGAGACGTGCCCCCCGCAGCTCCATCTGTCAGCTCTTCACTGACTTATGGGGAGCTGCCAGGTGAAGACTGCGTTTGGGGACTCGTCCAGCCCAGGGGCCTGGGAAGGCTTCCCTGGGGAGGAATGAATGATGGCGCCCGACCGGGAAGCAGAGATTGGGGGGGCGGGGCACAGCTCTGAGGTGGGAGGGGTGGTGAGCACGAGACCCCAGAGGAAGGGCAGAGTGGTGCCCAGAAGGTTCTAGGCCAGATCACTCCCCTGTAAAACGAGGGGCCTGGTCCCTCCAACCCTAAGGGCCTGTGACCAACACATCGGGGATCCTGGGGCCGGATTCGGCACGGAGACAGGCAGAAAACGCAGTGTATTGCTCCCGCTGACAAGACAGTCAGTCACGATCTTCCTTTCTCCCTCCTGTGTTCCTGACTCCAAGGGTCGACTGCCCCGGCCTCTCCCTTCCTCCGGCTCGGGAAGGGTGTCAGCGGGTCCCCGGCCCCGGGGTGCTGGGAGCGCGGGCCCCACCTTACCATAGTGCTTGTCTTCTTTGTAGGACGGGGTGTAGCCGGGCTCGCAGATCTTGCTGCACTTGGGGGTATCCCCCTCCCCTGTGCATGGGGGCCGGGAGCCGTTCACGTGGTGCTCACAGGGAGGGATGGAGTAGGGTCTGCAGCCTGGGGGGCCAAGTAGAAAGGAAGGGATCAGCTGCCAGTCTCTTCAGAAGCCCTCTGGGGGCACAAGGGCAGCACCGACGGGAACAGGAGGTCAAAGGTGCAGCACGAACTCCGTCGCTAAGCCTGCCCTGTTCTGCCCTGGAGGGGACCGCCTGTTTCTACCGGATTGTTCAGCCTCCTGCCCTCAACGCTCAACCCGCACTTTATAATGCAAGTGGAGACCATTCTTCCTCGTGGCTTATAAAATCCAGCTAGCCAGAGAGAGGCTGAGGGCAGACACTCACCTACATGAGATTCATAGAGCCCACCGGAAACCAGGCCTTGTTTTGTCCAGAAGTTCCAAGCTTCAGCAGGAAAGCCCCCATTACAGCTAAGAAAAGAGCCACTCTTTAAATTCACTGTGAGAGAACTTCTAGCTGCTCCCAGGCCACACCACCTGCTGCCAAGGCCCCAGGGTCGCTTACGGATCCACCAGGGCCTTCAGCAGCTAGCCCAATAGCTCTCCCGGGTCCCCAAGAAGCCCACTTCACCCTCCCTGGGATAGTCACCTCTTCCGGGGAATCGCCCCAGCTCCTGGGCCTGCCCACCACCCTCCCCAACAAGACAGAAGGACCCCCGGGTTCATGTCTGCCCCAAACCAGGCCGTCACACAGATTCTCAATCAGCACGCTGCAATCCCCTGGTGTTTTAATACACACGACGCTAATGCTGGGAACTGGGCGGATCGGAATGAGGTGAGGCCTGGACGCTTTTATTTAACTCCCAGGTATTTCTACTCCGTAGCCATATCCGAGAACCATGGCTGTAAAACCAAGGCCAGAGCTGGCAGAAAAGCAGGCACCCACAGTGGGAATTTAGGTTCTGTGAGCAAGCTGGGGGCCCATCATTCTTCGTTACAGAAACGAGGCCCCATTACATTTCCCTGAGCAAGGAAAGGGAACAAGGATGACAAAAACCAGGCCAGAGATGAGAAGTTCAGCCGCATGCTCTGAGACCATCTCTGGTGTGCTCGCACCGAACCACCCACACCCAGCGCTGCGGGCTCCGCCTGGCTTCAGGCGGCTCCCGGAAGGTAGCAGTCACACCGGGGCCTGCTTCCAGACTCCCCCCGCCAGCTGTCTCCGCAAAGGACCGTCTGCTGACCTGGAGTACCACTCCTGTCCTCAGGGAGGCCTCAGCCTGGGGGCTCCAGGTGCCATCCCCAGGGGCCACTTCTGACTCACCCGTCCCCACACTGGTCGCCACAGCACGTGAGCAGGTCCTCGGCAGACACCTCCACGTTGACGTGCCCATTGGTGCGGATGCAGATCCGGTCAGAAATGGCTTCCACGGCCCCAAATGCCTGCGGAAACAAGCCCCACACAGGTGAGCCCCACTCCTGGGCCGTGGGCTCTGCCAGCCACCCCAGCGGAGGACCACAATGGACGCCTCAGACCTTCTTGGGGGCTAGTCTCCCCCCATGTCAGTGAGGGCCCTGGCGCTCGTGTGTGTCTTTAAAGCGGGAGACCAGTCCGCCCCAAATCTACGTGCGCACTCAAGTTCGTTTCTAAAACGTGGGTTGTTGTTAACATAAAACAGCTCATACAGAGGACAAATACTGTATGATTTTACTAACATGAGGTATCTAGGCTGGTCGGTAAAAGACAGAAAGTAGAAGGGTGGTTGCTGGGGGGCTGGGGAGGGGGGATTAGTGTTTAATGGGGACAGTTTCCATTCTTACAAGATGGTAAGAGCTCTGTGGATGGACCCCGGTGACCACATTTCCGATAACGTGAATGTACTTAATGCCACCGAACTGCGCTTAAACATGACTAAGACGGTTAAATTTATACCATGTGTACTTTACCACAGTTAGAAACTAAATTAAGATAGCTCATTGATACGGATGGGATACGTCTTCATGAAGCAGAGCAGAGCTCAAAACTACTGGTATCTGCTGACGGTCTGGGACAGCGTGTCCAACAGGGAAGTAAAAACAGCTTCACCACCCACACACGTGCCACACCCACACTCCATGCAGAGTGCTTTGCACATCGACTCTTCCACCTAGTTCTTGCAATAACTCATGACCACAGGGATCTTCATGATTTGTATGTTGACAGAAATGGAGACTCAGCAAGTTTACTAACTTCCCTAGTCACTCACGGCTGGTCGGACAAGTGCCCCCTGCTCCCCATGCTCGGGCCCCTCCCAGTCAGCAGGGCCTCACCCAGCAGGATCCACAGGAGCCCTGGTCTCGGATCTCTTTGATGGTCGGGCAGTTAGGCCACTGTTCCCGGGAATCGAAGCTTTCAGGCAGAATCATGTTCTCGGCAAACCAAGTTCTAGATAAAGGAAGGCCTCCATGACAAACTTGCTGAGCAGGGAGCCCGACGCAGGGCTCGATCCCAAGACCCCGGGATCACGACCTAAGCCGAAAGCAGACGCTCAACCGAGCCACCCAGGCATCCCCAAACTCTCATCTTACAACCCTCCCCCGTCCCCGTAGACATCAGCGACTGCCGGCTGGGCCATCACGTGGAAAGGGAGGCACAGGAAGGACAAGCTGAAGGTGACATCTGCAGAGATGTCCCCTGGGAACTTTACACAACCAAACCAAACCAAGAACTCTACCGTTCAACACATCTTCTCGTTCCCTGTGCTTCCTTCTAGTCTTATTTTATGGGATATTTTTCAGGAGTTTGGCCACAAGATCCATATCACTGTGTTTCTTACTCCCCTCACCCCATCCCGGGTCTGCCCAGGGTCCTCACAACATTTTTAATATCTTCCCCGTTGTGTGATGTCCCATAACTACTCCGTCCACATTGGCAGATATTTCTAATGCTTCCTATAAGAGTAGTATCTACTTGAAAATGCCCCATTACAGAATTCTCTAGAAAAAATGAAACATCAATGGCAGATCAGATGGCTTTTCTTAGAGTCTCCTTCAATTACTCAAGACTGGATCCAGCCAGGTCACACAGGACAGACCCAGGGCCTGCCCACTGGCCTCTGAGACATGTCGAGAAGCACAGTAGGAAACACGGCACCGGGGGCTGAGCCCTGGCAGGCAGAGTCTCGCAGCTCTGGGAGAAGGGAGGCTTCTGGATGCCAAGGAGGCCTTCTTACTCCCTCTTTCCCGCGGTCCCAAACACACCCCTGCTGTTCATATGGCAGCATGGCAGGGGCAGCCCTGTATCCACCCCCAGGCAGCAGGCACTCACCTCTGGGGCAGCTTCGGCCCACCCAGGAAGGTGCCACATAGCTTCCTCAGGTAGCTCGGGTCCACATTGTGGAAGTTGTGTCCAGCCTGGAAGAGAGCCCCAGCCACAGCAGTCAACAGAGGGGGTGTCCAGGGCTGGGGGTAGATGAAGGCCTGACAAGGCCAGGGGTCCCGACCAGCTCAGCAGAGCAAGGGGACTTGGGGCATTGCTATAGAACAAATGCATCCCCCCAAATTCATGTTGAAACCTAACCCTCAAGGTGATGGTACCTGGAGGTGGGGCCTTTGGGAGGTGATTTGGTCACGAGGGTGCAGCCCTCATGAACGGGATTAGTGCCCTTCTAGGAGCCCCAGGAGAGCTGGCTTGCCCCTCCCAGTAAGGGAGGCCCTCCCTAGAACCCAGCCATGCCGGCACCCTGAAACTGTACTTCCAGCCTCCAGAACTGTAAGCGATGCATTTCTACTTATGCACCACCCAATCTGTGGTACTTTGTTACAGCAGTGTGGACGGACTGAGACAGGCACCCCTCACAGCAAGCGAGGCCCCGTCCCAAGGGAGCCACCCGGGGCGGGGGGGAGCAGGCGGGCACGCAGCTCCCAGACCACTGGGGATCTTCTCTGATCTGCTACATTTGCTGAGGTCAAGAGAAACCCTCTGCAGCCCTGAACATGGCTCATTCTTCGTCTCTTTATTCTTGCAGTCCCTGGCCTCGGGGGCTGGGCAGAAGCAAGGAGCTGCCCGATGAGCCTTAACAATTACCATGGTGGGGGAGCAAGGTTCAGGGTCCTCCTGGCTGTGAGCACTTCCAGAGCTCGTTTAGCCCCCGTGCACCACCACGCACACGTGCGCAGGGGGCAAGGAGCGGGGAGGAGGTTTGCACGGTCCGCAGTGGCCACGACTCTCAATCAGGCCCACTCTCCGGGACAGACGGCCCTCTGGGCCACGGCTGCAGCAACCACCCTCGGGAGGCGGAACGCACCAACCGAACCCCTGCGGCAGGGGCGCGCACAGAAGCGGCGGTCCCCACAGCTCACCTTCCACGTAGTGTTACGTCTGTTAACGTAGCTGACCAGCTCATCCGACAGCGGCTGGAAAGGCGGCCTGCTCTGGGCACCAGTCAGCACCACCAGGCAGCCAAGGGTGGCCAAGAGCTGCCACATTTTGGAAGCTGGATCTTCGATTCACCTAGAAAAGACATCAGGATACTTCAGTTCAAGTACGTAACATACACAGGGGTGCCATCTCAGGCAGCATGGTTCTGGGGCCAGAAACAACTCAGGGGCTCCATTTCTCGGTCTCCTCTTCGGAAATGTGTGGGTGTGGGGGGGCAGAGAGCCCTCGAAGACCAACAGTGCCCCTGGGCTCCCAGGCCCCGTCTCAGCAAAGTCCCAATCTGTGCCCATAGCACACAGGGCCGTGCTGTGGACTGAATGTTCGTCCACCCCAGCCCCCCACCCAAATTCATGTGATGGGATTAGGAGGTGGGGCCTTTGGGGGGGTGATTCGTCATGAGGATGGGACCAGTGTTCTCATCAAAGAGACCCCAGGGAGCTCGCTCTCACCTTCTGCCATGGGAGCACACAGCCAGAAGGGGACCCTCACCTGACCGTGCCGGCACCCTGGCCTCAGACTCCCACACTGGGTCCCAAACTGAGAAACTTCTGCTTAGCAGCCACCCCGTCTGTACTGTTCTGTCAGGAGCCGCCCAGGGGGCTAAGTCGGGCTGTGTCCGCGTGTCCTCCAGATGCCCGGGGCCGGGACAGAGCAAGCTGCGGGCAGCTGGGCCTCCTGGGCGCCCCCCCAGCCGTTCTCAAGCCGGGCTCACCGTCTGATGGCGCTGCTCACTGGGTGGCCGGCGGCTATCTCAGGAGCTGCGGGGCTGGGGCCGGCACAGCCCTGCTGTCCCTCAGAAGCCCAGGGCCCAGGCCCCAGGCAGCACGGACGCCTGCATCCGCAACCCATCAACAGACCCAGATCTTCGGGCTAAACGGGGGTTCAGGGCCCTCCCTGCTGTCGCCCAACTGCCTCTCCCTGGGTTTGTCGAGCCAAGTTTGAGACTCTTCCAGGTTCGTGCTCTGAGACAGGAAACAGTCTTGGGTGATTAGGTCCCAAGTGGAGGACCACTGAGATAAGAAAAACGCGAAAGAGAATCTACTTCCCCAGCCACACTCGGGGCATAAGACAAGCCAACAGAGGCCAACGAAGCTCAGTAGCACCAGGGGACAGAGCCAGTCTGGCCAGTGGCACAAGTCCGGGACGTTCTCTGGTTTTTCCAGTTTTTCCAGACGGGTCTTTCCAGGAAGGGAAGCCATCACACCAGTCCTTAGATCTCAGACTGGCTTGCAAGTCAGACCAGCCCCGCCTCTGAACCATGCTCTTAGGCAAGGAGCTCTAATGAAAGCAAGCAATGTTCCAGGTGCCACAGCCCCGGGGGCCTTGTGGGACACCTGTGTGGGGAGCAGGGGTGGAAGGGGGAGGGTTTCCTGTCCCTGACCCCAGCGGCTTCCAGAGGGACCCACCTCCTCCCAGGACACAGGGTTCCCAAAGATGCACTGAGCATGCAGCCTCCCACAGTGAATTACAGTTGAGGCAAGACTTAAACTTGACTGCTGCTTACGCCAACAATTCATCCCAAAGAATAAAGACGTGACAACAGCAAACAGTTCTGGAAAAGAGCACGGATGGAGGCCTGCCCTCTGGGGTAGTCAACATATTATAAAACCCTGGCTGACACTGGCCCAGGAACAGTCTGATCAACAAAACAGACCACTCTCCATGGGGGGATTTAGCTTTCGTGGCACAGGTGGGAGGGGCAACGGCCCGTTTCAGTGGATGACATTTCGAAAAACACAGTAAGGCTGAATCTTTACACAGGAAGTGTTACACGGAACAGGGATCTTAAGTAAAAACAAGCTGTATGAAGAAAACAGTAAATGCACTTTAAAAAACTGTAGTATCAGAGTGAGAACCATCTACGATTGACAAACAGAACTTTAAAGGGACAGTGCTTGATTACAGGAAAATAAAGCCTCTTTTTCTAGAAAAACAAAACAAGATAAAAAGTGGCAAACTGACAAAACAGTACTCCCATATACTTAAAGCTTCATTTCCTTAATATGCAAAAGGCGCTTAAAAACCTGAATAAAACCAGAATAGAGAAATGGCAAAAGGACACACAATGAATTTATAGAAAAAGAAGTACAGGGAGCCTGGGGGGCTCAGTCAAGCGTCTGCCTTCGGCTCAGGTCATGATCCCAGGGTCCTGGGATCGAGCCCCACATTGGGCTCCACACTCAGTGGGAAGCCTGCTTCTCCCTCTGCCTCTGTCTCTCTCCATCTCTCATGAATAAATAAAATCTTAAAAAAACACAAAACTACAAATGGCCATCAGATATCAAAAGATACTCAAGTAGTTGAGATTAAATGAAGGACTTGCAAAGGCTGGGCAGCTGGCTGGTTCCTGGCGGCGGTCAGACGTGGGGAGGCAGAAACGCTGGGCTGCTGAACCCCGGCAGTAAGCACAATCATGGAGACGATACCCGGGCCATTTCTATAAATTTTTCGATCTGTATGCCCTTTGGCTCAGCAATTTGACATTTAGAAATTTATCCTACTGGCCTCAAATTCAAAGATACAGGTATACAGATGTTTACTAAATATTCTCTGTATAACGAGAGACCAGAAACAAAGCCAAGTGTCTAATAACAGAATAACTGTTATGTTACAGTAAATGATTAACAGAACAGAAAGCGGCCATTCAAAATGAACTAGGTGAAGTGAATCATACTGTACGGATGAAGTAAATATGCCCAAGATACATGTAAGTGGGAAAAAAGCAAGTAGCAGATGAGTCAATGGTAAGCATGTGAGCCCATGAAGCAATGTACATGCCTATTACCGTTACCACATGCAAAACATCAAAAAAAACCCAAAAACGTGAATAGTAGTATGTGTGGCAGGGAGACTTATTTTTCACTATCTTTTTTTAAAAAATTAAATGAACATATTATATTCAAAGTTTTGCTCTTTTAGGAAGAAGAGTAGCTAGGGCTACCCAAAACCCTGAGCTCCCAAATGTACTTCCAGTTGATTCCTAGTCAAAGTGAAGCGTTCTCCTAGTGACTTTCGGCTCAGAACACTTAACCTGGGTGCCTGGGTGGCTCAGTCGGATAAACGTCTGCCTTCGGCTCGGGTCGTGATCCCGGGGTCCTGGAATCGAGTCCCGCATCAGGCTCCTTGCTCTGTGGGGAGCCTGCTTCTCCCTCTCCTCCCCACTTGTGCTCTCTCTCACTATCTCTGTCTCTCTCTCTCAAATAAATAAATAAAATCTAAAAAGAAAATTAAAAAAAACCCACTTAATCTTCTTGTTTTCAGTGACTCACGGGGAGGCTGGTGCTCCCATGACCACGTCATGGACCCACATGGTCTCCCAACTGTTAGGTAAATGTCTCGCTGTGTCCTCACACGGTGGAAGGAGCAAGGGAGCTGAGGTCTCTCTCATAACATCTTCTGAGCAAAGAAGCAAAGCAGTCGGGTTCCCTTTCTTTATCTGGACACCCTCCGACTTACACTGGGCGCCTCCACATTTTCCCACGATAGGAGAACCTAGCGGGCGAACACTGGAGGGTACGCTCTGGGCACATAGGTGTTCAGACCCATGCCAGGAGGGCCAGGCCTGCTGACAAGCCCGCTTGAATCACACCTGGGAGGGTCGCCCTCCCCGGCTTTCACCGTGACCTGTGGGAACGTGGCGGGGTGCTAAGGCAGCCCCATGTGAATGCTCCCTACAGGTCATAGAGGGCCATCCCCAGGTGACGCCCGGGGGCTCTGCCACCTGCTGAGATGTTAAATCATGAGCAAGTGGAGAATGGGAGCAATTCCATGATAACATGGACTTGAAACAAGCTTTCTCTGGTTTTTCTGGTGGCAGAGAACACAGGCACCACCCATTTCCCAGACGGTTCTCCGTTTCTGGGCCAAGGGCTGCCATGGCCACAGCCAGGCCAACTTCTGAGGCCTGCCAGGCCCCCGCAAGTGAGACTTTCATGCACTTGCCCTTCTCTTGGTTCCACAGGTCCTCCTCCGTACTTCCTGTCAACGTCAATCTCCCCATCATAACCCTGCGTCAGGGAGACCAGGGGCCCCAGCGAACTGCAGAGCCATGAGCCTGGAGGGCGGGAGCTCAGCTTGAACCACTAACTAAAAGCCCCCCTAGCACTGAGCACTTGGACAACTCGTCCTTTCAGCCCAGCATCCCAGGGCTGTGGCGTTTGGGAGTAAGTCTGGATTGGGGTTCAGGTAGTGAACAGCTGCTGTAGCCTATGGCGAGGACGAGCACTGGGCTTGGAGTCAGGAGACCTGGGTTCGGATCTTCCGCTTACTAACTGTACACCGTTGAGTACCAACCTGCACTGAGCCTCAGTGTCACCAGCTGTAAAATAGGGCTGATGACCTTTCATATCTCCAGGTGGAAGTCCAGGGCTCCACGACAGCACCTGCTCTATAGTAAGAAAGCGGCGAAGGGCTGCTCGCTTGGGCACCCTCCATCCCCAGGTGCCACCCACCACCCTCCTTTCTCCCCTCCCTCCCCCTGCCTCACCCCACTGCCAGCCTGTGCCAAGTAACTCCAGTCCACTCCAGACCTGTCCACAGTACCTACCTCTACATCATAAGAGTCTGAATTAAAAATGAGGTTTGAACCTCAACTGACCTCCAACTGGGCTTCCATTTTTAGAGCCCAGGAGACTGCTGAGCCTTCTCTGGCTAGAAGGGACAGACGCAGATATCCCGCGTCTTCCTGCATTCGCAGGAACCGTGCGCAGCGGACCAGCGACAGCAACTGGCTAACGCAAGCTGTGCGCCCAGCAAGCTGGCCGTGGGTCCTACGGCCTTTGCTGGAAACACAACCAGCTTTCGCTTCCCCTCTTTGGGGCAAACACTTCCCGTTTTCTCAGTTTTGTGTTTTGTGGTTTTTTTTAATTACAGGACAGAATGAACAGAAAGTCCTTATTCTGTGAGAAAAGAAGGGCCCAAACTGGGTAAGAAGAGTGCAAGTCACCAGACCCGCTTGCAGGGCGTGGACACTGTGGGCAGATGGTACTTCCAGCCGTCAGGCAGCTGGTCTTCCTGGGTGGACCCCTCTGGCCCTCTGCCAAGCCAATCCCTGGCTGAACAAGACAGGCTCTCACATTTCTTCCCTCTTCAGGCCCCTACAGCACTCGACAGTTTCCATGGAAGCACATCCCACTGAATGCCAGGTGGTCAGCTGATCCTATTAGCTGCCCCCCCCGCCCCCATATCATAATCACTCCCCAGACTACTCTGAAGCCATTCCTGGGACTACTGTGGACCTTGGGACTCTAGAATGAAATGGAATGAACGCAGGGGCTGATGCCAAGTTGCAGAAGGCTTCGGTCCTGATATTCTCTAAGGACATGGAATCAGTTTGGGCTGCTGCCGAGATTGATTTTTACCAAAGCTTCCTTAGGAGGTCGGAGAGCCCTCAGGAAGACTGGATTCTCAATCTGTCCCAAATCTAAGGAGACAGGACCTAGGTAGCTGGAATTTCCAAGTACGCCCAGCTGCAATCTTCTGGGCCATACAGAAACAGATGAATGGGTGTCCGGCACAGCTTTCATGCCCTCCTCCGCTCGGCCCCGCCCGCTGCCGGGGTTCATGTACTGCGGGCCCCCCTTCACAGCTGGCTCTAAAGGACCAAAACCCGAGGGCCTTGTTTTTGCCCAGAGCCACGGAGCAAGGCTGTGCCCTGCAGATCATCAGCAGAGCGCCTGCAGACGAGGGGGACGGTGGGCAGGCAGGAGCACTGGGAAGGTCTAGTGGGACCTTGCTCTTGCTACAGAACTCGGCTGCGACTCTCTCTCACTTTCACGGCAGCTGTTCCGGAAGTTTCGAGCCCTTCGGTGCACTACCTACACACCAGAACTAGGCAGCTCTTCATTTCTTCCGACAGCGACTTGCCGAGCGACGCCTCCGCGGTGGCCAACACAAGCACCTTCATCTCAGCCATGCTCCCCTCGAACTGAAGGCGACCTTGCCTCTGAGTCTGAATCACGGCCTTGATGTTTCCTGTCTCTGCTCAGAATGGAAACGCGTCCAACTGCTTCCTGGCTTACAACCTTCAAATTAAAAATAACAAAACCAAAAGGGCTCCCCGTCGCCAACTGTCTCCTTAGAGCTGTGAGGATGAACGGGCCCCAGCTGGCGTCTAGAGCCAGGCTCCCTGAAGCTGAACGCCCCCAGGCAACTGTTGTGTGACCCAGAAAGGGCAGCCACTGCAGTGTGGCTCAGAGCCCTGCAGGTGCCAGGGGAACCAGGGGAAGCAGTGAGAAGGCCCCACCCGGGAGCGTCCGGGTGGCTCAGTCGGTTCAGCGTCTGCCTTCGGCTTGGGTCATGATCCGGGGTCCTGAGATGGAGCCCCACGTTGGGCTCCCTGCTTAGCAGGGAGTCTGCTGCTTCCTCTCTCTTTGCCCCTCCCCCTACTTGTGCTCTCTAATAAATAACCTTTAAATTAAAAAAAAAAAAAAGGAAGGTGGCCCCACCTGCCTCACCCACGTAAACAGTTCAGGCCATTCACAGGTACTCCCCCTGCTGCCCACCTGCCAACCATCTGTCCCCAAACCGGGGAATTCCCACCGGGTTGAGCAGGGCAGGCCTACTCAAACTCCTCTCCCACAGTGCCTGGAAACCATCTAGTTACAGCGCCCACAAACGGGAACACTGCTTAAGATCAGCCACAGCAGCCCACATCCCGCAAACGGGAAAATTACAACCTTGGGCTTCAAATAATGGACCCCGGGAAGGCCCTTGGCAGGTGCAAATTTTTGTACTGTTGAGAAACAAGAATTTGGGCAAAGCTCTGGAAGCTTCTGCTCACCAGCTTTGCTCACAGTCTCTGATACTGACTGATACTGAGATGCTAAAGGGGGCATTACATTCTCAAGTCTCTGTTTCTAAAATGGGCATACCGCCTGGATTCTGAAGGACCTTAGGACTACTTTATACAAGCTTGCACAAATCCTTGGAGATTTAAACGAGATTAGCGTTCCACGCCTCCCCAGCTCACAGGAGCACCGTGGCTCTAATTCAACTACAGGCTAGATCTCATCTCCCTGCAGGATGGCTGGGTACTCAGGTGGCTGAGACACTGGAGTGACAAAAGCAAGCAACAGAAAGTCGCTGCCTCCCCAGCTGGGTCCTGGCTCCTCTCTCGAGGCCCCGCGAAGACGTACTCACCTCACGAGGCTGCTGGGAGATGGAAGGAGATGGTCTTTTCCAAAGTGCCTTCCACGCAGCACTCCTGATGATGGACTGCCTGCCACCAGGAAATGGTTGTGTCCTCACCGGTGAGGGGAACACACAGCTCTCTACTCACAGGCCGGGCGATCCGTGCCATCCCAGGCTAATTTTTTTTTTTTTTTATTCTCAGAAAAATGATCATCACCCTACTTTTAGCAACAAGTCCTTAAATACTGGTTCATTCTGCTATCTTGCCCACCATAACAAAGCACTCCCAAGCACCCACAGGGCTCAGTGGAGGAAAAGATGGCTCCCAGCTGATGTCTGCCGATGCCTCAACCCCAGAATGGCCAGGGCTCCTGGCTGGCACCACCCTCCCAGGGCTTGTGCAAGCCCAGAGGCTGCGTGACTTGGGTATGTGTAAGCACACCCTGCCCAAGCCCAGGTCAGAGGGTCACAGAGAAGCCCAGCCCCTGCTGGGTCTCTTGGCAGAGTAACTCGGATGTTCTTGCAGTGCTTTAGACTGGATCAGTTTGCTGTTTTTGGTGATATCTACCCCATCCTCCTCCCCTTACCCTTGCTAGTGACTAGGTTATCTTGATGGCCAGACTGAATGAATTAGGAGCCTGGTAGAGACAGATAACACAGGCAGGCAGCTTCCTCGGCACCCCGCAGTCTGAAAACAGTAATGCTGGGAAAGGACCTTTGGTCTTGTATCGAACTTCTGTTTTATAGGTGAGGGATAAAGTGGTGCCTGAGAAAACGCCAGAAGCGTGCCCTGAAGAGTGTATCTGAGTAGGTACGGACAATTACCAAGAGATCAAACTCTAAAATTACACCACAATTATTTTAGCGACCCCTGTCATGTCACAAGCTTTCAGGAGCCTCAGTGTTCTCATCTGTAAAGTGGAAGAGTCAAACTGCACTACCCAAAATTCACATGCATTCTGAAAGTTAAAAAGAAAAAAATTAGAAAAGGTTATCTAATTGCAGAAGTCCAGATACCTGTTTGGATCTAAAGAAACCTCGGTGAGTTCTAGCTGTTAACAAACACATTAAAACTACAAGCACTGTTGGGGCGCCTGGGTGGCTCAGTCGTTAAGCGTCTGCCTTCGGCTCAGGTCATGATCCCAGGGTCCTGGGATCGAGCCCCGCATCGAGCCCCGCATCGAGCCCCGCATCGGGCTCCCTGCTCAGCGGGAAGCCTGCTTCTCCCTCTCCCACTCCCCCTGCTTGTGTTCCCTCTCTCGCTGTCTGTCAAATAAATAAAATCTTAAAAACAAAAAAACAACTAGAAGCACTGTCAGTGATCAACTACAAAAATAGAAATCCTCACTCATCAACGATTTCCGAGAGCAAAGACTTATTTGAATTCCTGGTCACAGAAATTAAAAGAGAGACACCATTTCAAACCCATCTGGTTGGTAAAAATCAAAGTCTGGTAATATCCAGTGGTGGTAAATGAGGAACAGGAACCCTCACCACTGCTGGTAGGACATACTGGGAAAACTTGAACAGCATTCTATCAGTATCTAGCAAAACGGAAGAGGCACACATCTTATGACCCAGGAATTAACTGGCCTTCTCCTGCTTTTGCCCTAGAGAAACCCTTGGGGGTGCCTGAGAGGTACAAGGATTTACTGCAGGCTGCCCTGAACAGTGAGAAAGTAAAAACAACCTGTCCCTCAGTAAATACTGTGCGTTTAAGATGCATGAACTAGAGTTGCATTATCCATGTAAATAATAAACCTCATTAACACCAGTGGGAAAGGATACAAGCAGCACCATCACAATTTTATCACTTTAGTAACACTGTTCATGGACTGATACAAAGTATTAAAAGTACCCCCGAAAACGTGCAGGAGAATTATAAAGAGAAGACCAAGATAGGAGCTACCACGTCCCCGGGGAAGAGCAGGAAGAGCAGAAAAAGGCAGGGGGGCAGTAATGGACTTGCAGAGCAAACAAGCTGAAACCTGCCTCCCGCCTGGGGCCGTGTCCAAGAGGAAATGCACTCCTTGTGAACCCCACACAAGCCTGAGCTGGGGAAAGGGTGTGGGGATGAGGCTGGAGGTTAGAAACGAGACTGGTTAAGTCTAAATATATACTGGCATTTGATCCCTAGGTGGGATATGAACATGAACAGCCATGGAAAGACCCAGTTTTTATTGCCCACACAGCCTTTCTTAGGCAGCTTCTGGAGTGTGCGAGGAGCTGAAACCAAGAGGTGATGATGTACTCGGGACCGGGTGTAGACACTGCTGCTGACTGCCTCCCAACATCCACTGAGTACAATACCCACCTGCATGTGCCCCATCTACATTCATCAACTTGTCAACCCCCACCACCTCTCTGCACGTGAGGCTGAACCATATGAAAAGTGCCTGATTTCCATCCTTCTTGATCTAGAAAAATCCCCAGTTCTTATCATCTTCGCATTTTCCTTATGTCAAACTATCTAAAACAGGCAGCAGACATATCGAGCCCTTACTCGGAAATAGCCCAGTCCTTCCCTCCCAAGGACCCTAGGGATATTCTACAAAACCACAACTCTTTACCACATTTAAGAAAATCACCCAACAGACGCCCCACAACTCCCCTGAATGTGCTCTCCCTTGCTTCTCAGTCCAACTGCCCAACAGGAATACAAAATATCTCCTAGCCCTAAAATGTGTGCAACTTCCTATCCCCACGCCCAGGTCCTATAACTGAGGAAAGAAAGAACCAGTCTAAGAGAAAGGCCTCAGCTCAAGATGCTGAATCAGCAGCACATGGACAGGTTCATCCTGGGGCCCAAGAGCTTACCCCCCTCACCACCCGACCAGTCTGGAAACAGAGCTGTCCTGACCCAACAGCAGGGGAGTTACTGGAGCTGGGGCTGGGCTGGCTTGCGAAGCCCCCAGATAAGGGATCTACACCCTTCCACTGCTGAGGGGCAATACCCCAGCTCTGGGGCAGATGCCCAAAAAGATTGGAGCAGAAGCTTTCTCCAGGGCACCTTTAACTCTCTTTGGGAAAAGCCACACAGGTGGGGTGTGTGTGTGTGTGTGTGTGTGTGTGCGTGCGTGGGAGGAGGGGTGGTGCAGCTCAGCTTCTTTCTCTATAAAGTTCAAGGGCTCTAGGTCACCCTCACCAGTGCCAACAGGAAACAATTCTCAAGGTGCCTGGCTGGCTCAAGGCAGTAGAGCATGTGACTCTTGATCTCAGGGTTTTGAGTTCAAACCCCATGGTGGGTAACCATGCCTACTTTAAGTAACCAAGCCTACTTAAAACAAAACAAAAACAACAACAAAAACCCACACAAAAAAAATTCTCCATTATTTAAGGATGTTATGGAAGAAAAGCAGCCCTTACCCAACCAGACACCCTTCTAAGCCTCTTCACATTCTTATTCTGAATGTATAGACTCAACAGGATGAATGCATCCCAGATGCATTTGTGTCTGATGAAGGCACTTGATCCATTTTTCTAAGGTTAACTAAAGATGCTAGGTCTCCATTTGAACCCCACCCCCGCCCCTCCCACTGGTGTGAGGGACTCCTAGAGGGATGTCGGGCCTGGGTTATTGTCCTTATGCTTGCACAGCCTGTTGGCTTCCTCAGTGCCAGGGGAAGAGAATGACCTAGGCCCACTAAGGCAAATGCAATTCACATCCACCTGGAGGGCCTGCTGAGCGCCCCCCAGACTCAGCCACTCCTCACTGCTCCCCAGATGCTGCCTCTCCCAGGCCTCCAGGGTCATTAACTGAGGGAAGAGGTGGTGCCCCAGGGACTCTGCCCTACTTTCTCGTCTCTCAAACAGTCCTGGGCCTATGGAAGGCGGGGTCTCCCTTCCACCAAGTCGAGAAGTAGGGAGTGGCATCTTCCCCCACCTCCCAGGGAGAGGGCGACTAGGGTTCCCAAGCCCTTTACCTAGTCTCCTAACCCCTCTGCTTAATTTGTCCTCCCATCAGTGGATTTAACTCATCCTGTGGCCTCCACCCTCCCTGCTCCACCCAGTTCCAGGTTCCAGTTTTCTGGATTCTATCTTCCGGGGTCCCTAGAATCGTGCGTGTGGTTTTGTGCAGAAAGTTGCCCAAGCAAACTCTTTGGAATAAGAAAACACCTAAAACAGATGTAGGGAGACACTATGATCTCAGCAATTTCCAGAGGAAACTGAGGCCCGGAAGGAAGCTCACGACGGGCTGGGGAGCTAGATTCTAGCCAAAAGTCACCTGGATCCAAGCCAAGCTCTTCCCGCAAGCTCCTCCCGGGCTGCTTCCCAGCCCGACCCCGGAGGCGGGCGGACCGTGGGGGTCGGGGTGAGCCCACGTGGGGTGGCGAACTCAGCCCTAGCGGAGGGGGCCGGCGGGCGCCTGCTTTCTGGCCGGAGTCGGGGTGGGTGCCAGGCTGCCCGCCGGGGGGGGGGGGCCGAGGGAGAGGGAGGGAGGGAGAGAGAGAGAGTGTGTGTGTGTGTGTGTGTGTGTGTTTTGCTTTCCTCACCGCAACGACTTTTAGGAGAGTGCGAGCTGCCACCCCTGCCCGCCCGGCTGTGACGGCCCGAGGGTCCCCCGCCCTCTCGCCCGCCCCGGGGATGCCGCGGGACCGCGCCTGGGCCTGGCGGGGGCGCCAAAGCTCCCCCCACCCCGCCCCGGGCTCCCCTTGCCCCTCCAAGGTCACGTCCACCGCGGCGGCGCCGCACTCACCGAGCCCCGCAGCCGAGAGCCTGGGCCTGCACCCTGCGAGCGCGCGGGGACCCCGCCAGCGCCGGGCCGAGCAGCCGCCGTAGCTTCCCGGAGGCTGCCCCCGCGCCTATTTACCGCGCCCGGCCCCGCCCCGCGCGCCCGGCTGACTCGCCACGTGACGGCTGCGAGCCCGGGGCCCGCCCCCCGCCCCCGCCCCCCGCCCTCCGCCCTCCGCTCTCCACCGCTCCCCCCCCCCCCCCCCCCCCCCGGCCCCGCTGCCTCGCGGACTCGGCGCCCGCCTCTGAGCCGCTGCGGTTGGGCTCCCCGCTCCGGGACTCCTCCGCCTCCAACCTGACCGAGGGGGGCCAGTGGGGAGCGGAGGGGAGATGAAGCGGGGAGAAATCCCCCAGGGGCCGCTGCCGCCTGAAAGCAGCGGAGCAAAGCTTGATGGATTCCTGCTTGACTGTCCTTTATTTCGTTCATTTCGGAAACCACTGACTGAGTTGGGGTATCATGATAGCAGGCCTCCCAGAAGAGCCTTAAAAGGCTCTGTTAGCGTTGATATTCTGAGAACATGCCTATAAGATCCTCCAGTTATTAACAATAAATGGGTATGAATTTCAGGACCTGCCTCAAGATTTCTATAGAGAAGGGACTTAGGGGCAGAAATCTGTGGGAAAGAGGGGTGCCAGACCTGTCCTAAAGGGGACACACACACAGCGAGTACACTGTTTTACTTGGAGTTTATCTGGGGAGTGGCTAGGGAGGCTGATGGAGATGGGGTGGCTCAAGACGTGTCATCCCCCCCCCCCCTTCTAATCCTTTTGACAACTTTGCAACCTAGGTATGATCCCAGTTTTATTCGAGAGGCTCAGGAAAGTCTACTATTTTATCCAGGTGCTCCTGGTAATAAGAAAGCTGTAGATCTGGCGGACTCCCAAGAGGTCCTGGTGATGTCGTATGGTTTGAGTAATGTTGTTGGGATCCAGAGCCCACAGCCAAGAAGGAATTCTTGAGAAGTCTTTGGTGCAAAAAAGATGATTTTATTAAAGCACCGGGACAAGACCTGTGGGCAGAAAGAGCTGTAACCCCAGGATTGCGAGGAGCAACTGGTGATATACTTTGGGGTTGGGAAAGTAAAGAAAAGGGAAGTTCCAAAATGACTTTCATAGGCTAAAGAAGACTCACAGGATTCTGGAGGCCTTGCTATTGTCGAGCTAAGGTTGTTTTTCCCTCTAGCAAAGCATTAAGACAGTTAGGAGCTTCCTGGAGGAATGTTATACTCTGCGGATCTCAAGTATTTGTCAATATGGGCTGCAGGTTAAAAGGACATTTAATTTTTTTCTACATTTCCTTCTGCCTTTGTTTCCCGTATCACTGGCTGCTATCTGCTGCATCTTGCAGATACCTGGCACCAGCTGTCACACAGTCCCTGTGCCTGCCAGGGCACAGCAGAGAGCTAGCTGGACACATGCACTTAATACCTGTTTGGTCCCAATTAGAGAAAGGAGTGGAAGGAAGTTTCAGAGTCCGCCCGCGGTTACTAAACCCTCAGTTGAGTGGGGTAGCTGAGGAACAGTGGGGAAGGAGGCTACAAGTCATGATGGTCCCAGCTGCAAGCTTACCCTGTCATATCTTGAGAACCATGGACTCTATTCTGCAAATCAGTGTTATTGACATGTCATCTCCCACATGTTGTCAGTCATTTTCAAACCCCATAATGGAACTCATAAAAAGAAACCCAAATGGGGAGGATACACAGATGACCATGGTAAATCTCTCTTCATCGTAACAGGAGTGCTGAGTACTTTACATTATCTCTTTTTAATGAAATTTTGAATGGGTGCCGTTGTAGAGATAGAAATCACTTTTTTGAAATAAAAGAGAAATAAGTACTACTTGAGTAGAATTTAACCCTTCCCGCCGCATCTAGGAATGCTTCATGGAGAAAGGGACACACCGTATAATTTGCTTGTTTATTCTCCTCAATGCCCTTACTGACTCTTAAACTCCATGAGGATAAGGATTCTTGCCTATAGTTAAAATGAAAGCCACAAGCCCAGGGAAGAGTTGTTATAGGGTTGTGGGGTTCTTGTCTCACGGAGTTGAAGAGTGAATCTTGCAGACACAAAAAGGTGAAGTGAAAGTTTATTAAGTGAAGGTGAGAGCAGAAAGGAAAGAAAAAAGGTCTCTAGAGTGAGAGGGGTCCTGAATGGGGTTGCCCCTGTGGGCTTTTACTGGCAGTCTTTTATTGAGAACTGACCAGGAAGCTTTTGGCCTTGAAATTCTTTGCCGGCTTGGTTTGAGCAAGGACTAATGATAACATCTCTTAATGGCTTACTTCTTTGAGGTCTGGTCATTTTCTGTGATTACAATGTAGCTGCCAAAAACAAAACAAAACAAAATACTCTCCAACATTCAGGACCAGGTGGTCTGATTTGCTCCCTTATCCCTGGTTTTGTCCACCTCAATGTTTCTCCACATTTGGGATTTCCGTGAGCCTATTTGGGATTTCTGTGAGCCTGGTCACTTAGCCCCCTGCATGAGCCTAGTCAGGGGAGTCATGGGCCTCCTATCTCTCCCTGCCTATACCCTAACCTTTTCCCTCAGAGTCACTTGCCCCCAGGACAGCAAACCAATACTTAACTGCAGTTTCTACCTTCCCAAGAATGGAATTTTAAGCCAATGAATCCAGAATTTCTGGTCAGCACCAGTGAGGTAATCTGTCACATGGGCCCTTTCCAGTCTCCCACTCCCTAAGGAAAGTGGCATGACCCACCTTATAAGACTTCCTGCCCTTCTGGCTAAGGGAAGGTAACCTTGACTGGAACAGTCCTTTCTTTGGCTAATAACTTTTTGCCCAACCTCTTTCCCATAAAAACCTTCCATTTTGTCCAACTCCTTGGAGCTCCCCTTACTTGCCAGATGGGAGACGCTAGTCAAGTCATAAATTGTTTAATAAAGCTTATTAGATCTTCACATTAACTTGGTTGAATTTTGCTTCCAAATGCTACGTTGTTCTTTCTGCATCCCCAGCACGTAGCAGAGAGCCTGGCACCTAGTATAGAATGAATAAACATTTATTGAGTGAATGTATCCGTGCATGAAGTGGGCCTTGAAGGTTGAGTAGAATTTCGGCTTAACCTGCCAGGTTTGAGGTCAGGGGCTCAGGGAATACCCCTCAGAGCTTACAGAAGGCCTGGGCTTGTATATGCAAAGGCCATTTGTCTGCTGAGCTCTGGAAAAGAGGCGTAGGTATATACTCAAAAGAGATGAAAATCTGTCTTCACAAAAACTTGTGTTCAAATGTGCATTGCAACATTTACAATATTGTCAACTGTTACAGGATTTACTTCTCCTTTGGTGCTCACAGTTCTTGGTCACGCCACTTCAAAGAACGGAGAAGTAGACCAGAGTGGTGGGCAGCAAAGCAAGGTTTACTGAGTGATAGCAAAGTGATAACACAAAGCTCCCAAAGAGGGAGGGGACCTGAGACGGTTGCCATCAGCCTAAGTCTAGGGGTTTTTATGGGCTTGTTGGAGGGCTGTTTTAATCTGATTTACCCTCCCTGGCCTGTCATCCAATCAGGTTTTTGTCATCTATCTATCACATAGAAAACGGTGGAGGGCTCCCTCCAGGGTGGGTTTAAAAATCCTTTTAAGGGGGAGGGAGTGCTTGTCCCTGCCTGCCTTTCTTCCAGTTATCCTTCATCAAAAAGATGGAAAAACCCGATGTCCACCCACCGATGAACAAAACGTCATACACCCATACAATGGAACATTTTTCATTCATAAAAAGCAATGAAATATTTGGGCATGCTACAACATGGACAAACTTTGAAAACATTTATGCTAAGTGAAAGAAACCAGTCACAAAGGCCACGTATTTTTTTATGTATATGAAATGTCCAGAATGGGCAACTCTGTACAGTGGAAAGATTCGTGATTGGCTTGGGCTGAGATGGGAGGTTTGGGAGGTGAAAGATAAAAGGTATAAGATTTCTTTTCAGAATAATAAAAGTGTTCTAAAATTGTGGTGATGGTTTATGCATTTTTATTTATTAGTTTATATATTATGTTTATTTTATTTATTATGTCTATTTATTATGTTTATATATATCTATATTATTTTATATAATATATAATATTATATATTATATATGAATAGAAAAGATATATAATAATATATATATTTATTTATAGATATTATTTATATTATTCCATAATAAATTCTATACTTTATTCCTAAATATACTACTATATTTTATAATTTATAAATATATTGTTATATTTATAATAATTACAACTTATAATTTATTTATAAATATAAAATTATAATATATAAAATATATTTTATATTTATAAATATATAACTTATGTTATATATAAATATGTTTATATTATGTACATGTTATATTTATATAATCTTATACATAATATAAAATTATATATAAGCCATTGACTTGTACACCTCAAATGGGTAAATATTATAGCATGTCACTTATATTTCAATAAACCTATTACCAAATAACAGGATTGATGAAGGAAGTACTGGAAAAGGCTAAAGTAGAAATAATCCCTTTTTTCTTTTTTTGGCTGTCCTTTAAGAAGTTCCTATTCTGAAGAAATGCCTGATTTTTTTTTTTTCATTTTATTTGTAAACGCTTATAAATTTTGTTTTCCTCTGGCTTCTCTCTGCCAGCTTCTAGATCCCAGGGAGTTAGACTCTGTGGTGGAGATTTTTCACCTGCTATTCAGTGGGTCCTTCTAGAAATTTTTGATATGCATTTTTGTACCTTAAATCATCTTTAACATACAAATGATTTGTTTATATAGTATAAAGAGCCCTAAATTATAAATGCTAAGAAAGTGACTATAAGTATAGCTGAATTGATATATTATTTTAAAAGAATTGTTCAGGGGCGCCTGGGTGGCTCAGTCATTTAAGCGTCTGCCTTTGGCTCAGGTCATGATCCCAGCGTCCTGGGATCAAGCCCCACATCGGGCTCCCTGCTCAGTAGGGAGCCGGCTTCTCCCTCTGCCTGCCTGCCTGCCTGCCCGCCTGCCCGTCTGCTTACTTGTGATCTCTCTCTCTGTCAAATAAATAAATAAAATCCTTAAAAATAAATAAATAAATAAACAAATAAATAAATAAAAATAAAAGAATTGTTCATTACAAATATATTTGCGTGACATTAAAAAATAATTTACTACATATAACTAATAACCATATAGTCAAAATTTTGCTATGCATAAAAGCAATGATCCATTCCTTGACCACTTAAAAATTTAAAATACAACAAGTCAACTTAAAGGCAAAAATTAAGCAGAAACTTGAAAAGATAAAGGAAAATTATGTTTGGGCGCCTGGGTGGCTCAGTTGGTTAAGCGACTGCCTTCGGCTCAGGTCATGATCCTGGAGTCCCTGGATCGAGTCCCGCATCGGGCTCCCTGCTCAGCAAGGAGCCTGCTTCTCCCTCTAACCCTCCCCCTGTCATGTACTCTCTCTCAAATAAATAAATCTTAAAAAAAAAAAAAAAAAGGAAACTTATGTTTAATTCATAAAAAGCTCATCATAAAAATTGGTGAAGCACAGGGACGCCTGGGTGGCTCAGTCGTTAAGCGTCTGCCTTCGGCTCAGGTCATGATCTCAGGGTCCTGGGATCAAGCCCCGCATCGGGCTCCCAGCTCAGCGGGAAGCCTGCTTCTCCCTCTGCCTGCTACTCCCCCTGCTTCTGCACTCGCACACTCTGTCTCTCTCTATCTGACAAATAAATAAATAAAATCTTAAAAAAAAAAATTGGTGAAGCACAAAGATCCAAAGTAGTAACTACTTTCCTTTCATATTTGTAAATTTGTACCTTGTTTTATACTTATAAATATACTATTTCTTCTACTGGCTCCTCCTTGAGAACGTATTTCAAATCAAAATAATTTAAATACTCCCTTTAAAATACAAGAATCTCAATAATCAAGTTTTATTGAGTATAAATAATATACAGGAATGCTGCTCACAGTGAAAAGACTCTAAAATAAGCCACTTTGCTATGAAACAAGAAAATACACTTTTTTTTCCTTTTTAAAATTTTTTTTATTAACATATAATATATTATTTGTTTCAGGGGTACAGGTCTGTGATTCATCAGTCTTACACAATTCACCGCGCTCACCATAGCACATACCCTCCCCAATGTCCATCACCCAGCCACCAATCCCTCCCACCCCCACCACTCCAGCAATCCTCAGTTTCCTGAGATTAAGAGTCTCTTATGGTTTGTCTCCCTCTCTGGTTTCATCTTGTTTCATTTTTCCCTCCCTTCCCCTATGATCCTGTCTTGTTTCTCAAATTCCTCATATGAGTGAGATCATATGATAATTGTCTTTCTTTGATTGACTTATTTTGCTTAGTGTAATACCCTCTAGTTGTATCCCTGTCGTTGCAAATGGCAAGATTTTGTGTTTTTTTGATGGCTGCATAATATTCCATTGTATATATACATACACCACATCTTTATCCATTCATCTGTCGATGGACGTCTAAGCTCTTTCCATAGTTTGGCTGTTGTGGACATTGCTGCTATAAACATTGGGGTGTAGCTGCCCCTCCGGATCCCTACATTTGTATCTTTGGCCACCCAGACTGATTTAAAAGGACAGTGGCAGGACAAGAAGATCCTAGGCCCAAGGCAAAACTGGGACAACACGGAGCTGTTTTCATGATCCCCAAATGTTTACTTTCTTTTTAACAATCTGTTGGGCCAAAGACCAGAGGAAAGGGGAATTAAAAACAATAATTGATCGGAGCGCCTGGGTGGCTCAGTCGGTTAAGCGACTGCCTTCGGCTCAGGTCATGATCCTGGAGTCCCGGGATCGAGTCCCGCATTGGGCTCCCTGCTCGGCGGGGAGTCTGCTTCTCCCTCTGACCCTCCTCCCTCTCATGCTCTCTGTCTCTCGTTCTCTCTCTCTCAAATAAAAAAAAACCAAAACAATAATTGATCATCTATTATGAAATAATACACTCTATTATATAATATGTACCTTGTAAAGAATATTCTTGAAATCCTGGGACGTGGGAAAGTTCCCTCCACTCTACAGATGAAGGAAAAGGGACTCAAAAGACATCTTAAGACAATGTATTAGGAGCAGACCTGCACTTACCACGGCCTCAGGCTTTCTCCTGCTTCATCAGGCAATAAGAGAGGCCACCACTCACACCCCTGCGGGTCATAGCATCTATGACAGGATTTGAGGGAAGGACAGAGGCTTTTTTTTTTTTTTTTCCGGCCAACGTCTTGCTGCTGAAATGCACATAGGTAACCTGGAGAAATGAGGGCCCAGGGTCCCCTGGCACACTTTTGACTAAGAATCTTTTTCCCTTTGCTGGGGCTCCGCCCTGTGCCGAGTGTCTATCAGCAGGGGAGCCTCCCTTCCCCGCCTGCCTCGGGCTCTAGTCCCTGCTAAGGCGGCATGGAAGGCACTGCCTTCCCTCAGGATCCACATGCTTCAGCATTCTGACTCAGAGGTGGGGTCTCAACACAGAGCGGGTGCAGTTGAAGCTGAGGCTGCCTTGTTGAGAATGTCACCTTGGTGTGTATTCTCACGTGTGGTCTGGCAGGTTACAAAGAGTGTTCTCTCAGCTCCCCCAGCTCCCCAAGCCTGTGATTCCAAAGCCCTTGCCTCAATCCTTCCCACTAGGAGGTGGACAGAGTTTGCAATCTCCCATGTAGAACTGTACGACTTGAGATAAGCGACTCAAACCCTCTGATCTTCAGATTCTTCATCTGGCTAATGAAGATGTTTGTATTTACCTCATGTGGATTGGGATGGATGGGGCTCCATGCATTCCATGTCCTCTCCATTTATATCCCAAACCCCAGCAATGACATATTCCCTCAAATCTGGGAGCTCCCCAGGGACATAATTGGCTCCCACTGGGTCAAACAGCTCATGTTGGGGGGTATTATTTAAGTAAGGCAGAACTGTAACTGACATTAGAGCTGCACCCAGAACCCCTTAGCCCCAGAGGCAGAAAGGACCTTTGGAAGGTCTCTCTGGGCCCCTCATTCTTCCTTCAGGCCTTTCATGGGCCTGAGAGCTTCATTTCCTAAGACCTCTAGCAGGTGGAAGGAAGCAAGTGTTTGGAGAAGGATCTCTTTCCCCATCTTATCCTCTATCCCCAAGTCATCAGGGGTCAGAGGCATCAACTTCTAACATGAACCAGAATCTTCTGAGCTTCCTGGAGGGCCCTAATGGGAAGTGGTTGACAACACTCCTTTGCACAGGGATCTCCCTTCTCAACATCTTGTTTCCAACCAAGGTGAAAAAAAAAAACGGAACCAGAAAAACCTGGGTTTGAATCTCAGTTCTACAATTACCTTACTTCCCCCAGCCTCTGAACAAGTTGTTATGAGGAATAAATTTAAATTAGATTCTGTACAGGACACCAACCACACTGCCCACTGTACATGCTTAGTGCTGGAAAGCCCCTCCCATTTCCTAATGTCCAGAACCAGATATATAGAAAGGTCTGGTTTTATTAAAAACACTGACGAGGGCGCCTGGGTGGCTCAGTCGGTTAAGCGACTGCCTTTGGCTCAGGTCATGATCCTGGAGTCCTGGGATCGAGTCCGGCATCGGGCTCCCTGCTCGGCGGGGAGTCTGCTTCTCCCTCCGATCCTCTTCCCTCTCATGCTCTCTGTGTCTGTCTCATTCTCTCTCTCAAATGAATAAATAAAATCTTAAAAAAAAAAAAAAACCCACTGATGACACCAAGTGTTGGCAAGCATGTGGAGCAATGGGGGTAACTGTACATTATCAAGCCTTTTAGAATAAAAGGGCACGGGCACCTTGGTTTAAGAATCACTCTGGTAGTTTTGGGTGTTTTTTTTTTTTTTAAAGATTTTATTTATTTATCAGAGAGCGAGAGACAGAGGCAGGCAGAGGGAGAAGCAGGCTTCTTGCTCAGCAAGGAGCCTGATGTGGGACTCGATCCCAGGACCCTGGGATCATGACCTGAGCCGAAGGCAGACGCTTAACCGACTGAGCCACCCAGGCGTCCCGGGTGTTTTTTTTTGTTAATAACAAAACTAAACATACCCTTACCCTATGACTCAACAATTCCATTTTTATGTGTTGATCCAAGAGAAATGAAGGCATATGGCCACGAAAAGACTTGTACGAGAGTGTTTATAGTGGCTTTATTCAGCATAGTGAAAAACTGGAAACAGCGCAAGTGCTCATCTGTAGGAAGATGGATCAACCAGCCGCATTGGTATTTAACAATACTTCCCAAACAGAAAAAGAGGTCAGATGACCACAGCACACAACCACAGGATCAGTCTCAAGCACATTATGCTGAGTGAAAGAAACTGCAAGTAAAAAGAAAGCATGCTATATGATTCCTTTTAAATGAAGTTCTAAAGCAAACAAAACTAATCTGTAGTGCAACAAACGTTATAATAGTAGCTGCCTCCAGGCATGGTGCGGGTGGAATCGACTGAGAAGAGGCTTGACCACTTTCTGGAGTGTTGGTTCTGTTGTACATCTTGTTGATAGGTGTTTGGGAACACAGGTGTGTGAACGAGACTGCACCATCTTGGACAAATCTGCCATGTTGACTGGTCTGTGACCTGAAACCTCCTTGAGCAGAATTCTCTCTCCCCCATTCTTTCCTTTTGTTTAACCACATCCTTAAATACACCCTCAGGGCATAATGTCCTTGATCTGCCCTGGAGATATGACTGTGACAGAAACCCAATTTTAAATATTCTCCTTTTGGGTGATGCCCCAGCAAGTACTCCCAGCCTCTAAGGGCTACAAAAGGCTTAAGGGAGATAAAGTTTCAGAGAGATCTGATCTTGCAACCACGCAAGACTTGCTTCTTTCCTAAGTTCCCTAAATAAATCATTTCTCATCTAGATGAACTTAGCAGACTTTTTCTTCCGTCACAGGGCTCCTTTGGACTTTAGAGGTCTTTTTGCATATACCTCCCTTTCCCAAAACAATAGGTGTATATCCCTGTCAACACTCCAGGAATATATACTTGAGGTGTGTGAATTTCATCATTGTAGATACATTTTACATGAAAAGAAACCACTATAAGCAAATACTGGATTCTGGTTAATGATACGGATGCTGAAAGGGAAGTTACAGATATTGGCAACTTACTTTGAAATGCATTAAGACGATGGATGGGATGGAGAAAACGAGGGAGGGACAGAAAAATGGATAGGTGTGCAATAAAGCAAACGCAGTCAAATATTAATGGTAGAATACTGGGTACACATACCAGTGTTCATCATAAAATTCACTGTAAAATTTTTCCAGTTTTGTTGTCTTTGAAATTTTTCTTAATATCACGTTGGAATAAAAGCTCTGGTCTTCTAACCATATGTAACAAAGCATAATATAAGTTGGAAACAGCTCCCCCAAAACTATATTAAAAAGGTAGGCTCAAGGGACACCTGGGTGGCTCAGTGGGTAGGCGTCTGCCTCCGGCTCAGGTCATGATCCCAGGACCCTGGGATCAAGTCCTGCATCGGGCTCCCTGCTCAGTGGGGAGCCTGCAGCTCCCCTGCCTGTGCTCTCCCTCTCCCTCTGACAAAATAAATAAGATCTTAAAATAAATAAACAAATAAATAAAAATAAAAGGTAGGCTCAAATATCTTTTTTTTTCTTCTGTGCACACACAATCCCTGGTGTCTCTTTTTGTGTCCTAATCTCCTATTCTTATAAGGACACATGTCAAATTGGATTAGGCCGCCCTCCAATAGAATCATTTCACAGAATCATCTCTTTAAAGGCCCTGTCTCCAAATGGCGTCACATTCTG
Organism: Mirounga leonina; assembly: GCF_011800145.1. NCBI lineage: Eukaryota > Metazoa > Chordata > Mammalia > Carnivora > Phocidae > Mirounga > Mirounga leonina. Next base: position 11,573,766 of record NW_023270454.1, read on the forward strand.
AGGTCCTGGGGTTAGGGCCTCAACATATGAATTTTGGGGGGAGGCAATTCAGTCTCTAACTCTGTCTTAGAGGACAGGGGTACTTTGGACTTTTTTAGAGGCCAGCTTTTTGGCGACCCCAGAGGAAAATCTGACTGGGGACATTCCTGACTATATGTTTTTGAACTGGGAGGTGAGCAGAAAACAATGAGGGAGCAAACACCCAGTCATTCTCAACAAATGTTAATTGACAGTCTATTATGGGACAGGTGCTCCACCAGGTACTGGAAGTTAAAAGGAAACTTTGCTACAAAACAAATTGGGTTAGATTGTGCGCGTGTTGGTAATTAAAATACATGTCCCTGAAGACAAATGCAACAGCAAATGAGTTTTCCTCTATTTCTTGTAGAAGTGTCTTTGTGTTGTTTCCTGGTTTATAATCAGAGGTAGTATTCAGGTTTTTACATTGCAAACAAATAGCCTCATCATTTTCACATACGAGACTGGTTTGGTTGCCTTGATGTTTAGAGCTAACCTTCTATTATTAAACCATCCTAAATGGTAGGACCCACTTGCTGCCTGTGGCTCTAGTCAAGAGAGAGCTCAGTAGTCCCTGTTAAGAGGGACCCTTGGAGACGTATCAGTCAGGGTAAGTAATACTAGGGACTATAACAAATAGACCTTCATTTCTTATTGAAGTTGGAGACCAGTGAGGGTTGGTTGTGGGGGAGGTACTCTGTTTCCTGATGTCACTGAGGGACCCAGGCTGCTCCCTTCTTGTTTCAGAGCTATTTCCTACATGTGGATGCTGAGGTCCCTGCCAAAGGAAAGGGAGAGAATGGGGAAACATCCCTGTCTTCTTCACCGCCCTGGCTGATGGGCAGTATATAGTCTTTCACGTACACGCCACGGAAGAAAACCCTCCAGGTAATAGGGCTGGGAAACATGGTTTAATTGTGTACCCAGGAAGAAGAAATAGTTTAGGTGAGTTCTGGCTGGTCTCTGCCACTAATTCATAATCCTGTTTCCACCACATCTCAGTTGGTGGCCTTGGCCTTGGACACGTTCATTAAACTCTCTGGGCTCCTTTTTTCTCATCTGTAGAATGGCCGTGATGATAGGGGTTATCCCAGGGTTGTTAGGAGATCAAAGGAATGTCTGACTCAGCTTGGGCTGCTGGAACAAAATACCATAGACAGGGTGGCTTAAAGAACAGGACTTTATTTCTCACAGTCCTGAAGGCTGGAAGTCCAAGCTCAAGGTTCCTGCAGGGTTGCTGTCTGGGGAAGGCTGTCTCCTGGGCTTGCAAATGGCTGCCTTCTTGCTGTGTCCTTGCATAGACTTTCCTCTATGTGGACAGGTGGGGAAAGAGAGGAGGCAGCTTCTCTAGGGTCTCTTCTTATCCTCATGACCTCGTCTAAACCGAATTACATCCCAAAGGCACCATCTCCAAATACTGTGCCATTGGGGGTTAGGGTTTTGAGATTTGAAATTTGTGGGGACACAACTCCCTCTATGGCAGGGAGTTAGAACACATACAGCCCTGAGTGCCCAGCACAGAGCAAGCTCAGTAAAGAGCCTGCTCCAAATCAAAAGCACTGACAATACCCAGAAGCGTATTTATACTCTTTTATAGCTTCTTACAGTTTACAACATATTCTCACCCTCAACCTGATCTACTTGGAGCCTCTTAGCAGCCCTGCGAGGCAGACTTTTTCCAGATGACAAAACCAAAGAAAGGCTGGGCGATTTTCCAAAGTCACATGCACTTAAGCAGCTAAGCCTCCTGACTCAGTCCAATGTTCTTCCTGTCTGGTTTTCTGAGGTCATAGTCACTACCTTCAGCGCCATGTGGTCCCCTGGACCCATTCCAAGGCTGCCAAGAAGCTTGACAAGAGGGTCTGAGCTAAGAGCTACTTTGGGTCTCCTACCTTGGGCTCTCATGGAATGTTTCAGAGTGTTTTTGTCCTAGGTGGTAAATAACCCCCTAGGGACAGACCTACTGATTTAACTCTCTGTGAAAAGGCAGGCTCATGCCCTCCAGCAGTGAATACTGAGTGTCCAAATCCTGAAGTTATCAGGAGGGGTGACAGTAGGGAGGTACCCCAACTAAGGATTTCTCCTTCATTTGTGGCCCAAGCCCATGGTCCAAATGCAATGTTAAGAGTGAACTGTTTCCATTTAAATACATAATCATTGCTCTGGTTCATTTTAGACATCGGTGAGATGGGCCATAGAGAATGACCTAATTTCTCCATCATTTTAGAAACATTGGCTCATTTGCTGTAGAGAGCCAGTAAGTACTTTTTAAAAATTAAGTAATCTTCAAAGAAGCGTTTTCATTTTTCATAAATTCTGCTTTTGCTTGAGAATGTCTTCAGACTTTTTTATTTTTTTAAGATTTTATTTATTTATTTGAGAAAGAGACAGAGATAGTGAGAGAGAGCACTAGTAGGGGAGGAGAGGGAGAAGCAGGCTCCCCACTGAGCAGGGAGACCGACGCGGGACTCGATCCCAGGACCCCGGGACCATGACCTGAGCTGAAGGCACGCTCTCAACCGACTGAGCCACCCAGGCGTCCAAGACTGTCTTCAGATTTTAGAAATCCATGGTAAGACATGAAATCCTTTGTTTCCTCCAGACACCTGTGTGAGCACGCCATCCTTGTTTGTTTATCTAGGGTTATGTGTAGACGAGAAGACCTCCTCTAATTGATGTGTGTGTTCGTGAGTAAACGTATAGAGCACGTTTCACTTGTTAATCATCACATTTGTGTGTGTGAAGGGAAGTAGTGGCTCAGTCATCAGGGGATCAGGTAGGGGAAGTTGGTGAATTTTGAACTGAGAGCTGAGAAGGGGTTGGACATTCAGGGGGGACAGGGTATAGCCTTAATCACAACTCAGTTTACTGCCTTTCACTCAGCCAGACATGGCCTTCAGTCCTGGAAAAGGAGCTTCCTGGAAGGTGGGCTGGGGTTATGGACTCCAGAACCCATAAAAGGACGGAGCCTCCTGCCAACAGAGGAGAGCTGACAGGTAGGAGGCAGGGTTGTAGCGTGACCAGACCTGTCATAGGGTGAGCTGGTAGCACTGAGCCAGATGTAGGGCAGGTGGTCTAGGTCAAGAGGATGGTCTTTGCTCAAGCCTGAAGCCAGCCTTCCTGGTGAACCAGCACATGAGCTCAAGACCACTGGACAGGAGGGGACCCGTGGTCTGGGTATCTAAGATTAACCTGAGTTAGTCAAAGCAAAGATATCTGTGCTCTGGGAAGTTGTTCCTTTTATGCTTTTCTATTTTTTGCTTTTGCTTTAAGTTTTCAACTGGGGCTTCCAGTTCTAATTTAGATCCAGGTAAAATGGATGGAAATCTTCTGTTTTCATGGCCTTTGGCTGTTTAAAGCTGTCCCTTTAATGTTTGCATATCTATGAGGACGAGGGTGTGCTTGCTTTCTGAGGACCCAAAATGCCTCCCCATGCTTGATTTCCATACACATCTGCACAAATCCTGGTGAGTTTAGTGGACCCTCCTGGAAATTTGGGAGTAGGCTGTGAGGATGGGCAGGAGGTGGCCGAGAGGTGGAGAAGGGTTGTATCTTGCAGAAATGCATCCAGAACCTGAGGCATCTCCTTTCAGAAAATGTTCTTTAGTGACCCCATTCTTTCCCTGTCTCCTGCACAGTAGCCTCCCCATTCTAAGTCCCACAGGACTCATCTCCCCAGACCTGGCCTGACTAAGGAGTTCCTGCCTCAGTTAGAGCTCTGGGGCCAGCTATTGTAGGCTCACCTTTCAATTTCACTTCTCTGGGAAAGTTCCTTTAGGAGATTCCAAACTTGCTCAGTCGAACTAAGCGGGTCAAGGCAGGATTGCGGGTGGGATTGGGCATGCCTGGAGACCCAGCACCGTGCTGGCCTCCCAGTTCTGGGGTGTGCCTGGAGAGAGGGCGTGCTGGCTAGCAGGGAGTCCAGCCACTGGGTTGGGGGTCCAGGGTGGGGGGCGCAGCTCCTTCCCAGTTGGCACAATGGTTTTGCTGGTGCTGCCAAAGCTCTCGTGGGAGAGGGGACATGTTCTCGACACACCTACCCAGACAACAAACTTGCCCTGAAGGTTTTTTTTGTTTTTTTAATAGACTTTATTTTTTAGAGCCATTTTAGGTTCACAGCAACATCGAGAGGAAGGGATAGATGTTTCCTATACCCTCCCCTGCCCCCACACACCCACTGCTTCCCCTACTATCAACATCCCCCACAGAGTGGAACATTGGTTACAGTGGATGAATCTACACTGACACATCATTATCGCCCAGATTCCAACAGTTTACATTACGGTTCACTCTTGGTGTTGTACGTTCTTGTACGTACTTGTGTCCACCATTACACAGAGGAGCTTCACTGCCCTAAAGATCCTCTGCGCTCCACCTCTTCATGCCTCCCTCACTTTTGCCCCAAAGTTTTCATCTTACAAATGCATGGCAAGTTTGACTTTCATTCACAATTTCATATTTGTGTTTGTATTAATGTGAAAATAATGTATTCTTCAGGTTTGCAGTGTTTATTGTATATTGATTCTGCCCACTACGTGCCCGGCACTGTACTAGGCATTGGGAATTGAGCGGCCAGCCTGACTCATGTGGAACTTAGGATCTAAGTGGAGAGCCAGGTGTTAATCAGTCAGCCTGCCAACAGAAAACACCAGGGCTCCCGTTTTAATCTGGAGGCTGCATACCTTGAGGGGTGTGGTAAACCAGGTTAGCAAGTGCTATTTTACTCTGTTCCCAAGTTTTTCTGTAGCTATTCTGACACGTGGCTCATGGGGGGCACTTAGTCCATGTTGGCTGAATGAGTGAGTAAAGGGATAAATGTATGGATTATAAAGTTTGACTCTGATTCTCATTTAGGAGTGTGATGATTCATTTTATGTGTAAACTTGACTGTCCTGAGGGATGTCCAGGTAGCTGGTAAAATATTGTTTCTGGGTGTATCTGTGAGGGCGTTTCTGGGCAAGAGTACTATTTGATTTAGTTGACTGAGTAAAGAGATCAGCCCTCACCAAAGCAAGCGGGTGTCATCCAATCCACGGGGGCCCGAATAGAACAAAAAGGCAAAGGAAGGGTGAGTATTTTTTCTCTTGAGCTGGGACAACCATTTTCTCCTGTCCTTGGACATCAGAGCTGTTGGTTCTTATCTTTTGGACTCTCAGACTTACATGAGCGGCTTCCTGATTCATGGAGGTTTGAGCTCGGACCGAGAGTTACACTATGGGGTCCCCTGGCTCTCAGGCTGTAGCACTTGGACTGAATCGCACCGCAGGGTTTCCTGGTTGTCCAACTACAGCACATTGTGAGACTTTCTGGCCCCCATAACTGCATAAGCCAACTCCAAGAATAAATCTCCTCTTATCTATCTCTTCTTCTCTCTTGGTAGATCTATCCTATTGCTGTTTCTCTGGAGAACCCTGCCTAATATAAGGAGCTCGGTACAGCCAGTCTGGGATAGAGATGAAATCCAGGGAATGAAATTTGAAAACTCCGGTGCTTTATTTTTATTTATTTATTTATTTTTAAATATTTTATTTATTCATTTAAGAGAGACAGAGAGAGCACAAGCAGGGGGAGAGGCAGAGGGAGAGGGAGAAGCAGATTCCCCGCTGAGCGGGGAGCCCGATGCGGGGCTCGATCCCAGGACCTGGAGATCATGACCTGAGCCGAAGGCAGACGCTTCATCATCTGAGCCACACAGGCGCCCCCAAACTCCAGTGCTTTAATGATCTTCAGAGATGATTTAGCTTAACCCCTTAATAGGGGCTTGAAGAGGATGAGGCCTAGAGAAATAACACAGACAGGAAACTCTCCGAGCTAGACCAGACGAGAACCCGAGTTCTTGGGAGGCACTGTGGATCTGAACCCACTGGCCGTGCTGGTCATCCTCTCAGGCACACGTGGCGCAGGCATTCACCTGATAGGGATCGTCATCGTGCTGGTGTTTCCAGAGCCAGAGTTAACAAACACCAAGGGTCTCGTGTAGATACTGGCTGCCTTGGCAGTGTGGGTTAAGGGCGTGGGGTGGACAGAAACGGGGTGGTAGGAGCTAGGGAAATGGCTTGGCAGGAAGGGGCTCTCTGTAAACAATCTTTGGATTCCTCCTGGCTGGGTTCCCATTTTATTAGGCGGATGATGATGTTGCCATCCCTGGGGGTCTCCTGTCTCTTGTGATGGTGAGGCTACGAGGGGAGGCTTCAGTGGGCTCTTGGGGGTGTCTTCCTAGGGGCCTTGGAGTGGCACTAGTGGGCTGCGCAGGTGGGTCTCCATGTGTCATTTGGTTTCTCTCAGCGTGAGGCAGGGCGGTGGAGAAAGAGGACAGGCTTTGGGGAGCTGGACCTTGGGCTCTGTGCCTTTCTAGCTGGTGTCTCTTTGAGCAAGTCACTCAGCTTTCTAAGTCTCAATTTCATCCTCTGTGTCCTCTGTGATAGGGAATAGTATTCACCCCGGAATATGGATGTCAAGTGCCTAGCATCGCGCTTGGTAGATGGAAGTTTGGGTGGTGGTCATCATTATAATTCTTAAATAAGGAGCCTGACTCTCTGCTATTCATCAGAGAGGGGGGCTGAGATCAGGGTTTGTGGAATCACGTCTCTTTGAGAGAGTACAAAGAAGGCCTGCTCCTCTCCCGACTGCTTCCCCTTAGGTCCACGCAGCTCTAATGCCATGAGAGGACCTGATGGAGCTTTCCCTGTCAGGCTGTCATCAGCTTTGCAGGCCCAGATGACTTTGCAGTGGGTGGTGGTAAAGCATGTCCGGGAGATTAAATGGAGCAGAGTCCCATCTCCCTATGGTACTGGCAAGAAATCCCTTCCGTTGGAGCATCTTACATTGATTGGTCTGGTACAGGATTGCTTCTAGAGTATTTTCAGCAAAACGTTAGTTTTACTAGGCAACTTGATGTGGTAGAAAGAATACAATACAACGTATTGTAATACGCAAGCCTGATAGAAGACAACTTTTGTATTTATATTGCAAACAATGCAATACACAGACCTGATATAAAATCCTGGCTTTGCCACTCACTCACTGTGAAAATTGGGGAAAGTGTAACTGACTTCTCCGAGCCTCGATTTTTTCTGCAAAATAAGGGAAATGATCTGAGTAGTTATGAGGATGAAATGAAATATCCCGGGTACAATAGTCTGCGAGGGCTCCCATCACAACATAGCACAGACTGGGGGCCTTCAAGGACAGAAATGAATTTTCTCATAGTTCTAGAAGCTAGAAGTCTGATAGGAAGGTGTCCGTAGAGTTTGGTTTCTCCTGAGGTCTCTCTCCTTGGCTTGCAATGGCCACCTTCTCTGTCTTCATGTGGTCTTTCCTCTGTGCTTGAGCACCACCCATGTCTCCCAGTGTTCCAGCTTCCTGTGCTTATCAGGACACTGGTCATCTTGGGTTAGGGCTTACCCTAATGACCTCTTTTTAACTAAATCACCTCTTTATTTTTTTTTATTTTTATTTTTTTTAAAGATTTTATTTATTTATTTGAGAGAGAGCACATGAGAGGGGGGAGGGTCAGAGGGAGAAGCAGGCTCCCCGCCAAGCAGGGGGCCCGATGTGGGACTCGATCCCGGGACTCCAGGATCATGACCTGAACCGAAGGCAGTCGCTTAACCAACTGAGCCACCCAGGCGCCCTAAATCACCTCTTTAAAGGCCCTATCTCCAGGGGTGCCTGGGTGGCTCAGTAGGTCAAGCATCTGCCCTCAGCTCAGGTCATGATCTTGGGGTCCTGGGATGGAGTCCCGCGTGGGGGGGTCCCTGCTCAGCACGGAGTCTGCTTCCCCCTCCCTCTGCCCCTCCTGCCCCCACGCTGCTCATGTGTGTGCGTGCGTGTGTGCACTCTCTCTCTCAAATAAAGAAAATCTTAAGATAAATACACAGAGGCCCTATCTCCAAATACAGTCACATTCTGAGGTACTGAGGGATAAGGCTTGCACATATGAAATTTGCAGGGACACAATTCAGCCCATGACACCGGGTGAAGCTTCTAGCCAAGTAGAGGCTCCCCTAGATGCTCACTATGAGACCCGGGCATTTCTTTCCCCAGCCTCTTTCTCCCTGCTCCTATTCTGGAATGTTTCTGTGGTTTGGGAGTTGGTAATTATGCAGGGGGTGATAGTGATGTTTTTCACAGAGTTCAGTAGTAAAAGCCGATTAATGGCAGGAAGAAAAACACGAAAAGCCTGCTCAGCATTGCTCTCTAAGCAAAGAGTCTACCCCTCAGGTACTTTTCCTGGGCTAGTATTACTGAGAAATTATTTGCTAGCTCAGGAATCTGCAGAAAATATGTCGAGACCAGGTCAAAAACATGCTGTGGTTACCACACACCTCTTGTCCCTTTTGTGTTGGGCTGTTTGCTGCATGAGAGAGTAAAGGGTGGTTTCGTGGATATTTATATACCCACATAAGTGGAGGCTCTTTGGTGAGAATGTCTCTCTCAGAAGCATTATTATTTATGTGTATAATTCTTGAAAGAGTCTAAGTAATCTAAAATTGAAAGGCACTTTAAATATGATTGTATGTGCCAGGTACCGTAGTGGATATTGGGGAGAAGACTGGCTCTTGACAGGCTCTCTGCTCTCCAAGAGGTCAGCTTTCTTTTCTTCCTTCCTTTCTTTCTTCCTTTCTTCCTTCCTTTCTTTCTTCCTTTCTTCCTTTCTTCCTTCCTTTCTTTCTTTCTTTCTTTCTTTCTTTCTTTCTTTCTTTCTTTCTTTCTTCCTTTCTTCCTTCCTTCCTTCCTTCCTTCCTTCCTTCCTTCCTTCCTTCCTTCCTTCCTTCCTTCCTTTCTTTCTTCTTTCTTTCTTTCTTTTTTCTTTCTTTCTTTCTTTCTTTCTTTCTTTCTTTCTTTCTTTCTTTTAAAGATTTTATTTATTTATTTGAGAGAGAAAGAGAGAGGGAGAACACAGAGGGTAAGTGAGAGGGAGAAGCAGACTGCCCACCGAGCAGAGAGCCTGATGTGAAACTCCATCCCAGGACCCTGAGATCATGACCTGAGCCGAAGGCAGGCGTTTAACCAACTGAGCCACCCAGGTGCCCCAAGAGGTCAACTTTCTACAACATCCTGCACATACACGGTCAAAAGTTCACAAGGCACTTTCCAGACATAAGGTAAACCCGGGCCCGTGATTGATGGCCCAGTGCTTGCACATTTGGGGTGTCGGGATCCTTGCTACCTCATGAGGCCTCTCTGTTTTTTGAATCTTCTGATATGGAGTTGGATCTCTGCCCTACCTGCCCCACTCCTCAGGTTCGAATATTACTTTGTGCCCAGACGAGGCTGCCGCATCCTTTGGTGAAGAGCCAAATGGCCTCAGCTCCATCAGCTCATGCCCCTGGGATACAGTTCCCAGACCTGACATCAGCCTGGGTGGGCCTCTTACCATTTGCCACCATCTTCCTAAAAGCAGAGCCTCCAGAATGGACCCAACCCTGAAGCAGTATAGCACCTGGGTGGGTAGAATGGCGGCACGGGCAGCGGGGAGACAGCACTCCCCACTAAAACCAGAGGCAGTGAAGTCATGGATAGTTTTTCTAAGGGCAAGAGTCTTTTTCAGCAAATTTCTAATGTTCAGATGCTTTATTAAGTCACATGACTTCTCTCTTCTCCACATTAGGGTGGCGTAACGAAGCCACATGTCTCTCATCTTCTTTATTATTATGAATAATAATATTCATTTATTTATAAAAATGTTGACCAGCTAGGGAAAGTTTGGTGTCGCAAAAGCCCTGTCTTAAATATTTTATGGATTTTTTTTTTTTAAGATTTTTACTTATTTATTTGTCAGAGAGAGAGAGTGTGCACAAGAGGGGGGAGCGGCGGGCAGAGGGAGAAGCAGGCTCCCCGCTGAGCAGGGAGCCCGATGTGGGACAGCAAATGCCTCAGATCCTTCTAGGTGAGGGATCAGCCTGAGCAGAGTTTGGGGAGGAGGGACATGGCGCAGCACATCCCCTGAAGAGAGCTGGCTGTATCGAGAATGTCGGGCCTGGGGGAGGGGGTTAAGCACTAGGAAGGAGGAATGATAGACTCAGCAGCCTCGTGAAGTTTGTTTTTGCAGTGCTTTTGCTTCAAATGTTCTCCCTCTCTCCATCTCCACCGTGGAGTTCCAGGCTAAGAATAAATGCATCTTTCCCCTGAAGTGTTTATCGATCCCTGTGGCGGGAAGGGCTTGCTCTCTCGCCTGAGGCTGCTGGAGTCAGTTCTCGGTTCTCTGTAGTCATCTTGGCAGCCCCCTGTGGTTATTTGGTGGTGAGCACCCTGGAGAGCCCCAGGAGGGACAGCTGGTGCCCTGCTCGTCTCTGTCCCTTCTCAGGACCCTGTTTTTGACCTTGCCCATGGGCATCTCAGGGCCCATGGCGGCCTCCTTCCTTAGTCCTTGCCTCCTCAGACCGCTGAGGCTAAATTAATCCATGGTCTTGCTCCTCAGCCCTTCAGCCAATCCCAAGAGGCCTTGGCACTCACGGGGCAATAAATTCATTATACTCTGGGGTGCAGGCAGAACTAAGCTAGGGCCATTGTCTCGTCTTGACCCCTCACCAAGGTTTGGACTTCCCTCTCTCAGAACATATGCCAGGCAGAGAAAGGAGAAAGTGTTGTGCCTGCAAAACCTCTTGCAGAGCCTCTCTGGGTCTATAAAGCAGGCATGCTTTTTAATGTTTCAGTTTGCATTTAAAAACTCGAAGCACTTGCCCCGAGTTATTATAAATGAAGTAAGTGAATTATGATAGCATGTCTGGGTGAGCCCCCATTCTGCCCTAGGGTTAGGGGAAAAGGGGCTTGAAAGCTACTACCTGTGGCTTCCCCAGACTTGGCAGCAGGACCCATCAAGGTCACCCTGTGGTCAAAGGAGAGCCGCACAGTGGCAAGGAAATAAAGGGGACACAAAACATTTGGTCTAGTCTGTCTCTTAGTATCTAGAAACTTCTTCTTTACTACCATAAAAAACATCAAGTTGCGGCCTAATCTAGTGAGATTAGTTATGTCTCATTTGCTCCCGAGTCTGGAGTCCTCTGCAAGCCCCAGCCTCAAGCCCCTCCGACGAGGGCAAGGTGTACATTGCTCACCTTGGACTTCAGAGGCCTCCTGATAATTTCTCTGCCTTCTCCCCTTTGAGGATCAGGTGCTTTCCTGAAGATGAAAGCAGGAAGAGTCAAATGCGTCCATTTTCTTCTGCGGTCTGCTTTCATAATCAACCCCAAGCCTTCCTCATTTCTGTTCTTTCTTCTAGTAAAACTGAAAGGGCTCCTTTTGTCGGCCCCCTACCCCATTTGGGACCATCCCCTGCCTGCTCTGTTCTCACAGGTCTGTGCCACCTCTGTATCTTTCTCATGCCTCCAGAATGCACTGAACAGCTGTGCAGATTACTCACTGCACAACCCTAGGGGGCACCATTCACAGAAGCAATGAAGTGCATTGCACAACGGTACATAATGGCTCGGTGGGCCGCCTCCATACTTCATACACTTTCTTTGTTATGTCAGAGTCCCTCAGAGGCTTCCCTGAGTTGGCAGCTCTGAGTTCCTTTCCCCATTTGTGAGAGTCTTGCACAGAGATATATTTCTCTATTATAAGAAAAAAAAGTTCATTACAAGTGCCTGTCTCAGTATTAGGGAGAAGCTTGAGGAATGGTGAGGAGAGGGGAGCCATGGAGTATATAGGCCTTACATGAAGGGTAACTTCTATTCAGTTCTAGCAGATTCTTGTCATGCAAGGGATGCCAAAAGAATGTTGCTCTATCTTCTGGTTTATTTGATAGAAGTAGAAATCTGGATTTTTAGGGACATCTGGCTGGCTTAGTCAGTAGAGTCTAAGACTCTTTTTTTTCCCTTAACTTCCTTAAGTTTTTCTAAAAATTTAAAATCAATTAATTAACATATAGTGTATTATTAGTTTCAGAGGTAGAGTTCAGTGATTCATCAATTGCATATAACATCCAGTGCTCATTAATGCCCGTTACCCAGTTACCCCATCCCCCCATCTCGTCCAGCAACCCTCAGTTTGTTTCCTAGAGTTAAGAGTCTCTTATGGCTTTTCTCCCTCTCTGATTTTGTCTTATTTTTCCTTTCCTTCCTCTATGTTCACCTGTTTTGTTTCTCAAATTCCACATATGAGTGAAATCGTATGATATTTGTCTTTCTCTGACTGACTTATTTCGCTCAGCATAATACCCTTTGGTTCCATCCACATTGTTGCAAATGGCAAGATTTTATTCTTTTTGATGGCTGCATAATATTCCATTGTATATATATACCACATCTTCTTTATCCATTCATCTGTCGATGGACATCTGGGCTCTTTCCATGTGTTGGCTATTGTGGACATTGCTGCTATAAACTTTGGGGTGCATGTGCCTTTTGAATCATTATGCTTATATCCTTTGGATAAATAATACCTAGTAGTACAATTCCTGGGTTGTAGGGTAGAGTAGAGCCTAGGACTCTTGATCTCGGGGTCATGAGTTTGAGCCCCACAGTGGGTATAGAGATTACTTAAAATAGATAAATAGAATTTAAAAAATGAAATCTGGATTTTTCTATTTTTTTGATCTTATTTATTTATTTTTTATGTTGAAGTATTTTTATTTTATATACAAAGAGCTAGAATTAAGGTGCGAATCTTGGATGACCCATTCAAGGCAGTTCACTTAATCCAACTTAAGGAAGCCAGTGTGCTTTGCGTCCTGATGGAAACACTGGTGGCACATATTGAGGCCATATTTCTGGATCAGACCCTGCAGGTTTGAGCAGATGCAGCAAGAACGCGAACCCTGGTAGAATTTTCTTGGATAGCTCTAGCAGAGCTGCTGGTGACCCACCTTCCTTTCTCAGATTCAATGAGGCAAAAAGGGAAGAGCTCCCAAATGCACCTGTTCTTCAAATTTGAGGGGGCAGGGAGGAGACACAGTTTACCCAGAAGGCAGTGCTGAGAAATGAGGCATACGCTGTGCGGCTAACTGGTTCTAGGGAGTGAGGAAAATCTGGATTTTTAGATGAAGCCTCCAGCTTTTTTTTTTTTTTTAAAGATTTTATTTATTTGACAGAGAGAGACACAGCGAGAGAGAGAGCACAAGCAGGTGGGGTGGCAGGCAGAAGCAGAGGGAGAAACAGGCTCCCTGCCGAGCAGAGAGCCCGATATGGGGCTCGATCCCAGGACCCCGGGATCATGACCTGAGCAGAAGGCAGACGCTTAACCAACTGAGCCACCCAGGCGCCCAAGCCTCCAGCTTTCAAATGGTGGCTCAAGGGTGCTTGAGTGGCTCAGTTGGTTAAGCATCTGCCTTCTGCTCAGGTCATGATCCCAGAGTCCTGGGATCGAGCCCCCGCATCGGGCTCTCTGCTCAGTGGGGAGCCTGCTTCTCCCTCTCCCTTTCCCACTCCCCTTGCTTGTGTTCTCTCACTCACTCTCTCTCTCAAATAAGTAAATAAATAAAATCTTAAACAATATTGGCTCAAATGAAAAACAAATACCAGATGGGACCAAAGAGAAATGATTGTGAACTGTTTTTGTCCTACAGGCTGCAGAGAATAGTGATTTCTGCTTTTTAATCCCAAAGGGGGAAATTGTCATGGAGAAAGAAAACTGTCAGCAGAGGTTCTGCCATAGGTGATGGAGACTTTTTTCGGGCAGCATCTTGCAGTTTTGAAGGCTAGCTGACCAGGTGGCACCTATGGGATGTGCAGGGTTTTCCTATTATGATAGCACTTTCCCCCGCCTTGGTTCTAAATTTCCTGATGAACCTGTCTTTGTCCTTACGGCAGGACGGGGACATTTGATCTCCAGGGATGACAGTCAGTTTGGATACAGTGGTGTGCCCTTACCAGTCATAAAACAGTGACAGAGCCCCCGAGTGCCCTCCCCAGTTTTCAAGGCCTCTCTAGAACCCTTTAAACTAAAGATTACTAAAGAGTTAATATCTAGCACAGCAGGAAGCCTCCAGACACCAAGTTGGTCACTAAATACTTTGAATATTATCCACATGGTTTCTATTTTTAGATTGAGAAAGGAACCATAGAAGTTTTCTCAGTTTTGCCCATAACCAACCTCCTGCCTGGTGAATGGTAGATCATCAACTCAGGTCTTTTTTTTTTTTTTTTAAGATTTTATTTATTTATTTGCCAGAGAGAGAGAGAGCATGCGAGCACAAGCAGAGGGAGAAGCAGAGGGAGAGGGAGAAGCAGGCTCTCCGCTGAGCAAGGAGCCCGATGCGGGGCTCGATCCCAGGACCCTGGGATCACGACCTGAGCTGAAGGCAGATACTTAACCCACTGAGCCACCCAGGCATCCATCAACTCAGGTCTTAATTGGGCTCTCTCTTCATGACAGCACATGATTTTCAGATATTTAACAGCTTTGAGTATGAAATTTTGAAGACCAGTGTGGTCCCCAGGTCTTCACAAAAGGTAAAGAAACAATGTTATGAGTCAAAGAACACAGGTAGGGAAGAACATGGTGTGTACATGAGAAGGTGGCCCTTCTTGCATTGGACCCTGGTAAAGAACATGCCCCTGGGAGTCTCTGCCTCTTCAGGATGGGCCTCAGAATCAACACGGAGCTAACCTGAACCATCTGTGCAGAACGTAGCTTGGAGCAAGTCACTGAGCTAAGCCCAGTCTAGTTGCCAAATGAGTCAACTTGAAAACCAGTGAGCAGGGGACCAAATGCTTATTGTTGCACGTCACCAAAGTTTGGGGTGGTTTGTTATGCAGTATCATTGTGGCTGGGGCTGACTCATACAGAAATTGGTTAATATTTTGATGTGAGTCAGACATAAGTTTGGCTTGGCTTCTGCCACAACCTGTGTGATCCTGACCAAGTAACTTAACTCTTCTACCATAGCCTAGAGTTTATTTTTGTGAAGATTAAATGAGACTATCTGTGTAATTTGCTTAAAATATTATCTGGCACACAGTTGGTTGTAAATATTCTAATTCGTAATAAAGCCAATTGGTTTTTTGAGGAGAAATGTACTCCCATTATCCTAACAACTATTCTTGTTTTGCATATTTATTTCCATTCTTGCCCACATGAATACATATGTTAGATCTTTACAATCATAATGTACATAGCCATGTCCACTTTGATCAGAAATATTTCCCTCTGTTTCTGTATAGCTTTCATGATCTCACATTTTTACTGTGTACAGAAGACTTGTAGAGAAAGACCGTAATTTTTTCATGAATTTATAATAGTTCTAGTTTAAAAAAATGTTGCCAATGCCACAATAAATACTAATTCAAACACTTTATTGGGGATCTGCTATGTGCCAGACACTGTGCTAGGAGCTAGGAATGCAGGAATAAATAAAAGCAGACAAAAATCTCAACTCCGCAGAACTCACGTTATAGCAGTAAAGACCGACAATAAAAGCCAACCAAATAAATAATAATATATTGTGTCACTGATGATAAACTATGGAGAAAAATAAAGCAGAGAAGGTGGATGGGAAGTACCAATGGAGCTCAGGGTGTGGTTTGCAATTTTACGTAGGATGCTATGGGAATATACTCTACCTCACCAGAGGGTAAAGGAGATAAGCAGTTGAGCGATCCAGATATTTGTGCAAGGGCATTTTTTTTTTTTAAGATTTTATATTTAAGGGGCGCCTGGGTGGCTCAGTTGTTAAGTGTCTGCCTTCAGCTCAGGTCATGATCCCAGGGTCCTGGGTTCGAGCCCCACATTGGGCTCCCTGCTCCGCGGGAAGCCTGCTTCTCCCTCTTCTACTCCCCCTGCTTGTGTTCCCTCTCTCGCTGTGTCTTTCTCTGTGAAATAAATAAAATCTTGAAAAAAAAATATTTTATATTTAAGTAATCTCTGCACCCAATGTGGGGCTCCAACTCACAACCCGAGATCAAGAGTCTCATGCTCTACCAACTGAGCCAGCCAGGGGCCCCAGGGAAGAACATTTTTGACAGAGATTAGTGAGGGCAAATTCCCTGAATGCCCTATGTGTTTGAAGAACAGTCAGGAGGCCTATGTGAGTGAAGTGGAATGTATGAGATGGAAAATGGTAGGAGATAAAGTCAGGAAAATAAAAGGGAGTCAAAATGTGTAGGGCCTTGGCTTTTTTTCTGTTTAAGCCTATCTATCTTTTGTTAGATAGCTATGCAATCATCACCACCATCCATTTCCAGAACTTTCCGTAGTCCCAAACTGAAACTCCGTATCCATGAGACACTACCCGCCCCCCGCCTCCCAGCTCCTGGCAGCTCCCATTCTATCTCCTGTGCTTTGGCTTTTACTTTGAGTGTTATAGGAACCACTGGTGGGTTTTGAACAGAGAAGTGCTATGATTTGACTTGGGTTTCAACAGACACATCTGGCTGCTGTGTTTAGAAAGATGTAAAGGGGAGGAGGGGCAGAGGCAGGGAGGCTAGATTGGTGGGAGGAGATGGAGCCTTGCACCAGGGTGGTTGCAGGGGAGGTGGTGAGAAGTGATATTCTCAAGGCAGAGCAAACAAGGCTTTCGGATGGATGTGATATGGGCTACGAGAGAAAAAGAGAAATCAAGGATTTTTTGACCTAAGCAACTGGAAGAATAGAGTTGCGGTAAAGTTAGGTGTGGAAGACTTCAGAAGAGGAAGCTTTTTTGGGGGAAGATCAGGAGCTCCATTTTGGACACATCCAGAATGACATACCTTATTAAACATTCAAGCTGAGATGTTGAATAGAGAGCTGAGTCTGGAGTTCACAGACACCAAATTGAGGATCAAGATTTGCAAGCAAGGTATAGATGGTGTCTAATGCTGTAGACTGATTGAGTTTACCAAAGTAGAGAGAATGGCCAAAAAAAAAAACAAGTCCTGGGAGTGCACCTGAAGACTCTCTAAGGTTAGGAGGTCAGGGATACGAGGAGGAATCAGGAGGAAAAATGAAGAGAAGCAGCTAGGGAAGGACAACTAGAAGGTGTGTCTTTATGAAATTCCAGTGAAGAATGTGCTCCATGGAGCTCCACACAATCGGTGGTGGTTTGTACCTGATGGGATCTGTCCACACACCTGCTGAGTGTGAGGGTCACTGGTAAGTCAAGGAGTGAGCCAGCATTTAGGAAAGGGGATTGAAGAGCAGTTCAGGGAGGGCCAGGGTATGGGGGAAGAGAGCCCTGAGGAGTGAGTGGAATTTGTGGATTAGGGAAAACAACTGTCCAGAAGTGTCCATTGTGAGCTCCAGATACTAGGGTTGAGCCCCAGAGTAAAGGAGACTGGGGCAGTGGCAAGACATGGGAATGCAGCAATCCCCCAGGTCCCTGGACCCTCCCCCATAAGAAGGGTCTCTGGTGAACTCTGAGGCTGCTGGTGGAATTGTCCTCAGTCAGACGCACTCAGAAGCTACCAGTTTGATGGAGACAGGCAAGGATTGTAGCGCTGCTAAAATAAGATTAGGTCTATGTTACTGCCTTAATTGAATACTTGCCAGTCCCAATTTCATATGTTGAAGCCCTAACCCCCAATATCTCAGAGTGTGACTGTATTTGAAGATAAGTTCTTTAAAGAGGTGACTGAGTTAAAATGAGGCCTTTAGGGTGGGCCTTAATTCAGTCTGACTGGCATCCTTAAAAGAAGAGGAAATGTAAATACCAGACAAGCACACACAGAGGGGACCATAAGAGGACACGGTGAGAAGGTGACAATCTGCAAACTAAAGAGAAGTCTCAAAAGAAACCAACATTTCCAACACCTTGATCTTGGACTTCCAGCCTCTAGAACCATGAGAAAATAAATTTCCTTGTTTAAGTCATCCAATCTGCAGAAAGGCCCATCAGGCAAGAAGCTGAGGGTCACTTCTGGCCAACAGCCAGCTAGGAACTGAGGCCCTGAGTCCATTAGCCCAAAAGAAACCGAATCCTGCTGACTACCACATCAGTGAGCTCCGAGGTAGATTCTTCCCCAGCTGAGCCTCCAGATAAGAACATAATCTTGACCAACACCTTGAGTGCCATTTTGTGAGAACTTGAAGCAGAAAACGGCAAAGCTAAGTCCAGATACCTGGCCCACAGAAACTATATGATAATAGATGTGTGCTGGTTGAAGTGCTAAGTGTGTGTTAATTTGTTACTCAGTGCTAGATAAATAATACGATCTTAGGGTGGGGTGGGAGGGATGGGGTGACTGGGTGATAGACACTGGGGAGGGTATGTGCTCTGGTAAGCGCTGTGAATTGTGCAAGACTGTTGAATCTCAGATCTGTACCTCTGAAACAAATAATGCAATATATGTTAAGAAAAAAAAAAAGAAGAAGAAGAAGGTAGCGGGAGGGGAAGAATGAAGCGGGGGAAATCGGAGGGGTAGACGAACCATGAGAGACGATGGACTCTGAAAAACAAACTGAGGGTTCTAGAGGGGAGGGGGGTGGGAGGATGGGCTAGCCTGGTGGTGGGTATTGAGGAGGGCACATTCTGCATGGAGCACTGGGTGTTATGCACAAACAATGAATCATGGAACACTTCATCTAAAACTAATGATGTAATGTATGGGGATTAACATAAGAATAAAAAAAATACAATCTTAGAAAGGTCCTTGAGATGTAGACTGAGGTTTCTCTTGGGCCCAATTAGCATTGGCCTGAGGTGGGCTCCTTGAATGTAACCAGAAATTTGAGTCTCCTGGGATAAATCACCTTACCACCGACCACCTCAAATTCCTTATGATGAAATGAGAAGTTTGCACAGATCTCTGAGGTCTCTTTGCTTGCAAACTTTCTACAGCACGGATTGAGAGCCCACAGCCAGTACACCTGGATTGGTTGGCTTGGGGCAGCACATTTTTGCCTTATTTGAAAACCAGTTTTTGGTGTTTCATACTTTTGCCGAAGGCAGCTGGAGTGGGTCAAATAGTGTCTCCAAAATTCATGTCCATCTAGAACCTCAGAGTGTAACCTTATTTGGAAGTAGGATCTTTGCAGATATAATTTAGTTGAGATCATACTGGATTAGGATGGATACTAAACCCAATAACTGATGTCCTTATAAGAAGAGGAGAGGACACAGAGAGACAGAGAAGAAGGAGATGTGAAGACAGAGGCGAGGGTAGAGTGACCAGCTACAAGCCGATGATCCCAGGATTGCCAGGAGTCACCAGAAGCTAGGAGACAGGCAAAGAAGGAATTTTTCCTAGATACTTTGAAAGGAGTGTGGTCCTGCTGACACCTTGATTTCAGAATTTTAACTTTCATGAGAGAGAATAAATTTCTCTTGTTTTAAGCCACCTGGTGTGTGGTAATTTTTTATGGCAGTATTAGGAGGCTAATCAAACATTATCACATATTTTCTTTTAAACTCGCATATACTATACAGAATCACTAGGATTCTTGGAATTTTCATGAAGAATTATAGATATCCCATTATGTGGCCATGAAGAAGGACGATTTTGAAGATTTTAGGTAATTTGAAGGCTGCTTATGATTCAGTGTTAAGAGCAGAAAGCAAAAGTATGTATAGTATGCTTATAACTCGTTTAAAAAAAAGCCACCTGCATAAAGAAAAAGAAGAGGCCGTGAGCTGAAACAGAAATAAGATGGTAGGATGGGGGGGGGGGGCTTTTCTCCCTTCTAATTTTTCAAAATTCTTTAATCTGTCTATATTCACTTTTGTGGATAATATCATAGGAAAACGGAATAAAAGAAATCCAGAGTTTGAGAGAGAATCTGAGAAACATGCAGGTTATGGACCATCAGACTGAAATGAAGTGACCCAGCTACCTGACGTAAGATTAACAACATTAGGGGCACCTGGGTGGCTCATTTGGTTAAGCATCCGATTCTTGATTTCCATTCAGGTCATGATCTTGGGGTCGTGGGATCCAGCCCTGTGTCAGGCTCCATGCTCAGCGCGGAGTCTACTTAAGACTCTCTCCCTGTCCCTCTGCCCCACCCCCCACCGCGCTCTCTCACGTGTTCTCTCTCTCTCTCTCAAAATAAATAAATAAATCTTTAGAGAAAAATGAATAACACCATTAGCCTCGAAAGTGCCTCACCTATATCCTTCCCTATTTCTCCCCTCCTTTTCAGAGGTTACAGCTGTTCAAAATTGAGTACGTATCACTATTTTGCCTTTTTTAACAAAGATTTTTAAAATTATTTTTAAGTAACTCTAACCCAGGTGGGGCTGGAACTTACAACCCCGAGATCAAGAATTGCCTGCTCCACCGACTGAGTCAGGCGGCCACCCCTATTTTGTCTTTTAAATGATAGTATTATTGTGGATTATGCATCTGTAAATGATCACTGTTTGGTTCTCCTTATTTTGAGGTTTATTAGCATGGTTGGACATCCTCGTGTTGTGACATGCTTTTTTGATCCAATGTTATACACCTAACAACCACACGTGTTGATTTATATAGTTACACTTCACTGATGTATCGCCTGGTCTTAAAATGTATGCATTCGTAGCTTTGTCTGGGTATTTTAGAACAAAGATCCATTTTGAGGCAGTAAAACTTTCACACGGAAGCATTTGCTGACACATTGGACCAAGTCATGGTGGTTGTTTTCTTGTCTCTTTTTCTTTACCACTTGGCATATTTCTTATTTCCTGTCAGGCGTGATTTATCTCAGGCCAGTTCCTGTTCTGGGAGGTGGTGAAGGCGGGATGAAGGTGGGGGAGGGCACTGTCCTTGAATGAGGGACACCTAACAGATCAGCACAAGGCCCTAGACTTCACAGTGCAGCAAAACTCTGCTGGTTTCTTGGAAGTCGTTATGAAGGATCTTTCATTTTTGGCATTTCTGCTTCCTCTCTGGATCTTTGGTCTATGCAGTGACCTCAGTGTTTCCTGACTGTGGAATCACATGCCTTTCTCTACTTTGGAGTTTGAGCTTTCTAAAGCTCCAACTCTTTGGCAATAGATAGCATGTGGGCCTGATGTCAGCAGCTGGGAAAAGTCTTTCTGTGGCTTTCTGTCAATATCCACATGACACCAATGACTCCTGGTGGACCCCTGATCTGACCCACTGACGGAGGAGGCCACACTCTGTGGGTTCTCCTGAGTCAGGCCCTTAAAGGCTACCAACAGCACGTGCGAAGGACTTGAGAGTTTACCGAGCCTCTCCAAACACACATTCCTGTTTGACTTGGCAACAATCCCACTGGTGAGCAGTTCAGGTCCATCTGACAGAATAGAAGATCCATTGTTAAGTGAGAGAATGGGGCACGGTGTGATTAAGAAGACAACCAGCATGTATTAATTATCTCCCTTGGGCTTACCACTGCTCTAGGTACTTTATGCCCATTCGATCCTTTAAACAAACTTGTGAGGCCAATAGTATTTTCATGCTATTATTTTTAAAAGATCACTGTTACGGACGGCATGTTGGCTCACCCTCTCCCATTCCTATGTTGAAGCTCTAACCCCCAAGGAGGATGTGATTAGGAGGTGGGACTGTGGGAGGTAATTAGGTTTATATGAGGTCATGGGAGCATGGCCCTCATGATGGGATTAGCCTCTCCACCAAGTGAGGACAGAACTAGAAGGCTGCTCTCCACACATCAGAAAGCAGGCTTTCACCAGACACGGGATCTGCTGAGACCTAGGTCTTGGACTTCCAGCCTCTAGAACTGCGAGAAATCGATGTTTGCTGGGTAAACCGCCCAGTCTATGGTATTCTCGTTATAGTAGCCAGAACAGACTAGGACAATAAGTAGGCTCAAAAATAAAGTGGCACAGCGATAGGGGAAGAACAGGATCTGAAACTCAGCTCTATCTCCTGTTCAGTGCTTTTGCCCATCATTACTTATGTGATCCTTTGCTGAGCAACTGATTCCCCCAAAACTTAGTAGTTTAAAACAATGGCAATCATTTGTGACCTCACAGTTTCTATAGATTAGGAATTTGGGAGCTGCTTTAGCGGGCTGCTGTGACTCAGGGTCCGTCACGGAATCTCAGGCAAGATGTCACCTAGGGGCTGCTGTTCACCTGAGGACTTGACTAGGCCTGGAGGATCTGCTTCCTGGAGGATCTCCAGCCTTCTTGGCTGACTCACATGGCTGGCCAGTTGGTGCCAGCTATTGGCAGGTGGCCTAGTTTCTCTGCATCTGTGCTGCTTGGATGTCCTCACGTGTAGAGGCTGGCTTCCCAGAGCGGGAGACCTATGAGAGAGCCAAGACGGAGCCTCAGTGTCTTTTATGACTTTGCCTCAGAAACCACAACTGTCATTTCTGGAATATCCCATTGGTTGCAAAGGCCAGCCCTGTTTGATGTGGGAGGGGTACTACACAAGGGCGTGGATACTGGGAGGTGGGAATTATTGGGGGCCACTTTGGAGTCTGGGTACAATACTAGCTTAGCAACGTAGAATGTTGGTGCTGGTTAAAATCCAACACAGAGATAGCATTTTCTAGTGTTAATTGGGTTCCAGAAGCTGACAGCATAAAGCTTTCAGGTTTCCATGATTTTTTTTTTTTTTAGGTTTCTATGATTTTATAATAAAAATTGGACTTAAGGGCTTTTGCTTGCTGATAATGTAAACATTGGAAAGGATTAACATAAAACATAGATAGTATTTTGGGGGGGTATTTGATGATTTAAAAATCCTAAACATTCAGTTGGGTTTAAAGAAAGACCATCTCCCAATATAGTCAAGTTAACATTATCATGATTTAAAAAAACAGTAATTCTTTAGTATTGCTTAATCCCCAATCCAAGTAGTCTGCCAAATGTCCTTTTTGGTTGGTTATACAGAACCATACATTGCATTTGGTCGTTATGTCCCTTAGAGTTCTTTTATTCAAAAGCAGGCCCTTTTATTATGACCCTGACTTGGGAAGTTCTGCAGAATGTCCCACTTTCTGGGCTTGTCTAATTGCTTCCTTGCTGGGAAGCTTAGCCGGTTTCTCCATCCCTTGAATTTCCCATAATTGAAAGTTAGGTCTAAAGTTTTGATAGGCTTACATTAACCCTCTAAACTAGAAGACATTATAAGAGATGGACTTCATGTTTCTGCATATCAAGAGACACATGAACTCTAGTGTTCGTGATATTGTAATATAATAACAAATATGCATTTGGTCTGTGATAAAATAAGAAATATATTTGGTCTTCGTCCCTGGCTCCTGGCACAAGTGCTTCTTTTTTTTTTTTTTTTTAAGATTTTATTTATTTGACAGAGAGAGAGATAGCAAGAGCAGGAACACAAGCAGGGGGAGCGGGAGAGGGAGAAGCAGGCTTCCCGCTGAACAAGGAGCCCGATGTGGGGCTCGATCCCAGGACCCTGGGATCATGACCTGAGCCGAAGACAGACGCCTAACGACTGAGCCACCCAGGCACCCCAAGCGCTTCTTAAACCCTTAGAATTTCCTGAGTGGTATGGGAGAGAGGAGTGTCTTGTTATTCATAAAAAAAACCCTTTCCACCGTACCTGGGTTTATACTAATGAAGTGACTCTTTGGTGGATCCCTACATAGCCTCAAAATGGGGGAATCAACCATGTGATTAGAGGCTTGGAACGTATCCTGGCGCTGGGAACATGATGCACCCCAACTCCACAGGGACAGAAACTCCTGCACTAGAGATCCTTCTGGTCCTCACCCTATGTACCTTTTCACTTGGCTTTTCGTCTGTATTCTTTGTAATGTCCTGTATACTAGACCAGTCAGCACAGGCAAATCTTCCCCTGAGTTTTGTGAGCCATTCCAGCAAATTACTGAACCTGAGAAGGGGGTTTGTGGGAACTCCTGATGTATATATATAGCCGGTTGGTCAGAAGTATGGGAGACCTGGACTTGCGATTGGCATCTGAAGTGGGGGCGATGTAACCTGGGGGGTCTGGGCTAACTCTGGGGAGTTAGGGTTGCAACTGAATCAAATCGTAGGACACCCAGTTGGTGTTTGCAGAGAACTGGAGAATTGGTTGGTGTGGGAAAAACAGCCCCACACATCTGGTGTCAGAAGTGTTGTAAGCAGAGAAACAGCTTTCCCTTAGTGTGTAAGATAACGCCAGGGTTAGGGGTTGGCAGCCTGGTCCCTTCGTGGGGGGACCCCTTGTGGCTAGATGGTAATGACGGGGATGTTACTCTGGCATTGCACAAAATCCAGCTCCCCACTTACAATTCACTTCACAGTTTCAACATTAAGGAATAATCCTCGATGGAATCAATAATTTCATTAGGCTTGGAAAATGATGATTTTCCAGTTCTGTCAACCCTTTTATGTGTATAAGCTGGCGGTTTTCTGTAAGGCAAAGCTTTCTCTCATCAACTGAAATACAGTTCCTGCTGGAAATGTAGAATCAATGGGAATGCCTTTCTTTTACATGACTAATTTTCAAAGCAAGGGGTTGGTTTTACAGTCAACCCAAAGAATAACAAATGAATGTTTTTTTCCTATTGCCTTGGATTTCTCTTCTTTGATTATCACCCTGGATTTGTGGATTTTTATTGATTCATGTGTTTCAAGCAACTGTGTTCATAATGTTTTGATGCTCTAGAGCATCTTTAACAACTCTTTTGAGGTATAATTAACTTGTGGTAAACTACACATACATATACACAGTGTACAAGTTGATGAGTTTTTGACATATGCTTACATCAATGAAACCATCACCAAATGAAGATAATGGATGCTTCCATCGCCCTCAAAAGTTTTACTCTGCCCTTTGTAATTCATCCCTGCTTCTACCCTTGTCCCCAGGCAACCACTGATATACGGTCTGTTCCTATTTGTTTTCATTTCCAAGAATTTTAAATAAATGGAACCACACAGTGCCTTCTAGTTTATGTCTGGTTTCTTTCATTCAACGTAATGGTTCTGACAATCATCCATGCTGTTGTGTGTATCACTAGTTTGTTCCCTTTTAAAAATTAAAAAAAAATTAGGCAGCTTTATTTAGGTGTAATTGACATATAATCAACTGCATGTATTTAGCATGCACACTTGGATAAGTTCTGATCCATGAATATACACCATAAAACATCACCATAAACAAGATAAGGAAATCATACATCACTCCCCAAAATTTTCTTTTGCCCCTCGGTAGTCCCTCCCTTCTGCTTTTCTCTCTGTCTCCATCCCTAAGCAACACCGATCTTGCTCTCTCTACAGATTTGACTACATTTTCCGGAATGGAATCATGTAGTATGTGCTCTTCTTTTTGAGATTCATCTGTGTAAGTTCATGTATCAATAGTTCACTTTTTTTATTGCCGAGTAGTACTTCATTGAATAGATAGACCACAGTTTGTTTATCCATTCACCTGTCAATGAGAGTTTGGGTTGTTTCCATTTTGGGGCTATTATAAAGAAACCTGCTATGAATTTTTGAGTACAGTCTGTGTGTGAATGTATACTTTCATTTCTTTTGGGTAAATACCTTAAAGTGGAATGGCTAGGTCATATGTAGGTGACTTTTTTTTTTTTAAATAGTCCACACCCAGTGTGGAGACCAACACGGGGCCCGAACTCACAACCCTGAGATCAAGACCTGAGCTGAGATCAAGAGTAGGATGCTTAACCGACCAAGCCACCCAGGCGCCCCTGACGGTTGGTTTTTAAGAGCACTGACAAAACTGGTTTTTGAAGTGGTCAAACCATGTTACCTTCCCACCGGCGGTGTATGAGAATTCCAGTTGTCCTCCATCCTCACACTTGGTGTGGGTGGTCTTTCAGTGTAATTATTCCAGGGGCTGCGCAGTGGTGTCTCATTGCAGTTTTAACTTGCCTTTCCTTGATGACTAATGACGTTGAGCATCTTTTCATGTGCTTATTGGCCATTCATGTATCTTTTCTCGTGAAGTGTTGATCCAGGCCTTTGGCCCGTTTTTGAAATTGGGCTCTTCACCTTCTGAGTGTATAAAACACCAAGTATATAGAGTTATTAACATGAAAACTGTTTGCACGGAGACAGTGGATTCTGGTCCTGTCATGACCAGAAAGCTGCTGGCGGTGTGGTAGAAGGGAACTGTAACTTCGTGGGCAAATGCAGCAAAGAGGGTCACATAGCAGAGGAGGAGGGCAGGTGGAAGAGAGGGAAGGATGAGGTTGGCAGGCATTTTATGGCTCTAGAACCTCTAAAATGGGGCCCATGTGACTGCGAGGATCATTCCATCTGCACACCTCTTTCCACTTTTTGGTCCCAGCCCATGGCTCCCAGGCAAAAATCCTTCAGATTACGAACATAAATGACCAGGAAATTTGGCCGTAAAGCATAAACAATGTAAATTAATCCCATCTCCAAACTGATATTCGTGTGAAGTAAAAACGGCCAGGAGTATGGGTTTGGTGATCTTTACTCTGTTGCTTCAAAGAGGTTTTGTAAATCACGGGGCAATGACTTTGCCAATAGTGATGATAAGGATTGGGAGATTCTATACTTTTTGTGCATGTAACAATTTTGAGAGTAAGTCCTGGCCTAGTATTACTTCTTCCCTTTGTGAAGGGCAGGGCCCTGGTCAGTGTGTCCATTTTACAGTGAAATAAACTGAGGTTCTGTCAAGTTGGGAGTAGTGGGGCCAGGACTCCTTCTCTAGTCCAGAGACCTGGGTGGAGTCATTCCCAGGGCAGTGCCTAGCATCACCTCGTTGCGATCTCCCATGTTTACCAGCTCTAAAATCATAGATCTGGCCTGTTAATACCCAAAATTCAACTGAGTACATTTTAAAGATGTAATTGGTTTTGTGAAACAATTCACGAATCAGGCAGCATCCCATCTAGCAAGTAGAAGGGCTCCAATGAGGTGTACCAAATGGAAGGTTTTTGTAGGAGGAGGGCAGGGCAAGAAAGTTATCAACAAGAGAAAAGGGTCATTCCAAGCAAGGCTGCATTCCTGGGGAGGGAAAGGCAAGGGGTCTCATCATGCAGATTACCTCATCTTTCTTTAGGGGTCAGAGGGGGCCCATGTGTGGTGCACTCATCGGCACTGATGGAAAAATTCCGAACTGGCCGGTTAAGACGTTTCCGGGGTAGGTTGACGCTGCAATTAGATTAGGTATCAAGTCCCGGTTTGGGAACTTGGTTTAAGTGATACCATTTGGAGCCTGTGGTTTTGTTTTTAATAGTCCTATCTTCTCTTCTCTTTTCCCCCGTTGATTTATTGCACAATCAAGCACTGTTCACAAAACAAACAACAAAAAGAGAAACAACTGTGCCTGTTAGACTTCGGAAGCAAAGAAACTCGAGTTAAGTCTTGTTAACCTCCAGGGACCAGCGTCCACAACTAGGCAATGGACAGCCACCACTCCTGCCCTGTCATCTTAGGAGATTCCACGGACCCTCTCCTGGAGCCCCACTCCGAAACCAGCCGAGACCTGGCCGTCCGGGCTTGGATTTGTTTCTAACTCAGGCCCGCAGGTGGCCCCTTGAGGCCACGGAGCCTCGGTCTTCCCGACTCAGGCGGGGCCGAGCTGGGCGGGGGGTGGGGGCGTGGTGGGGGTGAGGGGGACAAGTCACAGCTCCGGTGTTGTGCGCGCGGCAGCGGAGCCCGGCAGCGCCCTCCGTTCTTGCCGGCAGCGCCACCCAGCGGCCAGCCTGGCGAACCAGTAGCCATCGCCGGGAGTCGGTGACGCAGGCTCGGTGCGGGGCGGGTGGAACAGCCCAGCGTCGGCCCGGATCCGGATCCGGTCCTGCCGAAACCATCCCCGGCAGGGCGGGGCTGTCTCCCCACGGAGGCTGGATGGCGACGCATAGGCTAGACGGAGCCACCGCCGTGGCTTCTGCTGTTGTGACCGAAGCTTTCCCCCTTTCCCTGTGCCCCCATGCACCGGGCTGTGCAGGGGGGAAGCCCCCCGCGTGGGCCCGCAGCACGTTCACAGACTGCGTGGTCCCTGCAGGTTGCCATCTCCTCCTTCCCCTCAGGTCTCCCTGGGAATGCCTCCCTCCTCCCTCCTCCCTCCTCCCTCCTCCCTCCTCCCTCCTCCCTCCTCCCTCCTCCCTCCTCCC
>NW_023270454.1:11602038-11647388 GCF_011800145.1 Mirounga leonina
CCGCTCCGCAACTTCGTCCTTCCCTTTTTTCTTTAAACTCCGTAGTGATTTGGACACCCAGGTGTCTGGCGGTTGAATGGCCCAAGAGTGCGGTCGAGAGACTTGGGATTCGGATGCAGCTGTGCCACATCTTCTCGCCATTAAAAACAGAGCCTCCTTGGGGCGCCTGGGTGACTCAGTCGGTTGAGCGACTGCCTTCGGCTCAGGTCATGATCCTGGAGTCCCTGGATCGAGTCCCGCATCGGGCTCTCTGCCCGGCAGGGAGTCTGCTTCTCCATCTGACCCTCCTCCCTCTCATGCTCTCTCTATCTCATTCTCTCTGTCTCAAAAAAATAAATAAAATCTTAAAAAAAATAAAAATAAAAAAAATAAAAAAATAAAAACAGAGCCTCCTTGATTGGCTTGCGCCCTCCCGGCTCTGCCCTGGAGCCCCCTGAGCCTGGAGGTTAGAGGACAAAAGACTCTGCCTGCAATTCCAGACCCAGCCTAGTCTTCCAGCCTAACTCTGGCCCAGCAGATGGGCTCGCCGTGGCCGCACACCATCCCCATGATTTCCCATCTCCACACCATTGGTGGTTCCATTTCCCTGGCCTGGAAGGCATCGACCCTGAAACCCTGAAACACATTACTACAAGCTCTGCCTGCTCCCCCCAGGACATCCGGAGACAGTCTGCTACCGGAGCTCCTAGACCAAAAGCTCAGATTGGGTTGTGGATGCCGTCTGTTAATTATCTTAATGTCTTCTAACCAGAAGGGCAATATAGTTGCTGTTTTACACAAAAAAAAAATGTTTAAAGAAAAGGAATCATCCATTATCCTACATAATTACTATTAATTTAAAACTCATTTAAATTAATATATATTACTCTCTAAACTTATAATTTTTTTCTCTGCACACACGTGCATTTTACAGGTATAAGATCATATATATTAAACATCTTTTAATGTGCAAAAGCGATGCTTCTGCGCCTAGTTTATTGAGCTTTGAGAAAACAGGAACTCCTACTCACCCTTCAAAGCCCAGCCCATGTCACTCTTCCCTACAGGACTCTGATTGGCACAGGCAATAGAACTGCTCTCTTCTCTGGGTGTTGATGACCCATTGACCATACTTTTATATCAGTCCTTACTACTTTGTATTTGGTTTATGCATCTGACTTCCCCACAAGACTGGAAATCTTTGAGACTGGGGACCCTTCTTCTTCTTTTTTAAGGTTTTATTTATTTATTTGACAGAGAGATAGAGCCAGAGAGCACAAGTGGAGGGAATGGCAGAGGGAAAGGGAGAAGCAGGCTCCCCACTGAGCAGGGAGCCTGATGCGGGGCTCCATCCCAGGACCCTGGGATCATGACCTGAGCCAAAGGCAGACGCTTAACCATCTGAGCCACCCAGGCACCCCAGAGACTGGGGACCCTTCTGATAGATTTTTGTGTTCCTAACTGTTAAGGGGAAACTATTCTGACACTTGTTAAAATGGCAAGGAAGATTTGGTTCAAGTGTATTGCAGTAGGGGTCAGGACTTTGGCAGGAGGGGAGAGAGAGAGGGTTACACTCTGAATACAACCAGGACAAGTGGGGATTCACAGCCAAGGAGCGGGGTGGGGTCAGTAGATGGAAAATTACTAAGAAGAAACATCAGATGGGGGATTCTTGCTGAAATGATGTAACGGGATTCTTACTGAAGGCTTAGACATCAGGGGTGCTGTGTGAGGCACTTGATCAGGTATTCAGGGTGATCAGATATCAAGGGTGGGGGCCTCTTGCTAAACTGACTTAGCAGGATTCTTGCTAAAACTGAGCTAGGCAGTCCGAAGACAGGATGGGGCCAAGGTCAAGGCCTTGCTGAGAGGGGAGACTCAGAGGATCCCAATTAAAATCAGTCAGAGAGAGTTTTTGTCACACTACATATTCACTGAGTGTATACATATTGAAGTAAGTATCAAGCATATAATTAAAACACACCCCCACTCTATTTTTTTTACTATCTATGAAAAAATGAAATTCATAAGTTCCTCTCTAGGGTTTATTGGTTTGAAAAGAAGGAGTTTGGCACCATGCACTGTATCACCCTTGGTGCCCAAAACCCTCTGGAGAGCAAAGAAGCTTTATGAAGACAGGGATCCCCCAGCCTGGCTTCTATTCTGGCATCTTGAACCCCTCAAATCCATTATTTATTCAACAGATATTTATTGAGCACCAACTGTGTGACAGGTAATGTACAGAAAATATAGTATTAATCAAAACAGATCCTGGCCTTTTCTGGGGCCTGCAGTTTCCTGAAGGGAATAAGACAAGTTAAATAAGTAAAATAGATAGTATATCAGAGGGAGGAAAATGAAGTAGGAAAGGGACAGTCCCATCCTTAGACCTGGGCAAGTGGGACCCCCCCCTACCTTAGAGGCCTGCCCTGGCCCTTTTTAAGGGTGATGAGTTTGCCAGGCCAAGGGGACCTGCCCCTGGGAGCCTGAATCCCCTTTCTAGACCACACTCTGGTTACTTAGGACCTCAAAAGTTCCTGCTCAAATGACACTGAGTCCACGTCCAGGGCTTGCATGGATTTGCCCTGGGTCTGACCTTGAAGAGTGGAATGGAACACAGGTGCATGTCCCTCCATGCCTGAGGGACATGTATGTGTGAAGCTCCTTGAGGTATTGGGTCAAAAATGGGGGGTGGG
This sequence comes from Mirounga leonina, assembly GCF_011800145.1. Taxonomy (NCBI): domain Eukaryota; kingdom Metazoa; phylum Chordata; class Mammalia; order Carnivora; family Phocidae; genus Mirounga; species Mirounga leonina. The sequence continues at coordinate 11,604,714 of NW_023270454.1, forward strand.
AGGAGAAAGGCGACAGGTCATATTTTGGGGCCCATCACTTTTGCTCTTGCTTCAGGCTCTACAGATATTCAGGGCATGCCTGGGAGAATAAGGATAGGGACTTTTTCTGGGGGTGGGGGGTGTCACTGCAACTTTAAACAGGATCATCAAGGAAGGCATCATGGAGAAGGTGACATTTTACTAAAGACCAGAGAAAGATGGGGGAAGGAGTGATGTGAATCTCTGTGGAAGAGTATTCCAGGCAGAGGAAAAGGTAAGTGCAAAGGCCCTGTGGCAGGAATGTGCCTGGCACGTTCAGGAAAAGGAAACGGGGCTGTTTCCCAGGCACCTCAGCCCATGGGGACCTGCCAGATTTGTGTTTGTGCAAGACATAACAGAAATAGGTCTTCCATAAAATATTGAATGAATGAATGAATGGGCCAGTCTCCATGAGGAGCCACTTCCAACAGCACACAGATGCATCTTCCTTTCCTGCTCTGTGCCAAAGGGTATTTCTTGGCCAGCTCTGATATCCCGATGACCAGGGACTACTACTCTTCAGGCCACGATTTTGCCAAACCTGCTGTTCTTAAAAGTTTTTCCCAGTTCCTTCGAGACGCTCTCCTTATCACCTCCACCTTCCTGTTTTCCTCTCCCGGTCAGCACCCTGGATCTCCCCATGGTGTCCCCATATGTCTGCTTGTCCTCAGGGACACCAGTGTCTCGGATGTGGCTGCAGACACAGAGCTGACAGGGGCCAGTGGTGGTGGTGGTGTGGAGCCATGCCCCCCCGGGACTGAGGGGAAAGGGTTAGGGCCTGAGGAAGGAAAGACTCAGAAGCTGGAGACTTGACCTGGTCTCAGCCTAGGGGAACACGTGCGGGTATTTACACGGTAAGAAGAAAAGAAAAAAAAGAACCTTATTTTTAGAGATTGGTCCTGACATTTTGACCTAACATGGAGTCTGGGTCTCCGATTTTCAGCTGGTGGCTTCTGAGCTTTGCTGCTACTACTCCGAGCCTTTCTCCTCAGTCCCTGGAGGTGGACGTGCTCCTTGTGGGGGGAGGAGTTATGCCCCCCCCTTTCAAGGACATGTAGACGCCACCCCCCACCCCAGGTCTGCCTCTTCCTCACCTCCTTTTGCACAGGTTGTTCCTCTGGGCAAGCCCTCCCCCACTCCTCCGTCCAGGCGCCACCTACTCATGTAAGACTCTGCTCAAGCCTTCCTCCTCTGGGCAGCCTGTCCTGGCCAGTGAGGCTGCGTGGGTATGTCCCCCCCCGCACTAGAGACCCCAAGCTTTTTTGTTTTGTTTCCTTGATCGGTCCTGGCCTCAACGAGCTCATTTGCTTCCCTTGGTGGCGGAGGCCATTCTTATTCTATGTCCCCAGAGCCAGCATGGGCTGGACACGTGTAGTAGCTGTTCAGACTGTTAGTTTAGTGAACGAATGTGTAGAAAGTGAACCCCGGAACGTGCTCCCTGGAAATTTAGTACGTCCAGGGAGACATCTAATGGTGAAGGAGGGTGCCATGAGAGGGGGCACTTGTTGGGGAGAAAATGGGGGCAGGACTGGGATTTGGCCAGGAGTTTTCATGCAGTCTCTGGAGGCCAAGGAGGGTGATGCCTGCTGCCAGTGTCGGCAGGGAGGAGTCGGGGAGCTGGAGGGGTGCCTGACCCATGTCTGTAAAATGCTTTAGATACAAAGAGTTCAAAGTTACCATCTAGTAGGAGGTCCAGTCCATTTGGGAGGTAGGCGGGGCTAGGACGGTATGCTCATTACAAAATGGAGAAACTGAGGCTCAGAGAGGCGACTCGACTTGCTCTGAAGGCAGGGTCAGGGCCGAGCCCAGTCTTGGGTTTTCCTGGGTTCTGTCTGTGCCTTCTCACCAGCATCTTGTCCCTCTGGACAGCCTTCTCCTGGGGACAAATATTGACACAGCTGGTGCAGAGAGGACCCAGGGTGTGCGTCAGCTGGTGCCTTCCTTGGGGCTGCTGGCCTCGTGCAGCTCTGGGGTCAAAGCTTCTGGCCTCTTCAGGGGACTTGTAAAAAGCACTCTTTCCACATCTGCTCTCGAAAGGTCCCCGTTGAAGGGGTCTGTGTGACAGAGCTGGTGGGTGGCTGCCAGGAGGTGGTGTTGGAAAGCAGTGGACTTAGCTCCCATCCCCCATTCCTCCTCCAGCTCCTGGGCCCCATTTGTGACAGGTTCTCTGGTTTTATAACTGGCCTCATCTTTCCAGTCTCTCCAGCACTTGGGGGAGGGATAAAAGATGTTTGTAAAATGGGCATTTAAATGAAGTTGACTAACTTGCATGTAGCATTTCATTCAGCATTTTCTCATACATTTTGAGGTAGATATTGTTATTCCCACTTTGCAGGTGAGTCTACTGAGGCATGATTAATAATTATAATTGGACACTTATGAAGTACCCAGGACTTTATTTGAATTACTTATTTAATGATAGTGGCTTCTATTTATTGAATACTTAGTATGTACAGATACTGTTCTAAGCTCTGGACATACACGAACTCATTTGATCTCCATGAAAACCCTGTCAGGTAGCTCGGATGAGGAAATGGGGGCCAAGAGAAGGTCAACAAACCACCTAAGGCCGGAGCAGTGAAGTAGCAGATCTGAGATTCCAACCAGGTAGTCTGACTCATATGGTAAAACCTGGCCCAAGCCACATGGTTAGTCACTGGTGGGGCTGGGATTTGAAGCTAGGCACTCAGGCTCTGGTGACATTGGCAGAGTCAGAGCTGGGGTAGACTCTGTCCGCCAAGTGCAGGTGGGAAAGATTCTTTCTCGACATCATGCTCTAAGCTGTGCCAAGCAGTTTACCTGCGTGATCTTGGGAAGCGAGAACGCTGTTTTTCCACGCCCGGTTTCTACAAGGAGAGGTTTTCCCTCAGTGCTCTCTGGGCCAGCTCTGACCCACTGCTGGCTGGCATGGGACAGACAAGACCATCTCATTTGGAGTTCCATTAACAGACCAACTTGGTGAATATATTCAGAGCACCATCTCCCTTTTTACTTGTTTATTTCATTTCTCAAAAATGGTCATAATACAAGCAGGAAAGTGGGGTTCTGTTTATTGAGTATGCTCCTGGAGACCTCAACATTTACACAGTACCTATGACCAAGGGTGATATTAAAAACATTTTATATTCAGGACTGGACAGAATAGAAAATGGCCTACATGACACGGGACCTTGGTCCTAGAGGCCTGCTGTTATGCTGGATATTATTCCTGTAATTGCTGAATTATGCAGGGTTCAAGAAGTTCCTGAAGACAATATCAGGAATGCTGGGTGGCCACAGGACCTCCAGGAGGCTCAGGAAAACAAGTATTTTACCATGCGTGTTGGAAGTATTTTAGTGTTTCAAGAACTGGTTGGCATGCTGGCTAAATATTAAATGGCATGGGCTTCTTGAGGATATCTATTGCCCTAGTACAGATTAGGAAACTAAGGTGCAGGGAAGTTAAGTAATTTGTTCAAGAACATTCCACTACTATGTGATGGAGCCGGGATTCTCATCTGTCTGGCTGACTTCCAAGCATGGGCCTTGGAGGAAAACAATTTCTAGATGGAGAGGAGAGCCATCACACTAGCCCTTCCTGGGGCCATGCCTGTGTCCACACATGAAAGCCTATGGAGAGAATGTTTGCAGTAGACAGCCTCTGAAAAGGTCCCCCATTAATCCCTGCTTCCTGGTATTCACACCTCTGTAATCCCCTCTCTTTGAGTAACTTGCTTCTCACTAATTGAATACCTCAACAAGGGGAGATGTCACTTCCATGACTCCATTACAAAGATTTTGACTGCTGTCTTGCGAGCTGACTTGCCCTTGCCGGCTTTGATGAAACAAGTTTGGAAGGCCCACATGGCAAGGAAATGAGAGCAGTCTTTAGCCAACAGCCAGTTGGGAACTGAGGCCTTTAGTTCATCATTCCAAAAGGAATTGAATTCTGCTAAAAACCACATAAGTGTGCTTCTCCAGTTGAGCCTTCAGATGAGTCCCCAGCCCTGACTGATATCTTGATTGCAGCATTCTAAGAGAACTTGAAGCAGAGGACTCAGATAAGCTATTCCTGGAATCCAAACAACAGAAACTGTAAGATAATAAATATTTGTTATTTTAAGCCCCTAAATTTATTATGGGGAAGTAGGTAACCAGTATAGATGTACATTCAATAACATAAAAAAAGAAAACCTATGGGAATTATATTATCCAGATGAGTTAAAGATTAAAAGACAACACTTTTAGTTTTAAATATCTTGGTAGAAGTCACGAAACCTGTCCTTTCAAAGCTGCAAGCAGTTATCTGTCTTTATTCCTCTGAGATAGAACGTTATTTGGCTGAGGGAAGCCACTAAACCATTAGTTAAATAAATGTTAAATAAGCTCAAGAGATCAGGCCATGGTAGATTAGGTTATCTGACCAAATAGCCCACTGAAAACAAGAAATTATGGAATTAAGAAAAAAAAAAAGAAAAAAAAATTTCTAACGTGACATAAGAGGCCTTAAAAGACACCAAATAGATCTTTTAGAAATAAAATGTACACTAACCAAAACTTAGGAAGTTCAATAGCTGGCTGGCTTTAATAGGGTATGAGACACAACTAAAGAGAGAATTAGTGAGTAGGAAATTAGCCAGAAAAAGATCTCTTGGATTGCAACACAGAGAGACAAAAACAACAGAAAATGGAGAAGAAAGGAGAAGAGATATAGAAGATAGAATAAGAGAGTCTAACATATGTTTAATTAGAATCCTGGAGGAGATGAGAGAATAGAGACTATATTTGAGGAATAATAGCTACGGATTTTCCAGAATTGATAAAAGGCCTCAATCCACAGGTTCAAGTGTTAATAGAATAAATCCTTAGGGGAATAAAGATACACTAGCTGAATCTTAGGAAAACTGCAGAAAACCAAAGACAAAGAAAAGAATTTTAAAAGTAGCTGGGGTGTGGTGGTGGTGGTGGGGGGATGACCACACCAATAATAATGGAATCTAGAAGGTAATCCAATATTTTCAATGTGCTGAAAGAAATTAACTGTTAATCTAGAATTCTATACAGTGAATTTTTTTTTAAAGGAATAAGAGCAAAATAAACAGATGTCTTCATTTTCAGATAAAACCAGAAGACTTTTCCAATATTAGTAGCCATGTAAAGGAATTATATAGGATGTCTTCAGGCAGAGAGTAAGACAATCCAGATGGCGCGACTGAGATACAGGAATAGAGGTCAAAGAAAATGAGTAAACATATGGGTAAATTTAAATTTTGTACCATACATCGTATGAAACAACAATAATAATAATTTGTGGGATTTAAAAAAAAATGGAAAAATTGAAATATATAACAATAGCATATAAGCTGGAGGGATAAGTGGAATTAAAGTGTTATAAGTTTATAGATACATGTTTATATATATAGATATATGTTTATAGATAAATTTTTATAGATAAACATTTATTCAACCTTAGACTTTGATAAGACGTTAACTTTACATGTTATGGTTTCTGGGATTATTATGATAAAAATAGGGCTTATGACTTCCAAGGGAGTAGAAGGGGGAAAAAGCACGGAATTAATCAAGCTAAGTGATGGCAAGAAGAGAGAGGAAAAGCCAACGTAGGGAAGCCAGGACAAAAGAAAGTCACAAAAAGTGGTAGACTTAAACTCAAATATGTCAGCAATTACATTAAATATAAATGCACTAAATGCTCCTGTTAACAGGCAAAGATTTTCAGACTGTATAAAGTAACTCTGTATGGACCAGAGAGGGAGCACTAACCTGCCCAAGGTCCCCTGGGGAGTGGAGTCAGGGCCGGCAACTGGGTGACCTGCTTCCTAGTCCTGTATTCTGTCAAGCCTACCCGATCCACTTCAACTGAGCCCATTTATACTGAGCAGCCAACTCTTTGTCAGATGGTGTCAGATGTTGCAACATACAGATGAGTGGAATAAGGTTGCTGTCTTCATAGCATTTTCCCGAAATGAAGAGAAAGTATGTCTTGGCGTGAATTCTAGGATGCAGACTTCTCTAGGAATTCACGGTGACACCATATCTACATGGTGGGAGTGGTGGGAGGTAGTGACAGTTTTGAGGCTGTGTCCGAGACAGGCCCTGCCTGTGTGCCTGAGTGTCCATTCTAGCAGCACTGCATGAAGGCAGAGGGGAAGGAGGGAGGGAGGAGGTGCTTTTCTGAATGGGAATTCATCAATGTATTTCTGTCTGCAGGAGTTATCAGTGTTGCTATTTCAGTGAGTAATGGTGGAGCCTTCACCGGGCTCATGCCAGACGCTGGGGGTGGGGGCACAGGGCAGCGATATGGCAGGGGTCCTCTCTTTCGTCAGAAAACATGAGCTCATGCCAAGGTTTCCACAGGTCACCGAGATAGCACTGGCTTTCTGGAGACAGGCGTGACCCTCAGGTCGGCTCCTAGTCATTGAACTAAGTGGGCTCAGATAAGGGCCGGATAATGGTAGCCAAACTCCCACGGCCTCTTCGGGCCTCCCCCAGGGCCCTGAGGCCAGAGAGAGGGCAGGTCAGGGAGGGGCCAGCAGGAGGAACGTGGAATGGGAGCCTGCTCTGAGGCCCGTGGAGCCTGCCAGAGGGGGACCCAGACCTCCTGGGGCTCATGGCCCACACTGTTGGTCTATGGCCCAGTCTCCAGACCTGAGCTGTTAGGACAAACAGATGTCTAATGGGCGGGACACTGGCCACCCTTAACTCCTGGAAAAATATCAAACTGGTAGCACTTCCTTCCCTGGACTCTTTCTGATTTCATCAGATTTGTAGTATCTGTTGGCAAATTTTAGTGAGTGGGGAAGTAGGAGATGTTTGCATTCAGGGCCCTGCTATGGATCTGGGGTGGCCAGGGTTAATCTGCCCGGTCTTCTCAGAAAAAGCTAAGGCCTGATCACAGTCCAGTTTCTCAATTTCTGTGCTCTTTGACCCTGAATTGGCCACCTATGACTTAGTGACCGGTGGCCCTTAAGACTTCCTGGGACTTAAAACAAGCCATGCCCACTTAAAAAGAAAATAAAGTGAAATCTGTGTGTCACCCAGACAGGATGATGGTGGTGGTCCCAGGCCTGCCAATCTCTGGGGGCTGCTACACAGCCACATGGGAAGGGTAGGCGGCAGATTTAGAGCTGGGTTGGGGACACTTCCATTTGGAGATTGTCCTCCAGGGTTGGCAAACACGGGGCATGCGAGTTGCCAGCTCTCCTCTATCGCTGGTAGATTATGGAACCTTTTTTTTTCTGCCCAGAGCAGCCCCCAGGGAGCCACTATCAAAGGACCAGAGTCTGCATGTGAGATGCTAGGATTTGCTGTCTCTGAAGGAGTCCAACTCCTGTATTCTACAGAGGGGGGCCCTGAGGCCCGGGGAGGTTGGCACAGCTGCATGGTTGAGGCACTGGGACTAGAATGCAGATCTCCCCCTCTTTGCTCATGCCTTTGTCCACACCCTGCTTTTATGAGCCTTCCCTCCAAGGAGAGGACTGAAAGCAATCCTCTGAAGTATCACTGCTTACTGGACGGCTTTTAAGTTTTGAAAAATAAAGCTCCAATATCTTGCATGTAGACAAACTGCAGATGAGAGCTAAACTTTCCACAGAAGGAAATCCCAAACCTGTCACTGAGAACAGAAAAAGAAAACAAAACAAAACACCAAAACAACAACACACCAAACCCCAAACGCCCGTATCCCTCCCTGACTGGAACTCTAGCGACATCTACTGGAATGTGCAGATGCTGTGCGTGCCCGGGCTAATCGGTCACCCCTTCATTTCAACACGACTTAATTTATGTAAACATTTTAAATGTATGCAATTCTATATGTTATTTGTGAATATACACACAGGTGGAAAAAGTGTGAAATATGCCTGCAAATGATAAATATAACTTCAAGTTAGTAGTTCCCTCTGGGGAGGGTAGGATGGAGCGTGTGGTAACGGTTTTAGCTCTGCCTGTGATGATTATTTTTTTCTCTTAAAGAGATCTGAAGCCAATATGACAAAGTATGAACACCTATTAAATCTTGGAGGTGGTACTATTGGAGTCTGATTTTCTGCACCTATCTCTGTTTAAAATAGTTTATAACGATGGTAATAATGATCGTATTTATTATGTGATATTCATTATATAGTATATATTTATTATTCTATACATTAGTTATATGGTATAAGTTATATGTTCATTATATATTGTTTAATTACATTTATGTAAGGACAATAAGAAATAAGAATGTAAAATTTGGGGTTCAGGTCTTGTCTTTGATATCAGGTAGCAGCAATTTATAGCATAAGTTATTTATACTTGTTGGCTACCATAATCATCATTAATAGGTTTACTAGAGTTGATGCAAGTAACTGAATAGCATCCGAAGACTCACATATGGGCTAAAGAGCAACGGCGTTCTTCGACAGAGGTGACAAGATGAAGATGACACATGCATTTGCTGGGATGATACTGGACAGACTCACTTCCTGTTGTTGAAAAATGGTCTATTCCCCATAAGATGTGTCCTGGAACATCAGAATGTCAATGGCCCTGAATCTAGGCTTTGCAAGGAAGATCCCAGGTAGGAGGCTGATAGTTAAAACTGACAATCGATATTATTTCCAGATTAAGGTTGCAGCCTTGGAATGATCACAGACCACAACTTCCTGTTAGGAAATTAACCTAATTAGGAGCATAACCCGGAATCTGCCTAACAAAGCAGCAAGGCTAAAGCAGGGCTCACCCTATTTTGACAGTTCGGGTTTACCTTCATAATTTTTTACATATCCAGGTACCTCGTATACAATTATTTACATAATATATTCTTATTTAAATAAACTTGCTTTTGGTTACCAGAGATTTGAGTGTGATTGGTCTGGGTTGTATCCTGGGATTTTTAAAAAATGTCTTCACTTGATTCTGAGATGAGCCAAGGTGGAAAACCACTTCTTCAAAGCAAGAAAGGGGCAATCCTGGGGTTCTGGGGATGAAGAGAGATTTGAAAACAAGGGTCGTTAGTGTGAGAGCTGATACTGTGTGCTCTGGAGTCTGGGTGGGGTGGATTCTCAGCAGGAAATGGGTCCTTTTGGCTAGAGGCTTGGTTTTATACTCTTATAGGGACAAATGATGAGGCTCAGTGCAAAGGGGCTAGATACCCCCTTCCCACCGGTGAGGGAGACTTCGTTTGTCTGGGGCTCTAGGTGGGAAAAACATCTCCCAGGATAACCCAAAACTCCAGCTGAGAAATTCACTTTAAAATTGGTCCCAAACAACCCAAATGTCCATCCATGGATGAACGGATGCACAAAATATGCCACTTACATGCAATGGAATATTATTCGGCCTTAAGAAGGAATGCAATTCTTTTTATTTATTTTCAAAATTGAGATATAATTGACATATAACATTGTGTTCGTTTTAGGTGTACAGGAAAGAAATTTGGGTACATGCTACAACATGGGTTGACCTTGAAGATATTATGCGAAGTAAAATAAGCCAGTCACAAAAGGACAGACATTGTATGATTCCACCACTTACACGAGGTACCAAGAATAGTCAGATTCATGAAGACATAGTCGATTCATAGAACGGTTGTTATCAGGGACTGAGGGAGAGTGGAGAGTTAGTGTTTAACTGAGGGAGGAGAGAGTGGAGAGTTAGTATAGAATTTCCATTTGGGGTGAAGAAGTGCTGGAGATGGATGGTGGTAATGGTTGCACAACAACGTTGAATATACTTAATGCCACTGAGCTGTACACTTAAAAGGGGTTAAAAATGGTAAACTTTATGTCATGTATATATTACCACAATAAAAAAAATTGGTCCCAAATTTATGATACTCCTGGAGTGTTTGGAAGAATCCAATAAAATACTGCTTGGAGGAGGAATCCTCTTTCCAAAGTGTATGTGGTTCCCACAGTAGAGCATCGAGATGGGGTAGAAGGGGGAGGGTCTATGCTCACTGAAGACAGTTCATAGTAATAAATCCCCAGACATAGGAAAATAGCCTATCATGAAAAAGAGTCAGCAGACATGATGAGCAGCAGGATTGCCACCTGAGAGTTGAGACAATGAAGCCATCTGAAAGAAAATAAACAGATATGTCAGAGATGAAGGAACTAGAAACCGTAAGAACATAACATACTATTGCGCAAAAGAATAGCAGGAGAAAATTAGCAAATGAGAATACAGATCTGCAAAAACTGCCACAAGTGAAGCCCAGAACAAAAAAGAGATGGAGAACGTAAGAGTGAGGTTATGAGACTTGCAAGATGGAATGAGGAGTTTCACCATAAATTGGAAGTTGACGTTGGTGGTGCCTTGTGCTAATCCTTTCGACCCACCTGATGTAGCGTGGCCCTGGTGGCTCCTCCATGCACAGTGCCAACATCCCTTCATAACCACGTGCGCAGTGTCTCTCTGTTCGGACTCCGGGCTTTTGCCAACACTGCAAAGGCCAAACTCAGCTTACACATCAACACAGTTCGGAAGTTTGAAGGTGTTAAAAACTTCCGGCAGCAGCCCTCAACCAACGGAGGATAGAAGTAAGTAAATAAATGTCTCAATTCAATTGTCCTTTGTTGAAACAATCTGAGGCATACACGGTAAAGTTCTCCAAAGAGTTCTCTGCAGGACTGAGAGCCCTAGTTAGTCACAGTGGTAATCAGCTCCATTTTGCAAACTGTATTGAATTTCCTATTTCACTTTCCATAACTCGCTACTGCTGGTCACTGGGATCTCGCTTCCTGAATAAACGACTTGCACTTAAGTTCTTTGCTCAAGCTCTGCTGTCAGGGAATTCAAATTAAGACAAAAGGAGGGAATATAAAGGAGGCATCATTTGAAGGGGCAATATTTGAAGGGATAATATCTGAGAATTTTCCAGAATTAATGAAAGACAAGTATTCGTAGACTCAATAAACACAGTCCTAAACAGGATTAAAAACAATCCATTCCAAGACACACTGTAAAGCATCAAAGATAAGGAGAGCCATTTCTAAAGAAACCAGAGAGAAAAGATGGATTGATATACCAATGTATGGCAATTAGACGGAGAACAGACTTTTCAACAGCTGCAAAAGCCAGAAGACAATGGAATTAGGCGCTGAAGGAAAATGAGCGGTGACCCAGAATTTTGTACCCAGCCGACTATGATTTGAGACAACTGCTTTGGACCTGAGGGGGAGAAGTCAGGATAATTTCTTCTTTATTCGTTTTGCTTCTCCTTGGTGCCTCCCTTGCGAGTAGAGGTTCCATCTTGGGCAAAGAGATTTGGGGAGATGGCAGGTAGAGCCTGAGAGCTTTAGTCTTCTCCCTTGGGTCCAGGGCTTCCTGGCTCCCATCTCCCCAGGTCGTGAGAGATTTTGGATTATGTTGGTAGTCTCTGTGAGTGTGCCTGTTTGTGAGCTTCGCCTTCATTTCTCCTTGGGTGGGGGAGTGAACCTCTAAATTGCTGCCTTCAGATTGAATTTCCCTCATCTCTCCCATTGCCTAGAGAGAGGATGGGAAATAATTATCGCACTGCAGGGATGTGTGCTCTACCCCTCCAGCCTCAGGTTCTGTATTGATAAAATAAAGGGGAAAAAAAAAGGATTGGCCCACACTGAACCATTTTCTGACTCTAACTCTATGGGAAAAACTTTCGGCCACCCTCCCTGGGTTCTCTGCGGTGGTAGCTACTTTCCAGAACAACTCAGGTGAAAATAACATCCTCCTCCACTGTGTCCACTCGGTAGGCCAGGGTATGGTGGTGACTGAGCTGCCTTTCCTCTGGCTTCTTCCTCATGCCCCTGCTCCTTCCCCCATCTCACCAGGAGGATGAGAACCAGGCGGAATCACAGCTTTGCCACAGAAAGCAAGACGTTTATTTACTTTCCTTTTTTTGTTTAGATCATAGAGTCTATGGTGGGTGGATTCTCGTGTTGCCAATTTCTTTAAAAAAAATTAAAAAGTATTTATCATCACACAAATTGTACGGAAATAGCTTTCCATTATAGGAGAATTCAGATAATGCACATAAAGCAGATCATTTCCCTGCCTTTAATTCCAGCTGTCTTTAGAAGAACCACTGTGGCCACGTGGGGTGTTTGCCTTCCAGGCCTTTCTCTCTTTCCTTCCATTCTCTCTCTCTCTATATGAGATATATATGAGAATATATATGAGAATATATATCCAATATATTGGATATATATGATAAATACATGTAATGAATATACAAATATATATACAAGGATATAGATATAGATAGATATCTATACCTCTCTTTCTAGAAATATATGTATTTCTTTTTTTGTTCTTTATATAGTATAATCCATATAAATTCTGCAATTTGTTCTTTTTTTAAACTTAATATTTGGGGGAATCTTTTGGTATGAAGATTTTTCTTGTTCTTTCTGATACTTAGCATTCCAGAGTGTTGATATACCAACTGTAATATGTTTAACCACTCCCCTTTCGATTGACATTTGGGTTGTTTATAATTTTTGCTACTACAATCATTCAGCAGTGAACATTTTGGTATATCTCTTTGTGTACATACACAAGCATTTCTCTTGGGTAGATACGGAAATCAGACTTACCAGTGACGAGAAGACACACTTAACTTTTCAACCTTTTAACATTTGGAGATTGCTCTCCAAAAGGGCTACACCACTACACAAGCTACCTAGTTAATATGTGAAAATACCTATTTTTTTTTCAGTCTTTCACTGAAACAGGTCGTTTTCAATCTCTTAAATGTTTTCCCCTGCTGTCATTTTACTCCTTTAGTATCTCCCACCTCTCGTCTCCCTTTGGGGCATCTCCTTCTCCAACATATCAACCACAGACGTGCTTCCCAGACTCCTACTTTGTACTCAAGTCATAAAATTACACAAACATAATCCATATGGTCAGAAGTCATGGAGGGAAAAACACTCAAAAGACATACACGGGAGTTTGCAAAAACACATGTCTTCACATACAAACAGTCTTCTTTCCAGTCAAGATAAGAATATTGGTGGGAAAAGTGCTGCCGGACTATCTCACTTCCCTGTGTGGGTGTCCCAGATAAGTGGCCTCCCAGATCTGGACAATAAAACCCAGCTTGACAGCTCCTCCACAGCCCTCCCCCGCCCCTCCTGAGAAGCCTCAGCCTCCACAGGCCGTGCCTGAAGCTGAGCCCAGGACAGGGAAGGGGTAAAGAGCTCTGGGCCGATCGTTCTGAGGGGTAGATGGTGACAGTGACCTAGGAAGCGGGGTCAAGCCCATGACTGCGGAGTTGCTGGGGATACGTTAGTGGCCAGAATCACGGGGGATGGAGGCAGCAAATCCGAGTAATCAGAGTAACCACAGGGGCCTCGTGATCACCGTGGCCTGGAAGGGAGGTCAGCAATATGGCTCAGCTTGAGGTGGACGTACACCAAGTTTGTAAGCCTCCTTCCTCCTTTTCTACCCAAGGTGCTCTGGGTGGGATGCCCTGATAACAAGGCTTCTCTGTCCTGCCAGTGTCCCCTCCTGTCCCACACCTCTCAGGTTTCCCCTTTGACATCCTTCTGCCATAGTTTAGTAAGTGCCGGGTACTCTGCTAGTCCTAAAAAATACAAAAAACAGAAAGTTCCCATTTCTGCCCTTGAGGAAGGCCCTCATGGTCTGGTGGGGTGTCCCGGATCCCTCTGGCATTGTAATTATAGTTCTAGACCATGTCTCCCCACTGGGAGTCCGAAAATTAGTATAGTGCGTTCCTTGTGTTCCTCTCTGGTGTATCTGACATTTATGGTCTTGGTCCTTCTGGGTCTAGGGTGCTCTTGGGATCCATTTTGAGTCCCTTCTACATGTCATGTAAAGGCATGAAGAAGGACACATAAGAGACAAGCAGTGATGGCGGGGAGGGAGGTGGGCTCCTCCTTCAAGATGGTGGCGACTCCATACTGGCCTGAGGCCAGAGGAATAGATTGCTTTATGGCCCCATATTCAGGGCTGGGGAGGAGAGGCCTGACAGATCCCCTGAGACTCTGTTTGGGTCGCTGGAGACCTTGCCAGTCTCCTTTACACTCATACCAGTGAGGTGCCTCATACCAATGACCTCTGTTGGTCCTCACGACTTGGGACGGAAGTGGGGCAGGGCTTCTCATATCCCTTATAAGGGAGGAAACGGAGCCCTACAAAGGTTCAATGACTCACCCCAGGTTGCACAGCCAGGCAGTGAAGAACCCAGGTCTCTGGACTCGAGAACTCTGAGCCCAGGCATGGACCAGGTTGATGGGAACTTGGCCCTGTGTGCAAGGGGAGGCAGAGCAAGTCACATTTATGTCCTACTCAGCCCCCAACGGGAGCATCCGGGGGCCATGTGGTTAAAAAGAGGAAAAGAAACACTGAGGGTGGACTTGAGGGCTAACTTGTCTGGAAGGCGAGTTTAGGGTTTGGTTGTATGTATATAGGCCTAATAGTTCCAGCACTGGTTGATGAAGCTACTAGAATTTTCCACTGGAACAGTTTGAGTCTTTTGCTCTCCAGTCATGTTGAGACCCCAAACCCTCAGACTTTTTTCTTTTCTTACTGAACAATGATATCCTAACTAGAGTCACAACCCAATGTGATTGAGGCCTTGTGCTCCGATGTGAGGAGCCGTAACTTGGGAGTGTCCCACAAGAGCCTGTCCAGCCCGGGGAGAATCAGAAAGGTGAGTCCAAGGCAGAATTCTGTAAAAAAAATTGAGGGTTAAATATCAAATGCTGGGAAAACCGAATGCAAACAATGGGGCCAACAGCAGGAGTGGAGCCGAAGTGCAGAGCCAAGGATTTGGAGCTGGATCAAGAAGAGGTTTGGGCTAGATGTGAGGTCTGGAATGAGAGGCGAGGGTCAAGGAGAATAGCTGGAATATTTTGGGGTCCTGGTTTTAAAGCTTTTTGAGCCTTGGAGTCCAAAGGCCCCGTAAAATACAGCTTTGGTTTTCATGGCTCCTAGCAAAGTGACACTTCCTGTGGACCAGCACTCTCGATGATACTCATTATTATAATTAAAAAATGATATGTCCCTGAAGACTGTGGTCAAGGGTCTTACTATCTGTGTGTGGGGGGAGTTTTAGTGCCTGGGTGTTCCTAGTGCTCACACAGTGCCCAGCACGTGGCAGACCCTCGGTGGGATTAGCAGGAGGCTCTGCATGGTTGTCACCCTAACAGGTGGGCTCTCAGGCCTCTGGAGGCCATCCCCATGGGCCCCTGCACCGCTGTCCCTAAAGGAAGGATCAAGCTTCCTCTCTTAGAGCAGTCAGATGGACACAGGGCCTGCTCTCCAGAACCAGACCCAGAAGGTCCAGATGGAGCTGTTGTGGGGGAGATAAGGTCTGTTAATGTCAGGAAATGGAACGATGAAAGCCTCATAAAAATGCAGGAAGCTATTAGAGCTATTCTGGGGAGGGTAAGAATGTGAAATCTGGGATGGGAATACTGTCCTGGACCCTTCCACCCCCTGCCCACCTGCCCCATGGCCAGCCTCTAGGAGATGACTCTTGGCCAAGAAAGGACATGCAGGGGCTGCACAAAGGTTCGAGAGAGTAAACTGGTCTGGTGCTTCCAGAAAGGCACAGGAAGTGAGCGGAAAGCTAGAGAGAGGGCCTGGGGGACAGCATTTAGCTGGGAGCTGCTAGGAAGGCACATTCCCCACCTATTGGCACCCTCCCTCCCGGGTGGGGAAGAGGCACGAAGCAATTGTCCTCTGACATTTGACAGACGTCTGCCTGACAAAGCCCACTTCTCCATCTGGCAATTTCTGAAATCAGGAGGTGGTTGAGATGCCAGAAATCAGTGTGTCCTGGCCTGGAAGGAAAGGATGGAGTCCAGGGGAGCACGAGGCCCACGTTACTCCTGTGATCCAGCAAGAGGGAGCCCAGGGGCCCCTTGGAGGGGGTCATAGAGTCCCCATTTGTGTCCCGACAAGATGGCATGGGCTGTAGGGGGCTGAAGGAGGAAGGCAGAAGCTGACCACCATATGAGACCACTGATACCAGACAGACTCTAGTAATAACCGCCCCCCCATTTGTTGTTTACTACACACCAAGCAACAAGTACTAATTTATTAACCTATTTGAGCATTACAACAGTGGTCTGGGAGAGTAGCAATTATATCCCCATTTTACAGATGAGGCAGCTGTGGTCAGAGAGCTGATTTACTTTGCTTCAGGTCACGTGGCTGTGGGAAGCCAGTAGCCCAGCTCCCGAGCTGGTCCTCTGTGGGCGACAACATGAGGTTCGCCCTGGCGGGGGAAGGAGCCAGCATCTCTGAAGCCCTGGACCAGACTGGACAGTGAGTGACACCACCAACGCAGTAACATGACCGGGCAGGACACAGCCTTTTCCCTGTGGCCAGACGGGTCTCCCCCCGAGCTCCCCGCCGGTGTCTCCATAGGCTCACACGACCCTGGGGCAGGAAAGCACACACTGACACTGGACAGTGACTGGGACTTGTAATTCCCAAGCTGCATTAATCACACACTGAGCTGGTTTGAGACTACCAACATGAACAGAAATAAACGGTCTGCCTTGGCGTGGGGCCTCAGGACCAGGAATGGAACCTTCCTATCGAGGGACTCCTTCTGCCCCTCTGCGCCTGGCTAAGTGGTGGCTGTCAGTTACAGCTGCCATGTACCCAAGTGTGGCACAGAAGAGGGTGGAGGCTGCGCCGGGAGAGGGGGCCGCATGCAGGGGCATGGCTGGCCGGGGCTGCAGGAACCCCCAGAAGGAGGTCGGGGCTTCCGATCTGGAGGCTGCAGCTGATGCTCCACAGAGCTCCAGCCTGTGCCAAAGTAACCAGAGCTCGGGCTGTCCTCTGCCTCCAGGCTCCCTTCCCGCTCCGGTCCCGGGAGGCTGAGCAGCAGATAGGAGCTGGGTCCCGAAGATGAAGTCATCTGTTTTGGTGCCAGGGAAGGGAAGGGCTGAGGGGAGCGGGCGGAGGGGCCACAAGGCCCGCGCTCTGTCTGCCTTTCCCAGACTGGCGCCACAGGTTGGAAATCCTGAGTCTTATCTGGGGAGTGCCCATTGTTGGGGGGGGGTGGTGGTGGTGGTGGTGGTGGGTGGGAATGGGCTCCCCCGGGAGGGCAGGGGACTGGTGAGGAGCATCTGTGCATTGTTAGCAAATCGGGAAGAGAAAATGAGAGTTTGGTTGAAATGTCAGAGATGGGGGAATTTGTGAGTCTCTTGCAAATTTCATCCAGCTGATACCGTGAATGATTTAATCCGTGATCTGATAGGAACACTCCTTTTGACCAGATGCCATTCTGCAGAAGAAAAAAAATGACTTAAAGGACATTCCAAACTGTAAACGCTTTGCCCTGCTCTATAGGCACTTCTGTTATTTGTCACTGTCTTGGAAGGAGCCCCACGCAGTTTGCGAGTTTTCTCTCTGGACCTCAGCAAAGGTTGGGTTCGATTCATTTTTCCGAAGAGATGTGGGCACGTTTGTTAGTGTCACATACATTTTTTTAAAATTAAAGTTTAGCATAGAGTGTACAAGTCTTATGTGTACAGATCGATGCACTTTTACTAATGGATATACCCTTGTCGACGATGCCCAGATACAGACATAGACGTGTCTCTGTGCTGACCCCCCACCCCCACCCCTGCTGCAACCAGGACCTCGGGCCGTAGTTTTGTGTGTCCTTGAAATTCATGTAAATGGAGTCATCAAGCACTGCTCTCTTGTATCTGGCTCCCTTCCCCATCATTGTCCGGGAGACTCACTCTACCCTTGTACTGCGGTAAATAGTATAGTTCTCTCTTCCTCTTTTTCTAAAAAAAATTTTTACAGCATTTTATCTGAACAGCAAAATTGAGTGGAAGGTACAGAGAGTTCCCAGGTGCTCTGCCCCCACACTCACAGCCTGCCTGGTGATCAACGCATTCCCCCAGCAGCCGATATATTTGTTACAATCGATGAACCCACAGTGGCAAGTCATTATCCCCCAGAGTCCCTACTTTACATCATAGTTCACTCTCGGCTGTTGTATGTTCTTCTTCTTCTTTTTTTTTTTTTTAAAGATTTATTTATTTATTTGAGAGAGAGAGAGTGCTCACAAGCAGCAGGGAGGGGCAGAGGGAGAGGGAGAAAAAGACACCCTGCTGAGCAGGGAGCCCGACTTGGGGCTCCATCCAGGACCCTGGGATCATGACCTGAGCTGAAGGCAGACGCCCAATAGACTGAGCCACCCAGGCGCCCCAGCTCAGTGCTTTTGAGTGAAGAAAATTCCCAAGGTCAGAGATAGGCAGTGTTTTTTTAACACAAATGGCAAAAGTCTTCCCCAGAGGGGACAGAATTGGTTTGTATACCAAAGGCCAGTCTGGAGTTGGCTTTATGAGCTGGGTGGATTCACACTGGTGTCCATTTTCTATATAATATTTTAATTTTTTGAAACCCAGTTTCTGTATATAGTATCCCCAAGCAAGAACTGCAGCATGATTGTGGGGGGAAGAGGAAGAAGCGTGGCAGCTGCTGGTGGGTCTGGACCAATCCCAGCTGCTCTCCTAGAAGGAAGGGTGGTCCTGGAGGAATTGTGCTGGAAGTCACCCCTTCCCACCCAAATTAAACAACAGAGAGTGCTGCAAGGTAAGATTAGAGGGGTGATAGAAGTGTGAGCCCATTCTGGGGGAGGGTACCCATGGGTGTAAGACCAGATGGACTAAGAGTCAGAGTGGTCAAGATCAGAAGGACCATCTGAGCGCCAGGGCCCCGGGCCCCATGGCACAGGTAAAGACGGGTCTGTTAGGGAACAGAAGGGCTGGAGACAAGCTCTTGATGGGAGGTAGATAAGAGCAGGTGGAACCTCGGAAAGCGGGAGCAAAGAAGAGCAGAGGAAGCATCAGCACTGGGGGCTTCGCTGCAGTCTGTGCATCCTGGCGTCTCAGGGAAACGGAGTCCAGCACTGGCTAAGTCACTTGGACTGTCTTGAAAGTTCATCTTGGGCTTCTTGGCCAGGCAGATGAAAACCTCTGCTGCTGCCGAGGAGTAGGATAGGACGTGTGAATGTACAAAGTGAAGGAGTCGGAAATAGGGGGAAAATTAAAGAAAGCAAAAAACAAGCCCGGAAGCCGGAGCAGCTAAGGCCAAGAGCTCACATCTACTGTGGTCTGAGGGTTTGTGTCCCCCCAGATTCACAGGCTGAAATCTTAATCTCAGAAGGTGATGGCATTAGGAAGTGGGGTCTTTGGGAGATGCCTAGTCCTAAGGGTGGAGCCCCATGAGGGATGAGTGTCCTTATAAAAGAGACCCCCCCCCCCCCGAGAGCCCCGTCTCCCTTCACGGTGTGCAGGCCCAGCAAGGAGGCCTGGTTATGAATCAGGAAGACACCCAATCTGCCATCACCTTGATTGTGGACTTTCCAACCTCCAGAACTGGGAGCAATAAACCTCCACTACTCAATCTGTGGTGTTTTGTGATATAGCTGCAAGAGCCTAAGACATCAGCCAATTGGGGTGCCCTGGCATGTGGACGAGCCCTTCGGCCCTGGGCTGAGCCTGGAACAGTGGGAGCCCAGCCAGGTGCCTCCTTGCTGTCCAGGGCCTCCCCTCAGGGCACCGGGGTGGACAGGGCCCCAGGGAGCAGATCCTGTGCGGGGGGTGGGGGCGGGGGGGCAGGGAGCAAGTCCTGTGCCCTCCTGTGCCCTCTGTGGATGGCTCTGATTCAGTGCCGAGCACAGCAGGGGAGGCCCTCCGCCCCTGATACCCACCCAGGCCGCTGCAGACCTGGCCGGTCCATTATAGCCGAGGGCCATGGAGCTGCCTGAGGAGGTGGTGTTCCTTGTGCCAAGCGCCAGGTGTCTTGCCAAGGCATGGCTGGTAAGGGATGGGAGGGCAAGGCTTTAGAGGAGAGCTCCTGGCAGGATCTAGATCTGGATCTGTCTCCACATTTTCCAGCTGCTTTTCTCCAGTTGCAACTGACATGCTCTTTAAGAGGTGGCCTCCTGGCCGGCCGATGGTGACTCTTCTTCCTCATTATTTTGAAGAGCACGTTCAACAAATCAGAGCATCCTGATTTTGGAATGTTTCATATGGGTTCAAAATCGATTCTCACTGTTACAGACTAGTTGAACATTGTATTGGTCAACTAAAGAAAAGAAGGGCTGTTAGAGTCTTCATGTAAAATTCTGTTGCAGGGCGCCTGGGTGGCTCAGATGGTTAAGCGTCTGCCTTCGGCTCAGGTCATGATCCTAGGGTCCTGGGATCGAGTCCCGCATCGGGCTCCCTGCTCAGCGGGGAGTCTGCTTCTCTCTCTCTCTCTCTCTCTCTGTCTCTCATGAATAAATAAATAAAATCTTTAAAAAAAGAAAAAAAAAAAAAGAAAGAGTTTCCTATTTAAAAAAAAAATTCTGTTGCAAATCTTTGAGAAACTGTAAACATGGTTTAAGTTGATTTTTATCACCCACTGGTGTGAACAGCGTTTCTCATAGATGAGGACTTTTAAAAAAATGTGAGGATCTCATCACTAATAGCCTCTCAGGAAATGTCTGGGACTGTTTGAAATATAAAAACGGATATGAAAAATATACATTCGGAGAAGTAATTTCAAAGGTCTTATTAAAATTTTAAAAGATTTTAATTGGAAGTTTTACTCCAACTTCTAAAAATTTCGTATTCATGATGTTTCCTGATTATGTTGCCAGTTTGTAATACTGAGGTGTTTTGACTTTAACATGCAGAAATTGTTGGTTTCGTGCAGTCCGTTTATTATTTTTAAAAAGGTGTCTGTCTTCATTTGGGCTGCTATAACAAGATTCTAGAGACCAGCTGCTTAAACAACATTTATTTCTCACAGTCCTGGAGACTGGCAAGTTCAAGGTCAACATGACGGCAGATGGGCAGATGCCGTGTCTGGTGAGCGACCACTTCCTGGTTTGTAGACAGCTGTCTTCTGCTTTTGATCTCACATGGCAGAAGGGCAGAAGGGAGAGAAGCAAGCTCTCTCCTGAAGTTCATAAAGGTACTGATCCCCTTCTTGAGGGCTCTACCCTTATGACCTAGTCACCTCCAAAGGCCCCACCTACAGATACAATCACCTCGGGGGGGGGGTTAGGATTTCAATATACAAAAATGGGGGGCACACAAACATTCAGTCCAAAGTAGTACTGGAACTTTATTACAGGTACACGGGTTATAAAATAATTATTCTATGCATTCTTCTAGTACTGTTATGGATTCCTCTTATTATCTTTAAAAGTTTGGTCCATTTGGAATTTATCCTAGTGTAGTGTGTGAAATAAGGATCCAACCTTATAATTTTTTTGATGGGTCTCTAGTTTTCCCAACATTATTGAATAATCTTTGATTAGATGGCTTCTTTATCATTTCTAAATGCTCATTTTTATTGGGTCTGTATCTTCACTTCAGTGATCTGTCTGGTTTTAATTACTGAGACTAAGTAATAGTGTTTAACACCCAGGAAGGCTACTTGTCCATACTCTTCATCTTCAGAATTTCTGATAAGATTCTTAATTTCAAATATTTTCCTATGAGATTTAAAATTAGCTTGTCTGATTCTTAACTAAAAAGGTCACATTCAATTTATGGGGAGAGTTGCCATGTTCATCGTATTGAACCTTTTATTTTTTATTTATTTATTTTTTAAAGATTTTATTTATTTATTTGAGAGAGAGAGAGAGTGAGAGAGAGCATGAGAAGGGAGACGGTCAAAGGGAGAAGCTAACTTAGGAAGAGTTGCCATGTTCATTGTATCGAAACTTTTATTTTTTATTTATTTATTTTTAAAAGATTTTATTTATTTATTTGAGAGAGAGAGAGTGAGAGAGAGCATGAGAGGGGAGAGGGTCAGAGGGAGAAGCAGACTCCCCGCCGAGCAGGGAGCCCGATGTGGGACTCGATCCCGGGACTCCAGGATTATGACCTGAGCCGAAGGCAGTTGCTTAACCAACTGAGCCACCCAGGTGCCCGTATCGAGCCTTTTAATCTATGAACATGGCGAATCTTCCCATTTGTTCACGTCTTTCGGGTTCCTCAAAAAATATTTAAAGTCCAGTTGACCTTTGAATAACACAGATTTAAACTATTCTTAAAAAAAATTCCTTCACCTCAAATTGATACATCTTAGAACTTATCTTTGCTAATGTTTCCATCTCTTAAACAGTGAGAAATTGATTTTCTTTACAAAACTGGGATAAATATGTCCCTCTTCCCGTTCCAACCTCCCCCACCCCGAAACCAGGTAGTTTCATCAACTGTATGATGTGAGATTTATATCCAAATTCACATTTTTCCAGGTTTCTGTCTCACTCTTCCAAACGTTGTTGAAAATTGCCTCCTATAAATGGAAAAGTGGCAAGAGTGGTCCTCTTGGCCCTGGAAAGAGCCACAGGTGGGGAGAACAATGGGACAATTTGTTCGGGGGCCGGAAGGAGGGGAAAAAATAGGCACGCTGCGCCCTCTGGTGGTGAAAATAGGAACCGTAACCCCTAGCTTCTGGAGCTCTAGAGGCTTGGCCTTCCCTCGCGCATTGTCATTCTCACGTGCAGGTTCTGCTTCACGCAGTGTGGACAAGTGAGGGGGAGCTAGATCTGAGAGCTTCCAAAGGCTCTTAGAAGCGATTCAATGACTTAAGTCCCTTTTGCACCATCATCAGATTGTATTTAATTTTGGTCCTTTTTTTTTTCCTGGTCCTACACAAGTTGGCATGTATCCATTTTGCAAGATGGGGAGGTTGAAAAAGATTTAAAAAAATTTAACTGTGGCCCGCCGTTTTGGCTGGCTCCCTTCCCCAAATACACGTGGGATTTTGGGCAAGTCCCTTCCCCTCTCTGGGCCTCGGTTTTCTCATCTGTAGAGATGATTTTTGAGGGCCTTTCTGGATCCAGGCGTTGATGTGTATGTATTTTCAGATAATGAGCTGCCTCCTGCAGCAGATCCTCCCGTCTGTTGCCCTACTGGCCCGCGCGTGGGGCTGCCTTCCTTGGGTCAGTCCCAGCAGGGCGGGAGGGTCCCTTTGGTATAACCTCACCCAGCTCTGGGACCCCTCTTCCAATTCAGGGTTAGGACACTCATTGCAGTGCTCCTTGGCTTGAATTTTCATGTGACTTCTGACTTCCGCTTGCTGTGGGGCCAAGGCGACGGCCTTATTCCTGTAAACTGTCATGTTCTGCAATACAGGTTGCTGAGCAGTCTGGAGAACGGACAGTGTTGTGGAGAAATTAGCACAGAGAGGGCTCTGCCTTTATTAGTTTACTTTGGTTTTTTTTATTGGATATCGACTCTGTGCCCGGCAGTACTCTGACCACGAGCAGTTCCAGTGAAAGCAAGTAACCGATGGTCAAGCAGGACTCTGGAGCCGACACGGGGGCACCGCCCGCTGGTGCGCTCCGCAGACTGCGCAATTGGAAGGCCGCCGAGGCGCACAATTGACAGAGCCTGCCATCTGGTGGCGGGAAAGAGTCATACTCCATAAGAGACGCTTGCGGCAGTGCCTGCCCAGAGAAACAGGGCGAAAAGAGACAGAAGCGCTGGCTTTTAATGTCTGGCACACAGAAACAGTAGGAACGAGTGGATTTTAAATGAAAGTTGTTTTGCCTTTGTATGGATTGATTTCTTTCTTCCCTGTAGTCTATTTAAACTTGGTCTCTATGAGAGGTCAAGTATATTTATTCATTGAATAATTACAACGTCTTCCAGGACCTGGCACAGGGTCACAACACAGCGGTTCACTGTTTTGAAAGACAAACAGTATAATAGCATTTTGTGGCACTTGTTCTCACCTGCCCTCTCCTCTTTCCCATGTCAAGTGTGAGTGTATACACATTACAGCGTGTTAGAGAGTAGGAAAAGTGTGGGATGGCTGTCAAGAGACCCACGTTCTTGTTTGGACTCCGTCACTAACTCAGTGATAGGCTTATGGCTTCCTTATGTCACTAGGGCTGTGGAAGCTCGATTTTATTTATTTATTTATCTATCTATCTATTTATTTATTTATTTATTTATTTTTTAGCGAGAGCGAACACAAGTGGGGAGTGGCAGAGGGAGAGGGAAAGGCAGAGAGAGACAGAATCTTAAGCAGTCTGCATGCCCAGCGTGGAGCCCAACTCCAGGCTCGATCTCATGACCCTGAGATCATGACCAGAGCCAAAATCAAGAGTCGGATGCTTAACCAACTGAGCCACCCAGGGGCCCCTATGGAAGCTTGTATTAAAGCTGACCGTCGGGCGCCTGGGTGGCTCAGATGGTTAAGCGTCTGCCTTCGGCTCAGGTCATGATCCCAGGGTCCTGGGATCGAGTCCCACATCGGGCTCCCTGCTCGGCAGGAAGCCTGCTTCTCGCTCTCCCACTCCCCCTGCTTGTGTTCCTGCTCTCACTATCTCTCTCTCTATCAAATAAATAAATAAAATCTTAAAAAAAAAAAAAAGAAATCAGTATTAACCAAAAAGTGGAAAAAAACCAAATGCCCATCAACAGGAGAACAAATAAATAAATTGTGGTACATATACAGTAATAAAAAAGGATGAACAACTGTTACATGTAACATAATGGATGAATTTCATAAACCTTAGGTTGAATGAAAGAAGTTAGGTTCATAAGACTGCATATAGTACGATTCTCTGTACCTCAATTCAATCCCAGGCAAAACTAATGGATCGTAATAGAATTTAGAATCGTTGTTACCTCTAGAGGGGTTACTGACTGAGAACGGCATGAAGGAATCTTCTGGGGGTGCTGGAAATATCCTATATCTTGATCTGGGTGTGGTTACATATGCGCACACACACATATGTATATACACACACATATGAATATATGTACACACATATCCATAGATATTAGTGTATCCCTGCACCCTTCCTTCAAAGCAGTGGCCATTTTGTGATTATTGATTTGTTTGTTTATTTATTACTTTTGGTTTATTACTTCTGCTATCCTATAAATTCAAAGAGAACAGAGATTACGTTTCCCCCCACCCCCACTCCTTTTTTGGGTGCCTGTTCACATAGTAGCCATGAATTATCTATTCGTTAGATGAATAAGTGAATATAAAAAAAAAAACAAATGAAGAAATGAATGGGTTTTTGCATTCTGGGAGCTTCGTTCTTGCCCTGAAAGAAATACACATAACTCAGAATTGTATAGAATGGTCAGGAGTTGCGTTTGTAAGGAACATTGTTTTTCTGAATGAATAAAACTGTCATTTATTAAGCATCTAATATATGTCAGGTCCTGTGTTTTACATATGCATCCTTTAAGCATCATAAGAATCCTTTGGCGTAGTATTGCTATCTTAAATAGGGAGGAGAAGCTGAGATTAGAGGAGGTCAATACCTTGTCCAAAGTTACATTGGTAGGATAAAGAAGGGTGGTGTATGGGGGATGACTCAGGCACCCCACTTCCTGCTCTTGTCTTTTACCCTGTGGTCTACGTGCATCCTCCCTCCGATAGTCCTGGAAGAGAAGTCCCAGGAGCCTTGCAGTTGGTTGGAGCTCCCCGAGGGCAGTGTTTGGGGCTTGTCCCTCTCCACATCCTCCACAGACTAGTGCATGTACCTACCACCTGGTAGTTGCAGAGCAAATGTTTGAGGAGTGAATGAAAAAACAGTGGTGGTATTAATGGATACCATTGAATGTTGCCATTTGTATATTCATCTTTCTTTAAGATTTTTATTTTATTTATTTATTTGAGACAGAGAGAATGAGAGAGAGAGAGAGCACATGAGAGGGGGGAGGGTCAGAGGGAGAAGCAGACTCCCTGCCTAGCAGGGAGCCCGATGCGGAACTCGATCCCGGGACTCCAGGATCATGACCTGAGCCGAAGGCAGTCGCTTAACCAACTGAGCCACCCGGCGCCCCTGTATATTCATCTTTCATAAACACATGTCGATTGTAAGCCCTTTGAGGGCGGATATCCTGGCCCAGGCTTCTGTGGGCCCTTGGCATTTAGTGTGGGGCTCACCCAGAGCTCCACAGTGGACCAAGGCACCTGAAACCTTCTATTAGAGCAGGATTTGGCAAACCTGAGCCCTGTGGGCCAAATCCCACCCACCGCATGTTTTTATAAATAAAACTTTATTGAAATGTGGCTGTTTTCATGACACAAGGATAGAATTGAATAGCTGCCACTCAATAATTTGCTCTCTGGCCCTTTATAGAAAATGTTTGCTAACTCTTGCAGTTAAGATTCTCTTTATGGAGTTAACTTGCTTTGGGCACTTTGGGATGTGCTTTGCTTAGAGTGGGTTAGGCGGTGGGCTAGTAAAGAGAAAGAAGTTGGCAGCAAAGAGAAGGATGCGAAATTCCAAATACCAGCATCATCTGCCTCACAGTTTATTCATTATTGCCCTGAACTTACACGTACGACCAAAGGCAAGGATTTCAGGAGTGGAGTCAGGGGGTGCAGATGTTCCCTAAGTTTGGCCTGTAGCTCCCCTATATTCCTGGGAGAGGTGGTGGGCTTGGCCATGGTGCTGCGCATCTTGCCCACCCCCACAATGGATTTCTTGACTTGTTTCAGGGTGAAGGAATCTGGATCCTGGAAGAGCTCAACAGGTTGGTGTGAGAGACCAAATCTAATAACACAAAGTCAAAGTGGAATAAATGTGAGGTTGTGCCCTGAGATTAAAAAAAAATGACACAAGTATCCATTTTGGGAGGATGAAGATTAATGAATGACAGCATCCAAGAAAAAGAATAAGTGGCTTTTGTGGACAGAAAATTTATATTATTCACATTGGAGTCAGTGATGTGACTCTCACAAAGTGAATTGGGCTTCAGGCCACATTCGTGGGATTTGGGAATCTAGAATCAACGAGATGTGGCTCCAGGTTTCTCTCTGCTGGCCAGAACAGGCCTGGAATGTTGTGCTTTAGAATGAATTAGAGCAGAGCGGGAACGGGACCGGAGGTGTGAAGCTTTGTGGTTGGCAATCAATCACTGTATTTCCCACGGGTCCTGAGCAGAGTCTGGGTTAAGAAGACACAAGCCAGAGGCAACCTGAGGTCTGGAATAGTCAAGGCATCGTCACTTCGGCATGTGGTCATGAGCACTGCCTGTTGTAATTCCACACACTAGGGTCGGCGCTGCTTGTGGCTTATGCAACACTTGTGAATTTTTGGAGGGCGGGGAACTTAAGGAACTGTTAACCCTACTGGCTCTGTGATGGCGCAGTTGCTCTTGTCCTTAGAAGCCCATGCCTGGGCTCTGTAAAATGAGCTGGGAGATTTTGTAATTTGAAGGAAAAACTGCTCATATCCCCAAATCAAACCACCAAAGTATGTAGAAGACACTCCTTTCCCAACAGGCTGATTCAAAAATACTTCCTGTCTTACGGAGTCAGAACCTCTCTGCTGGTGGCTTGTGGACAAGACTTGGGCAGCAGAGGCGGCTACCTGGATTTTGTGGGTAGAAGATCCCACCTGGACCTGACCAGTGGAGCTCACTGCTGCTCCGTGGTTACTCTGGATAGGAAAGAAGGCAAGGAATGGGCCTCTGAACTTTCCAACAGGCCCTTCCTGAACCCCAGGTATCTGCTTGTGACCCGCCCCTCCCCCCACCCCCAGCCATGTCACGCTCGCTCACTCCTGTCTGCTTGGATGTCTGCGCATGTGCCCAGCATAAATGGGCTTTTATCGTGGAGGATGGAGACCTGTGATCCCTGCTGAATGCTTGTCTGGGGACACTTAAGAGGCCTGTACTCTTCTGCTGGAACTCTGAGCACCCACGGGTAGGGAGTGGCTGGCTAGTCTTGCTAATAGAATTCTTCCTTTCATCACAGTCCCGGTGATGGTGGATGTAGTAGTCATGACAACAACATGAATAGTTCTCTGTGCAGAGTACCGGCTCTATGACCTCACTGCTCATCTTAGGCCCCGCCCATGACTCTGAGTCTCTTGGCCGGGCGGAGAGCACGAACTGGTTCTCAGGGGGACATCACGGAGGCACTGTTTAGTGCAAGTCTGTCCCCCCCCCTTTCCCCCTTCTTTCACCTCCTCTCGCCCACCCCACCAAGAACATTTTTTCCCAGTGTGGTTTTTGGTGCTCTTGAGATGCAAAATTGGGAACTGGGTGGTGAGAGAAAAGACGAGAAGACTCGAGGTGGCTAAGTTAAGCTGGGAATGAGGGCTGAGGAGAGAGAGAGTTCTGTTGTTTGGGCTGGCAAGAGGAATCTCAAGTTGGGCTGACAGAGTTGGAGCTACTTCTGCATCGTGGGCACAGAAGGGTACACAAACCAGCTTTTGAGAAGAGTTGCTGTGGCTCAAGATCTGGATCCCTTTGATGTCAACTCAGCACATAGGATTGGGATTTTGCTATCATTATTATCTAATTACACTTTTTTTTTTTAAATATATGACTTCTGAAATGACAGCCCAAGTGGGAGCACAGAATTGGTGATGTACTTTCTACTTTCATTCCAGCTGGGTTAGCTGTCTCTGCATGAACTAGTTTTTCTAGAATTTTCTCTATGCTTCCACATAAGGCATACCAGATCTGCCATATGCCATATAGCTCACCTCCACTTTGACTTCAAAACTTCATGTGTCAACAATATGGTATTGTACACTCGAGAATTGCTGAGAGGGTGGATTTTAAGTGTTCTCATCACGCGCATGCATGTGCGTGCGCGCGCGCACACACACACACATACGGTAACTGCGTGACATGATAGATATGTGCATTAGCTTGTTTCATAATGCGTATTAAATCATCAAGTTGTATACCTGAAATATATACAGGCTTAAGTTGTCAATTATACCCGGATAAAGCTGGGGAATACAAGCTTATTGTGTTATAGGAAAGCCTACAGGTCACTTCATGGATTACTATGAACTCTGCCAGTTCATGTTGTGATTATTTAGACTTCTATCTCTCCAAATAATCTCTGAGCATTTGAGGTGAGGGACCACCTTATCCTTCTTTGTGTCTTCTCCAGGGGAAGTCTGGGGAAAAAGGAAGGGGAAAAATGTTGGTTTTCATAGCAAAGATTGGTTTATTTGCAAATCCTCTCCTAGTCTTAGCTCTTCTTATTGTGTGTAAAAAGAATGTGAGTAAAGAAGGGATTCTCTCTGCCCCAAAGAAATTGTGAATCTGAGTTGACTGGTGTTGTCCCCAAATTCTGTCCACTTGGAAATTTGAAACGTGACCTTATTTGGAAATAAGGTCTTTGTAGATGCAATTAATTGAGATAATGCCATAGCTGGATTAGGGCCAGCCTTAAATCCAATGACTGGTGTCTTTATAGAAGGCCATGTAAAGATACAGAGGCACACACAGATGAGGGAGAAGAACGTGTGAAGACAGAGACAGAGATTGAAGTGATGTAGCTCTAAGCCAAAGAGAGCCAAGGATTGCTAATAACCACCAGAAACTTGGAAGAGACAGAAAAGGATTTTTCTCTAGAACTTTCAGAGGGAATATGGCCCTCCAATACCTTGATTTTGGATTTCTGATCTCTAGAACTGTGAGAAAACAAATTTCTAGTGTTTTAAGCCACGCAGTTTGTGGTAATTTTTATGGCAGATCCAGACCTGAAACATAGCCAAAACTTTAAACCTCCAAGTTTGATCCGGGAAAAAGAATTTTAGAGTGAGGAGGTAGTGTTGGGGGGCAGGGTCTGATTGTCCCTGAGATCTGCTTTCTCTTTGCACGCGTAGATGGATGCCTGTTTCAGTTCCTACTGCCACTGATATCCTGGCTTCACAGCATGTGGGTAGCGATCAGGGTCAGGAGTGCTGGGGTAATTCCACACATTACCTAATTTAACGTGAAAATGACTGTATGACAATCAGAGAAAGACATGTATCATATGACCTCACTGATATGAGGAATTCTTAATCTCAGGAAACAAACTGAGGGTTGCTGGAGTGGTGGGGGGTGGGAGGGATGGGACGGCTAGGTGATGGACATTGGGGAGGGTATGTGCTATGGTGAGCACTGTGAAGTGTCCAAGACTGTTGAATCACAGACCTGTAACTCTGAAACAAATAATACATTATATGTTAAAAAAAAAAAAGAAGATAGTAGGAAGGGAGAAATGAAGGGGGGAAAATCGGAGGGGGAGACGAACCATGAGAGACGATGGACTCTGAGAAACAAACTGAGGGTTCTAGAGGGGAGGGGGATGGGAGGATGGGTTGGCCTGGTGATGGGTATTAAAGAGGGCACGTACTGCATGGAGCACTGGGTGTTATACACAAACAATGAATCATGGAACACTACATCAAAAACTAATGATGTTATGTATGGTGATTAACATAACAGAATAATAAAAAAAATAAAGAAAATGACTGTATGATAAGGTATCAGTAAAAGTTCTCCATATCCTTCAGATTTCTTGATTTCCAGTAACTTACATTAACTCTGGGCATTTTTAAGCCTAAGGGGAATGCACTAGAGAGATATCTGAGACCTCATAGAGAAGGCTCAGAATAGGGCCATAAGCAAAGGAGCCCTGAAGGGTCATTCTGCTAGAGCAGGGTCCTGAAGCAGTCTGTTGCCCTAGGATGAACCAGTTTCCCAATGGCACCGATGTAGTGATATTGTCGACTCAAGTCCAGCGCCTGGGGACAGACATCTGATTTGCAAAACCTAAATCATGGACTTTCCCCATGGCTGCCTTGTGATGTGGAGAACAAAGATGAGTAGTTTTGGCTTCCTCAGAGCAGGTGGCCACTCCTTCAAAGGTTGTACCCATGAAGCCACGAGGTGAGTACAAAATGGCTTTTATGTGTGATAAATCAGTACGCTTATTTATTTCATATGTGGGTTTTTAGCCAGAATAACTGAATGTTCCAGCCTCATCTAAGCTGTCCTGAAGAACATCAAAGGCAGTGTTGTGTGTCTATTCTGCCATCCCATTGTCAAAGTTAAAGCAGTATCTCACCTCAGGCTGGTATGATCGTGGTTTTGGGAACCACAAGAAAAGGGTAGAGATCTTTAGCCTTTATTTTGGGTTGTGGACCCTTTTGAAATCTGGTGAAAGAATGTTTGCCTTCTCCTTTCACCCAGTTTTCTCTCTGTATTTCCTGCTTTTATGTTAATTGCATTGCATTTATATTACTTTGCAAGCTTTTGCACCCACCTCTCCTTTTCTTTTGGTTAGGGGGTGGGTTTAATTAGCAAATACAGGTAGCCCAACACCACAGAACCTCTCTAGATGTAACCAAAAGGACTAGCTAAGACACAGATGCCCGAGGAGGCCAGCCCTGTGGACTACTGAAGCTTTCTGGTTTTTCTTTTTTGTTGGAACGTTGAGGATTAAAGTGGATGAGTCTGAGCAGGCAGGACTTCCAGAAAGAATGAAGCCCTGCTTAGCATCCCAATGCACACATTCAGATGTGTTTCCTTCAGACACATCCTTGGAGGAGGGAAACCCTGACTGACACTCAGCTATTGTTCTTCCTCCTGAGCAGCTAATGAAAAGCGTCTTTAAGAAGTTCTGTTACATCTGCCCCTGGGCTGGGGCACTGGAGGGGTAGTAAGGAAGTGCTGCTGGAAAAATGCTACCCCACAGACAGCTGGAAGTTTGGGTGTGGGTATGTCTGGCTCATTGCTTCCACCATAGTGGTGAGAGCAGTGATGGTTGGTGTGTGGAATCTTAGGGCAACCTTGATCTTGAAGCATCAGAGCTGCTGAGTAGAGTCAGGAATGCAATGGAGCAACCAGGAACATTATAGCTTTAAGCCATAGGGAGAGTTTTGAGGGGTCTGCTGTTCCATGGATCTAGCTGGATTCTTGACTCCTCATTGGACTGCAACCTACAACCACTACAAACAGTGAATACTTCCAGCTTGATTCTTATAATTGGGAGGTGGTATAGATTGACAGTAAAGACACTGGATCAAGACTGGGTTCAAACCCACTACTAACCTACACTTACTGATTGTGTGACCTTGGAAAAGTTCCTTCATCTGCAAAATTGGAGGAAAAAAAGGTTTTGTGGTGAGGATGTAGTGATTTGATATACGTGAACCACTTAAAACTGTGACTGGCACAGAGTAGGCTCTGGTGATTGAGCTCAGCATACATCATCTCCTTGGGCCTATGGCCATGTGTTCATCAACTGACTTTAAATTTGAAATAGGAATTGGTGATTGGGGTTGGGAGGGCAGAAAAAAGAATAGGAGATACATTTTGCTGCAGTGCCCCTTCACAAAATACCTCTGGAATTTTGCCAGTAAGTTGGTGAGAATCTGCTCCTCATTTGCTACCCATGGCTTGTCAATGATCTTTACACACAGAGAGGGGATTTTGTCCTTTTAGCCATTCATATATCCTTTTAATTGGACCCATGAGGTAAGGGTCATGGCTCATTGACCTGAGGGAGGATATTTTTCTTCATTTTTGTGCAACAAGACAATATGTTGTGACAGAATGCTACCCATCTCCATCCCACTCTGCAACCGAAGAAGCACCTGCCTTTAAGTGCAGTGCAAGTACGAATTTCTACTCCATCATTTCCAAACATTCCATTCCCTGAAGGAAAAAAAAAACATGGAAAAGAAAAATCAGGCTTTACAGGGCTTGGAGAAATCCTAGACCTGCCCTCTCTTCCTGGTGGGTGGCTTATTATTTTGTGATTGACCTTCTGCATCCTGTCCTCTCACCTCATATCCTATTTCAGTGAGGGCCGCCACGTCTAAGGCTAATCAGAGGAAGTTAAGGGAAATAGGAATTTGAATAGCTGAACGGTGATGTGTGTGTCATGAAATTGGCTCCTCTCTCTCAAACTTGGGTAGACCTTCAGGATGTGGCAACAGGTGAGTAGGGCAAGGGCTGAAGACCACCAACTCACATTCCATCCCTAGCCTGCTGGCCCATCTGCTATTGGGTGTCCCCCTGCTGGTCTTATGCCCATAAAGGATTTTAAGTGCCTGTGTCCTCGGAAGACCCCTACTTTCATGATCAGACCTGTACCCGCCATCTTACCTGAAGGCAGTGAGATCAACAGGAGGAAGAGTAATCCAGAGAGAGAGCACCTCATTGCTTGAGAGGGTATAGACCTGGAACTTCCTGGGGGTGGCTGCCTGGGAGCTTCCTTTATAGAGCTGGACAAGGTTGGGTGGGGCTGGACACTGGCCTCATTCTACTTGGAAGGGCACCCAGGGGAGACAGTCTTCTTCAGGGTTAGAGGAAGAAGAGTCCCTGGTCCTGTCTGTGCTACTTTCTTTTTTACAAATCATGGGAAAAGAAGGAACTCAGTCAAGGCTGAACAGGTGCAGAGACCAGGCCCAAATATTTATCCTATAACTTCATGTGTATGATAGAAAAATGCAGGAAATGTCTACTTTCTATTTTGTTTCTCCTTTCCTTCAGAGTTCCCTGAGAACACAGGAGACCAGACAAGTGATATTAAAAACCCAGGCTTAATTTAAGACCAGAAAGGATGTGAACAAGAACTTGTTGTGTTTCAAGAAACAAAGGGTCTCAAGGTGTCAACTGTTGGTCTGCCCAAGAGTTAGGTAGGGGCTCAGACATAGCAGAGAAGGGGTAGCCTTCTCTTTGGGCAGCAGATTTTTTTACCTGGCTAGAGGCAGATGGTGGAGGGCTCTGCCAACCAGAAAAATTCACTGAGGGTCTTCATTTCCCAAATGACTAGTATGAAATGTTGCCTAGTATTTGGGAACTTTGAGGGTCCTGGTAAAGGTACTCTTCTTGGAATGGGTGGGTTGGAACTCTCTTCTGTTCTCTCACAGGAAGAGCCAGATCAGTGTGGTGTTCAAGGTTGGATGCCCAGTGTTCAGAGTAGAGCAGGACACCACTTCCCTGGAGCTATAGGGACACAGCTCTGGGGAAGGGTCATTAGGTCTGTCTTCCCTGAAGTGGTGGGTGGAGGACCAAAAGTTGAGAAGACACTTACTTTGGTTATCTTCTTGTCCTTTGAGGCAGGCTTGTACTCAAATAGCCCACAGCCGTAGGATTCTGAGTCTGTAAATTGACAGTAGAGCATAATTTTATTGGTTATGCTCCATTTTGCAGTCACATACCGTTGGATAAATTATTTAGCATCTCTGAGCTTCAGCTTCCTCTTCTCAAAAAGTGCATTGTAAAAGGTTTTCTGAGGATGACAAATTACAAATCCATTACACTCATTCTGGTAGAAATTAGGTTATTCACTTCCTTCTCTTCCTTCTCCCCCTCCACCACCACCACCACCACCACCACCACCACCACCTTCTCCTCCTTCTTTTTTCCCTCCTCCTCTTCATTCATTATTAAAT
Organism: Mirounga leonina; assembly: GCF_011800145.1. Taxonomy (NCBI): domain Eukaryota; kingdom Metazoa; phylum Chordata; class Mammalia; order Carnivora; family Phocidae; genus Mirounga; species Mirounga leonina. Next base: position 11,638,876 of record NW_023270454.1, read on the forward strand.
TCCACCATTATGGCTGTGTTTCTTTCTTTTTTTGCAGCATTCTCTCTCCAAGAGATCTATTGGTGAATGCAAAAAATAGCCAGGCGAGTTTTATTCTGGGTTCCAACAATGTGTGTTGTTGAGAGCACCACTGTGGATTGGCATGGGGGTGGGGAAGAGGAGGGGTGCTAGTGGACTGGAAGTAAGTAGTTCAATACTGGATCAAGGCTGAGGGTTCCCTTGCATGACTCCATGGAAGACTCCCAGGAGACTCTGCATGGGGCATACAATTCCTGCCACAGAATGCAGGCCGTAGCCTGACCATCTGCTGCCAAGACATAGCGCAGACTCAGTGGTACCTTCTCGTTCTTTTAGAGATGGAGGACATGAGGCTTGAATGGGTGAATGGGCTTGCACAAAGGAAAGAAGCAAGGTGTGAATTGTGCTGGCATAAAATATTCAGCTCTTTTGATTCTCAGTTCAGAACTCTTTCCTTCTCCATATATTTTAAGTTGATCAGTCGTGCCCTTGAGAATATGGAAAGAATGGACCTAGCATCTTCCAAATACTTCTGAACCCCTCCTATACCTATTTCTGGAAAAGCAAATCTACAATGCATTTGGAGATTAGCATGTGCGCAGGATGGACACTTTCCTTTCTACCTGTGTGTATCCTGGTTAAATCACCATCCCAACCTCCGGGCAGGAGCTTTTCCTAACTGTGCTGAGTGTTCCCACCTCCTGCCTGAGGTCTTGTTGGGGAAAAAGTGCCAGGGAAACACAAACAGCTTTATTATCTCCCATTTAATGTTGCTCTGTTGGTGCTTTCTTCTTTTTTTCATTTCATAGAATTTTTGTGCTCTCCGTATCATATCTGCTTTCAAGAAAACAACAACAACAACAACACAATGACTACACATTCTATGCTACATTAATAAATTAACCTGTTGAAGGAGCAAGCCCCTTTCCCAGATGCCTCATTCGACTAGTCACACAGTTCCTGAGTGCAATGACTTCACTGCTTTTTTCCCTCTATGTGCAGGTTTATGTTCACTCATGGCTTTTATTTTTAAACTTTAAAAATAAATCACTGTTAAATGATGAAATTTAATGCACATAAAGGAAAATAAGCAAATCGTGTACATAGCTTAGTGACGGAACATATAGCAAACACCGTGTAACCACCACGTAGATCAAGAAAACAGACCTTTTCCAGCATCACGGAAGGTCCCAGGGAACCCTTAAGTGACCACAGCCTACCACCTCCCCCACAAGGCAACCGCTGCTCTGACCTGGATAATCATCACTTTCATGCTTTGCTTTATGATTTTCCCTTCAGTATGCATCGCTAAATAGAGTGTTACTTTTTTTTTTAAGATTTTATCTATTCATTAGAGAGAGACGGGGAGAGAGAGAGAGTGCAGAAATTGGGGGAGGGGTAAGCAGACTCCCTGCTGAACAGGGAGCCCGATGTGGGACTCGATTTCAGGACCCCGAGATCATGACTTGAGCCAAGGCAGAGTCTTAACCAACTGAGCCACCCAGGCGCCCCAAAGAGGGTGGTTTAATTTGCTTCTTTTTGACCTATATATAAGTGGCAGCACAAAAGTATTATTTGTGGCTGGCTTCCTTCTTTATTATGTTTTTAAGATTTGTCTGTGTGCAGCATTGGTTTTTACCTCAGTATATTGACTACTTAATAGATTTATGACTGCTGAAAAGTATTTGAGTTGTTTCCATGTGTTTTAAAGAGTGCTGCTGTGGACATTCTTGTTACTTATATCCTGTGCACACAGGCTTGCTTTTTGGAGGAGAGATACCTTGGAGTGAAATTGCTAAGGCACAGGGCATGCATAACATCAATTTGTCCTACATGTCAAATTGTTTAGTAAAGTGTTTTTTACTAATTTGTATATCCATCAGCTATGTATAAGGATTTTGGTTATTCCACATCCTTAGCACTACTTGGTATTGTCAGACCTTTACATTTTATTTTATTTTATTTTTTTTTAGACCTTTACATTTTAGACAACTTGATGGTTATCTAGTGGTCCCTCATGGCGGATTAATTTAATTTAATTTCCCTGATCACAACTAAGATGGGGTATCTTTTTATATGTTTATTGGTTATTTGGATTTTCTCTTTTGATAAGAGTCTAGTTAAGTCATTTGTCCATTTTTTTTCCTTATTGGTTTGTCCATTAAGAATAATTTATACTGTGAATATTCTTGCTATTCTGATTTTGTAATAATCAAGGCAGGCTAAACATTCACTATATTAAGACCATGCATGTGTCCTCAGACCTAGTTCTTTTCCTAGGTCTGGTTTTATAAATGCTGGTGATAAATTGAATCTGATTTATATGATGCATCTTATATGGGAAATGTCTGTGACTCTAGGTATTTGCTCATCCTCAAGAAATGATGGCACAGCTAATGTAATAACTTTTGAAGATAACCATTGCTAATTTGCTGATTAACAGCTGCCATTGAATGAATTGTAAAACGATTGTGTTTTATTTTCACGGACTAAAAGTTACAAGAATAACTTGTAAATTATGTGGTGGTTCAAGATGACAGCCCAGAAAGACCCTGAACTCACTTCCTCTGTAGACACACCAAATCTTATAGAATAATTCCTGCTGAAAAAGAATTGAAAACTAGCTGAACAGCTTTCTCCACAAGGGATAAAAGGACCCCATCTAGATTGGGTAGGAGAGGCAGAGACACGGTCTCACCAAAACCCTATCCCTGGCTCTGTGACACACAATAGGGAGGGACCTCACTCCTGAAGCCTCTCCCTGAAGAGTGAGGGATTTGTGCCCCACACTGGGCACTCCAACCGTTGAGACCTGCACCAAAGAGACCATGAAAACCAATGGGGTTTATATCCAGGGAGCCTGAGGGGCTAGTGCATGGACTCATTTGTCCCAGGAACCAGTGCGAAGGCAGCAGATTAAGAGGGGACTGGATTTTATGTGATGGTGATCCAGTTGGTCATATTAAAGAGTGCTGGAGGGGCAGGGGTTTGCTGAGATTTTTCTTGGGATGGAGGTGCTGGAGTGTGCCTTTTTTTGCTCTCATCCTCTACCTTGCTAGTGGAGGTGGGCATGTGAAGATACAACCTCCCTAAAGCCAAGGGCATGGCCCACCCTCCGTGTTCATTCATTCAGTTGTAGGTTCTTTTCCTTCATTGCTTGTTTATTTCAGTCTTCTCTCCTTTTTTTTCCCCCTGATGAGTCTGGCTAAAGCCTCATCAATTTTGTTTATCTTTTCAAAGAACCAGTTCTTAGTTTCCTTGATTTTTTCTATTCTTGTTGTATGTTTCTTTCTTTCTTTTGTTTTGTTTTGTTTTTAGTTTCTATTTATTTCTGCTCTGATCTTTATTATTTCCTTCCTTCCACTAACTTTGGGCTTTGTTCTTTTTTTAAGTTCTTTTAGGTGTAAGGTTAGATTGTTTATTTGAGATTTTTCTTGTTTCTTGAGGTAAGCCTGTATTGCTATAAATTCCCTCTTAAAACTGCTTTTGCTGCATCTCAAAGATTTTGAACTGTTGTGTTTCCACTTTCATTTGTCTTCATGTATTTTTTGATTTCCTCTTGAATTTCTTTGTTGACTTCTGTTGTTTAGTAGCATGTTGTTTAGCCTTCATGTTTTTGTGTTTTTTTCCAGTTTTTTTCCCTTGTAGTTGATTTCTAGTTTACATTGTTGTGATTAGAAAAGATACCGGAGGGGCACCTGGCTGGCTCAGTTGGTAGAGCATGCAGCTCTTGATCTCAGGGTCATAAGTTCAAGCCCCATGTGTGGCGTAGAGTTTACTTAAAAAAAAAAAAAAAAGAAAGAAAAAATACTTAATATGATTTCAATCTTAAATCTATTGAGACTTGTTTTGCGGCCCAACATGTGACGTATCCTAGAGAATGTTCCATGTGCCCTTGAAAAGGATGTATTCTGAGGTTTTTGTATGGAACCTTCTCTATATATCTGTTAAGTCCATCTTGTCTAATGTGTTGTTCAAAACCACTGTTTCCTTACTGATTTTCTGTCTGGATAATCTATCCATTGGTGTAAATGGGGTGTTAAAGTCCCCTACTATTATTGTATTGCTTTCAAGTTCTCCCTTTATGTCTGCTAACATTTGCTTTATATATTTAGGTGCTGTTGTGTTGGGTGTATAGATATTTACAATTGTTTTATCCTCTTTGTTGGATTGATCCCTTTATCATTATGTAATGCTCTTTTTTGTCTCTTGTTAGAGTCTTTGTTTTAAAGTCTATTTTGTCTTATATAATTATTGTTACCCTAGATTTCTTTATGTTTCCATTTGCATGAAATATCTTTTTCCATTCCTTCACTTTTATTTATTTATTTTTATTAAAAAAATTTTTTTTAAAGATTTTTTTTTTTTTTTTAATTCATGAGAGACAGAGTGAGAGAGAAAGGCAAAGGGAGAAACAGGTTCCCAAGGAGCAGGGAGCCCAATGCGGGACTCGATCCCAGGACCCTGAGATCATGACCTGAGCCGAAGGCAGATGCTTAACCATCTGAGCCACCCAGGTGCCCAGCTATTCCTTCACTTTTAGTCTGTATGTGTCTTGAGATTTGAACTGAGTCTCTTGCAGGGAGCATGTATTGAGTCTTGTTTTTTTGTTTTACAACTATTCATCCACCCTATGTCTTTTGATTAGAGCATTTAGTTTATTTATGTTAAAAATAATTATTGATAGACATGCACTTATTGCCATTTTGTTGATTGTCTTCTGATTGTTTTTTTTCAAGAGAATATTAAATCATTTATTGATTACACATGATAATACACAAGCTTTAATCCCATCTATAATTTTATCTGATACCATAATTCAATTTAGATATATTGCATAGGATGTGCCAACAATCATATTAATAACCAAATAAACTCCAGGACTTTCCTTGGGTGACCCTTTTAATGGTGAACTCCAGGTCACAACACATTAACTGTAAGTTCAACTACACCAAGGTTTGTAGAGACAATGGCTTCTGTGCCCAAGCAGGTTGCAAATAAATTTCAAATGGAAACTGGCATCACCCTGAAGGAATTCTAACTTCACACTGTTGGGGTAGTATACCAAGATGGCTTCAGAGTAGACTAACTTTACACAGCACATTTAAAAAAAGACATTTATTCAGCGTCATGATCAGACTATTACATTTAGCAATCAACAGCATGAGTGCAAAAAAAAAAAAAAATCTACATTAAAACCCTTTGTTGGAATGCTTTACACTTTCCACAGAACAGAAACTGAAATAACCTGTTATACAATTAGTCACAAATACAGTCCTCGAGTTTTTTGCCCATACACATGAGTATTGTCTAAAACATGTCTTCTTTGTAGCAGCTAGGCCCTGCCACCACTGTGCTTGGCTGAGTTCACAAATCTGTTGTAACCTGTAGCTTCCCCGTCCCTCCTCTGGCTCTCCTCTCCTGCTAAGCTTTGTTTCCTGGCAGTGATTAAAACCTTCTGCCACTGCCGTAGCTCCTGTTGCTGCTGGAACCACCATAGCCACCTTGGTTTCGTGGTTTGGCAAAGTATTGGCCTCCACCACTGTAGGGGCCAGAGCTTCTGCCTCCAAAATTTTCTCCTTTCATGGGTCCAAAATTTGAGGATTGATTGTTGTAATTGCCCAAATCATTATAGCTTCCACCACCTCCAAAGTTGCTTCCATCATTACCAAATCCGTTATAGCCATCCCCACTGCCACCATGTCCACCACCACCTCGACTGCCACCAAAGCCACCTCGCCCACTGAAGTTCCCTCCACGACCAAAGTTGTAATTCCCACCAAAACCACCTCCACGACCACCACCAAAGTTTCCAGAACCACTTCGACCTCTTTGGCTGGATGAAGCACTAGCCATCTCTTGCTTAGATAAGGCTTTCCTTCACAGTTGTGGCCATTCACAATATGGTATTTTTGAATGACAATCTTGTCCACAGAGTCATGGTCATCAAATGTTACCAAAGCAAAACCTCTCTTTTTGCCACTGCCTCGATCAGTCATGATCTCGATCACTTCAATTTTCCCATACTGTTCAAAATAATCTCTTAGATGATGTTCTTCAGTGTCTTCTTTAATGCCACCAACAAAAATCTTTTTCACAGTTAAGTGGGCACCAGGTCTTTGAGAATCTTCTCTTGAGACAGCCCTCTTTGGTTCCACAACTTCCATCCACCTTGTGTGGCCTTGCGTTCATGGCTGCATCCACCTCCTCCACAGTGGCATACGTGACAAATCCAAAGCCTCTGGAGCGCTTGGTATTTGGATCTCTCATTACCACACAGTCCGTAAGTGTCCCCCATTGCTCAAAACAGCTCCTCAGACTCTCATTGGTTGTTTCAAAGCTCAAACCTCTGATGAAGAGCTTCCGCAGCTGTTCAGGCTCTTTGGGAGACTCTGACTTAGACATGACGGCGGTGGGAGGGGAGACTTTAATGATGCTTACTCGGCGGCGTCCATGGGCAGAAAGGAGTAATCTAACGAACGTATCTCTCTTCTGATTGTTTTTGTAGTTCTTCTCTGTTCCTTTATTCTTCTCTTGCTCTCTTCCCTTGTGATTTTTGACTTTTTGTTTTTGGTGTTATACTTCATTTTTTATGTATCTAATATGTTTTTGGTTTGTGGTTACCATGAGGTCCATATATAATATTCTATGTATGTAGAGATCAATACTGAGTTGATGGTCACTTAAGTTTGAACACGTTGTGAAAGCACTACATTTTTACTTCTTCTTCTTCCATGTTTTATGTATATTATATCATATTGTATATCCCCCAATGGCAGGAGTCTCTCTGGAGAGATACCAGAGGTGGTGCAGTGGGAGCCACTTTGGAGGGGAGCCTGTTGGGGTGAATGGGTTAGAGGGAGCAAGTGGTGCTAGCCAAGTAGATGGAAAGTGTCAGAACTGGCTCTTGCAGCTAGACTAAAGGAGGGTCAGAAAATTTAGACTCACCAGCACTTCTGTTCCCAGAGAAAGCTCCTGCAGATCCCTGCCCCTTTGGCACATATCCTGAAATTAGTCAATTTATTTCCTTCATATACACCCATGCCCTTTAAGAGATATTGCTTCAGTGCTAGGTATCAGGCAGGTAGAGATGGTTTCCTACAGTCCTTTGGCTCTCCCAGAGTTAGCCCCAAAGATTTTCAAAGGCAGATATTATGGGAGCTTGTCTTGCTAGTGCAGATCCCCAGGGCTGGGCCTGCCTCTGTGGGGCTTGATCCCCCCACTTCTTCATGCCTGTGATATCCACCCTGATTCTAGGTCACTGTGTGGGGGACTGGGTTCCCAATTACATCTCTGACCTTCCTACCCTCCTCCTCCTTCTTCTCCTTCTTCTTTTCTTCTCCTTCTTTTCTTCTTCTCTTTCTCCTTCTCCTTCTTCTTTTTCTTCTTCTTCTTCTAGATTTTATTTATTTATTTGACACAGGGGAGGTAGAGAGAGAGAGAGATTGAAAGTGCTCAAGCAAGGGGAACTGCAGGCAGAGGGGGAGGGAGAAGCAGGCTCCCCACCGAGCAGGGAGCCTGACACAGGGCTCGATCCCCGGATCCTGGGACCATGACCTGAGCCAAAGGCAGAGGCTTAACTGGCTGAGCCACCCAGGTTCCCCTTCTTCTTCTTCTCCTTCTTTTTCTTCTTCTTCTTCTCCTCCCCCTTCTTCTTCTTCTTAAAGATTTTTATTTATTTATTTGACAGAGAGAGAGAAAGCGCACAAACAGGGGGGAGAGGCAGAAAGAGAGAGGGAGAAGCAGGCTCTCTGCTGAGCAGGGAGCCCAACATGGGGCTCCATCCCAGTACCCTGAGATCATGATCTGAGCCTAAGGCAGAGGCTTAACCACTAAGCCACCCAGGTGCCCCCATACCCTCCCTGATGTGGCTTTCTCTCTATGTCTTTAGCTCTACCAGTCTTCAGGTTGTTTTCAGAGTAAGTTGCATTACATGTAGTTGTTGCCTTGGTGTGTCTGTGGGGGAAGGTGGGCTCAGGATCTTTTTACTTCATCATCCTTTTCTCCTTCCTCTTTCAGCAGTTTGAATATATTATCTCACTCTCTTCTGGCTTGCAAAGTTTTTGTGGAGAACTTTGGTGAGGGTCTTATGGGGGCTCCTTTATATGTGACAAGTCTCTTCTCCTGCTGCTTTCAAAATTCTCTCTTGTTGACTTTTGACAACATGATTATAATATATCTTGGTTGGACTTTAGACTCTTCCTTGTTGGTTTCCTTTAGGCTTCAATAATCTGGAAATTCATTTATTTTCCTCAGATTTGGGAAGTTTTAAGCCATTATTTCTTCAAATAAGCAATCTGCTTCTTTCTTTCCCTGTTCCTCTGAGACTCCAATAATGCTTATATTGTTTGGCTTTATGGTGTTCTATAATTCCTTTAATTTTCTTCCTTCCTTTCTCCCTCCTTCCCTTTCTCCCTCCCTCCCTATTTCCTTCTTTCTTTCTCTTTCCTTTCTTTCTTTCTTTCTTTCTTTCTTTCTTTCTTTCTTTCTTTCTT
>NW_023270454.1:11647398-11797486 GCF_011800145.1 Mirounga leonina
CTTTCTTTCTTTCTTTCTTTCTTTCTTTCTTTCTTTCTTTCTTTCTTTCTTTCTTTCTTTCTTTCTTTCTTTTTCTTTCTTTCTTCTTTCTTTCTTTCTTTTCTTTCTTTCTTCTTTCTCTTTCTTCTTCTTTTTCTTTCTTTCTTTCTTTCTTTCTTCCTTTCTTTCTTTCTTTCTTTCTTTCTTTCTTTCTTTCTTTCTTTCTTTCTTTCTTTCTTTCCTTCCTTCTTTCTTTTCTTTCTTTCTTCTCATTGATTTTTATTTTTGCTTCTCCGATTGAATAATTTCAAATGACCTGTCCTTACATTTGCTGATTCTTTCTACTTCTTGATCCAGTCTCCTGTTTAACTTCTCTATTGAATTTTTCTATTCAGTTGTTGTGGTCTTCAGTTCTAAAATTTCAGTTTTGTTCTTTTGACATAGTTTCTATATCTTTGTTGATATTCTCATTTTGTTAATGGACTGTTTCCTGAACTCACTGTCCATCTTTATGGTAGTTAGTTTGTATTCTTTGTAAGATAAGTCATATACCTCTGTTTCATTAGGGCTGGTTTCTGGAGATTTGTTTTGTTTCTTTGATTGAATCATGTTCCCCTGTTTCTTCATGTAGTTTGTAACTTTGTTTTAGGTCTGCATGTTTGAAAACTGACCACCTCTTCCAGTCTACCTGGACCAGCTTTATACAAGAAAAGATCTTTTCAAACAGCCTTGCTAGAGATTCTTGGGTGTGGATTATTTTCTGTGGATACATCTTCTCTTGACCTGCACAGTCACATTCACAGTTAAAGGTACTTGCTGGCATCTTTGTTCAGGAGCTTTAAATTTTTTGGTCCCTGTGGTTTTTATCTGCAGCACTGCAGATTCTCTGGAGCTACCACAAACTACCCAGCTCTCTGTTTTCAGTAGCCTCCAGGCTTCTAGAGGATGCCAGATTTTATCAACTTTCTGTGTCAGGTAAGACAACAAGTCCCATGGGAAGTCAGAATGTTGGATGCATGCTCCACCATTCTTCCCCCACTGAGGAAGAGGCTGCTGAGCTGTACTGGCCTCTGTCTGCTTTACCTTGAGTCTCCTGGACAAGCATCAAGACTCCTAGCTCTCTTTTTCTCAGTAGCACTTAGATATCTAGAGTATGTGGGTCCCTTTCAGTGATCTGAGACAAGTGAGACAGAGTCCAGTCCTTGAGGCAGCCCCCTGAGAGGTCAGAATATTGGATGCATGCTCCAACTCTTTTCCTCCCCTGGGAGAAATTGGGAGTTGGGAATTTTCTCTCATTTACTCAGTGCTGAGCTGGGAAGAGGGACTGTGTTGAATGAATGCTCCAAATCATTGCCTTTGTTCTCAGTGGCTCCCAACCTGGCACCTTTTCCTTTCAGTGCTTAGATTCAGACAAGACAGAAGTTAGTTTCTTGGGTAGCCCCCCAAAAGTTTGAACATTGGATGTATGTTTCAGTTTTCTCTTTCCTTCCCCAGGGAGAAGCCAGGATCTGGGAGTTTCTCCTGATTGTGCCATGCTAGACTGTGGGAAGGGACAATGTTGAGTGAGTGTTACAAATTTTCCTACCAGGTTTGATGCAGCTATTTTCATGCTCGCCTGGGTTGCAGGAGGCTTTTTAACTGGGTTTCTGGATTTATCACAAAGGGAACTGGTTTGTGTATTATTGTTAAGTCGGAGTCTCTGTGGGGGCAGGAGGGTCTGGAGATTCCTATTCCATCATCTTGTTGATGTCACTTCTCAGGACAGATCACTCTGGTTACAAAGAATTAGACATCAATTTGGTTAAGCAGATATAATTTAATAGAAGCCAACAAGTGACCATCAATGACATAGTGAGTTGTTTTCAACTGTAAATCCTAAAAGTAAAATGTCATGGTTGGTTCAAACTTGGTCTAAAGGAAGCACTTTCTGTGCTGAAAACAACTTAGCAGTAAAAATGCTACTTCTAAATGATTTATGCTACATTAGGATAGCCGGAGATCTGGAACAGGGGCATAAAGTGCCTAATGGGAAGATCAAAGCAGTAGCTCGTTGTCAATTGATATGGAAGTATTTCAGCATTTTAACAATCAGGTGGATGTTGGCTGAATATCAGGCTTTTGGCTGCAAATTATTGAGGGTGATAGACAGAGATAGACAAATATCTTAGTGGCTGTTTTTGCTAGATGGATTCCCCAGCCCCCCATCCTAAACGTTCCCTGAGAGTATAAACTCTGGGTGTTCCAACTCTATCAAGGGTCTTAACATCAGTTCCTCCACTTTGCTCAGACCCAAAGCTTAGTCTCCTGTCCTTCCCCACCAGTGTTAGTCCTCAAAGCTGTTGGTTCCTGACATCAGCATTTGGTACCAGGGCAATCTCAGCTTCTGTGTTTGTTTGTCACTCTAGATTCAGTTTATTCATTCTTCTTTATTTTATTTTTGTTTTTATTGCTCCTTGGTAATTTCCCTTATTTTCTTTCTGTGAGGGTAATAATGCATTTAAATATTATTTGTGTAATTAATGTAGCATCCGATTTTTTTGTGTGTGTGGATAGAGAATGTTTCAGAATAATTGGTCCACCACGTTCCAGAAGTGGAGATTTCTATTTAAGTACTCTTTATAATACACTGTGTTTTCTACCACTTGGAGTCTTAGTGGGATTTAACTAAAATCTTGGTAAAAAGTCATCAATCATTGATGCTGGTATCAATGTTGTTACTAATATTCTTTACAAAGACTTCCCAGAGGAGCAGGGACCTCTTATTACTTTCCTCATCTGGTACAAAATAAAAGCTAAATAAGTATTTGTTGAAAAGCATTCCTGATTGTATTCTTTTATGTCATGCCTTTCAGTGCTCCCAAGATATACCTTTATTTTTAGACAAACAACCTTAGTTTCCCCAGGAACACAGTAGAACTTTTCCACCACATCTTTATGCATGATTCCTCCACCCAGAAAATTCCTATAGTTCAGGGTCCAGTTACAGTTCCCTTTTTATTACTAATTCTTTTGTATTCACTCAATTTATATTTCCTTTTTAATCAATTTAAGAAAAGACCATCACCAGAAGGTCACTAGGTATAGCAAATCTGTCAAACTGCCAACCAGAAATCTTGAATTTGTCAGGACAGTCTCTTTTGAATCATTCTATTGCGTTGTCAAGCCATAGGTTCTTAAGTGGAGTTTAGAAATTGTTGTCATACTTCCCTGACCTCAATGTCTTCACCTAAAAAATCAAAGAATATCATCTTTAAGGAGACATAAGGAGAGAAAGCTTATAAAATGACTAGTGATTTCCTGGCATGTAGTAGAGAAGACACAAGTCTATTTCCTCCCTTGCTGGCCTGTAGTGATTATATTGTTACTAATATTCTTCCATTTTATTAAATATTGCCTTTCATTTTGGCATTATTCTGCAACATCCTGTAAGTCTTATTTTCTTAAGCAGTTTGTAAACTCAGATAGGGTTAGGTCTAGTCTTCCACATAAGTGGGTACTCTCTAGTTTCAGTGTAATGCTATGAACGAAGTTCAAAACATATTTATTGATTTAAATTTAATATATGTTCTGGAATTGGAAGTTAACATTCCTTTTCTTTCTTGCTGCCATTGTTGAGGGTTACCATGTGCTTGGCACTGTGCTAAGTGTTTTATATACAGGTGCTCCTTTAATCTTCGTAATGCTCTGAGGTGGGTCATTTTATAAACTTTTAATTTTGAAATAATTTCTAACTTACAGAAGAACTTCAAGAATAGTAGAAAGAGTCCCTGTTTACCCTTAACCCAGAGATCCTGTTCAAGATTCTCCAACTGCCCCAGTAATGTCATTTGTAGCAGAAGAAAGTATAAGACCATGCATTACATTCAGTTTTCACATCTCTTTATCTCTTTTAATCTGAAACAGTTCTTCAACTGTTCCTTGACTTTCATGGCCCTGACACTTTTGAAGTGTATTGGTTAATCATTTTGTAGAATGTCTCTCAATTTGTTTGTTTGAATTTTCTTCATGATTGGATCTTGATGATGCACTCTCCACACAGCCCCCCCCCCCGGCCCGTTTTTTGTCAGAATATCCTAGAAGTGAAATTGTGTTCTTCTCATTGTTAGGTGATTTGTCCCATCATTAGTGACATTAATTTTGCTCCCTTGTTAAGGTTGTGTCTTGCAAGTTTTCCACCCTAAAGTTACTTTTTTCTTTTTCATAATTAATAAATATTTTGTGGGTGGAGAAATGTTAAATGCACTCTGGGGCAATGTAAAATACTGTTTTCATTCCACTTTTACTCACTAGCTTGTACATCTATTGATTTTTTTGTATGAATTATTATAAAATGTTACTAAATGGTGATTTTAAAAGTTCCATTATTATGTCTACATTTATTAGTTGGCATTCTACTGTGAGAAAGGCTTTGTCTTTTCCAAATGTGTGTATGTATATGAGTGTGAACTCATGAATTGCTATTTTACTCAATGAGGTTTCATCTATTATTATCATTATTTATTTTGATGCTTAACTTTTCCCAGTTTGGCCAGTCCCTATTTCCTTTTGACATGTCTCTATTATTTCTTGAGCACTTTATTACTTTCTGGCACAACACATTTTTCCAGGCTTATCTTATCTTGTTCTTTCCCTGTCCTAGACTTGTAATCAGCCATCTATTCAAGAATATCTCCATTTGTTTGGTGGAGACTGGTATTTAGAAGCCAAGATCTGGGTTCTAGATGTGCTCATTTTTATTAGAGTGCTTTTTGTCCAGACCCTCTCAGTGGACTGAGCTAAGAAATATATATATATATACACAACACAAACACACACCATACATACCACTTTTTATTTATATTGTCTTCAATTCTAATAGAACAGTCCTAGTGTTCATTCTAGTTTTCCTCTTATCATACTTATATATGGTAGGTATATTTTAATCTATAGTTTATAGTTGAGGAAATTGATGCTTGGGGAGATGAGATACAATCAAAAGAGTTGTGATTTGGACCAAAGTGACCTGACTCTTATCTATTATTTGCTATTATTGTCTGCTACAGAGGTTGGCCTTATGTTAGAAATATCTGTTAGGGTCTTCAACCTACCCAAGAAAAGGAGAAGATTTTCAAGACAAATAGGGGATAAAAAAGGCAAAATAATAAAGAAGTCATAAACTCTGCATCAGAGGCATGAGCGTTGTGCTATTGCAGTGCTTGACTTCCAGGAGCTGAGACATACGGAAACCAAGTCTCATTCAGTAGGAAAGGTCAAAGAAGATTCACTCTGTATAGGTCCATGCTCAGATACTTCAATGAGGGGATCCAAATGGAAATAAATGAGATAGGATGGTCTTTTTTATAAGCTCCAAAACTTGTCTAACAATGTTCCATTGAAGGAGGCCCTATGGTACAGTGGAAAGAACATAAATCTTGGCTTCTGTTAGATTTGCATGGGCATCTGGGCTCTGCTACTTGTAAGTTATGTGTTATTGGATAAATTACCTAATTTCTCTGCATCTAGGTTTATTTATCTGTAAAATAAAAATAAATGTACCTTGTTATAAGGTTATCATATGCAGAAATGACATGGAGATGACAAATTTTAAAAAAAGGACTGTGGGTTCTTGGTCATTGTTAGTTCTGCTTTTTCCTCTCTTTATCATTAAAAGAGAAGGGGCTTGACCAGATTGGTATACTCCTATAAGTCAAAAGAATTGCATGAGGAGGGGGATGGGAAAAGAACAAGAGAGACTCAGGCAAGTTGGTGCTTCCCTAATGTACTATTGTTTTTCTTCAATCAGATTTGTATAAGTTGGGCCCTCTGCCAATTTCCTCCCTTTCCCAATATCCCTGTGGGTGGCCTATATACTTCCCAAATCCTGATAGAATTACCAAGAACCTGATTGTTCTAGCAGACATATCATTTTTCCTTTGGTGAAATTTCAGATAAGGGTCAGGTATGGATATTCAGCCAATATGCACCAGGTTACTAAAATGTTGAAATACTTCTATATCAATTGACAACTAGCTCCTGCTTTGGTCCTCCCATTAGGCATTTTATACCGTTGTTCCAGATCCCCAACCATCTCACAGTCTAGCACAAACCATTTAGAAGTATTTTTGCTAAGTAGTTTTCAGACAGAATTTTACAACTCACTATGCCATTAATGGCCAGTCATTGGCCTTAATTAAATTGGATCTTCCCTATAGAGCTGATGGGGGAACCCACTGATGTTAGAGGGTGAGAGTACATTGCTGCCTGCTCCTTAACAACTGGGGGACTTCAGACCAGAGGAATGAAGGCCTGAGCACAACAACCCCTCTGTTACTGGCAAAACTTGCCTTAAATTTTGGCTCTTCTAAAACATGGTCCAGAACACTTTAGCCTTTCACTATGTTTCCTTAATTGTATATTGGAGCAGGGCATAGAGTGAGGGTAAGATTATAGTTTCAGTCTCTCTGAGACTCTACAGGCTCTGAGAGATGACTTCAGACCAAACCCAACTTCCAACCCAAGCAGGAAGAATCCAGCTGGTTACACATAACAGCTCCTTCAACATGAGGACAATAAAGAAATCACTCTCTGCACCTGCAGAAGTTCAGAGAGGGAAATGAGACCTGGTTGTTCCAAGTGATCAAGAGACACATCTGCCTGGAAGGGGCTGTGTAATCAGGTGAATCCATTTATTACCTTCAGCAAAATTTGATAATGCTTGGAGTCTTAGGACATTCTGTGAGGAGATGTTGGCTTGGAACAGGTCCCTGGCCACACACAGGGAAGAAAGGTCCAAGTGCTTGCTTTCAAGATGCCCTAATGCCACTGGGACTAGTGCCCAGAAGTCCCCAGGGATAGCTTGTGTTCTTCCTTAGTCTCTGCCAGGTTGTCTACAAAACATGATTTTCCCCTCGAACAATTAAGTCTCTTCCTCCTCAAATTTCTTGGCACAATTATAACAAACTGGGCTTTCCTTATCTCCATGGGTTTTTGTAAGGCACTGTGGAGAAAGGCACTTCTGCAACACTGGTCAGGAATCTGGCATGTGACAAATATTCAGCCTTACTTATAACTGTGAGCAAATCCTCAGCCCACCTTTCCTTTTCTCACTCATATCTGTAAGAAGCGAAGCACAAACACAATGAGGGGAAACATGCAAGGGCCATCACTGTGAGTGTGAAGGAGAAATCCAGTACATCCATCTATTTCCAGCATGGAAATATAGGGCTCCAGAGAACAGAAAAAGAGGGAAATTCAGTTCAGTTTAGTGTGGTCAACATTTGTGGCACTCTAGTTTGTAATAGGCCCAGTGAGGCGTTCCAGGGACTTACTGTAGAGGGAAGATTCTTGCCCTCACAGTCACACAGGTCATAAGGTTATAATTTTAGTACAATGAGATAAAGGCTACAGTAGTTTATTTTTTTATTTTTATTTTTTGTCACAAAGAACCTTTATTACTTGTTTTTAATAGCCTCTTATGCTCTTCATGCTTTCTTGCCAGATGCCTTTGGAGCAGGTGCTTTCTGAGCTGGAGCTTTCTGACCCTTCTGAGCCTTTGGAGGTGCTGCCCTCTGGTAGTTTAATGTACAGAATGTTATGGAAACTCGGTGCATAAAATTGAGCTTTGGGGGAAACAGAAAAGGATTCCTGGAGAAGATGATACCCCAGAGTAGAATCTTTAAGGATAAGTGGGATTTAACCAGGAAGTACAGGAAAGGGGGTTCCAGGAAAACTCAGTAGATTCAAAGGATCAGGGCACAAAGATATAGAAGAATGTGGTGTGTGCAGATATAAACACATATTTATGTATTGCTAAAATGTGGGTGTAGTTAAAATGAAATTGGAGAGGGAGGAAGAGTTACAAAAGGCCATGAATGAAATTTTAACCAATGTAGACTCAATATGTTATAGAGGCATTACTGAAGGAAGTGCAAGGAAATGATATGGTCTGATATACGTTTTGGATAGATCCATCCAGCAGCCCTGTGCGCGATGGATCTAAGGGGCAAGATTGGAGTTAAGGAAGTTAGAAGGCTTTACCTTTGGACAGTCAGCTCTTTAGGCAACACCTCTTTTGGCTTACCCCTTACACTGAAACATCACTCAAGCAGGTAGTGTCCACTATAGAATTATTAATAAAAAAGTGACATTATACAAGCAAAGCTATGTAGAGGTTGAAGGGAGAGGTAATGTTACTATATCTGACTCTGGGGTTGTTATTAATCCTGTGGATTTGCCATAATCTAAGGTCTATCTCGTGGTTTTCCAGTTTCAAAAAGCATATCCATCCCCCAGGGCCAGATTCACATACATCAGGCTCATAAGATTTATCTACGAAACAAGTATTATAATATATTAATTTGTGATGAAAAAGTCACAACAGGTTTGAAATATTCTTTAAAAATTTTTTTTAATTTAAATTCAGCCAACATATAGTGTATTATTAATTTTAGGGGTAGAATTTAGTGATTCATCAGTTGCATATAACACCCAGTGCTCATTACATCGTGTGCCCTCCTTAATGCCCACCATCCAATTACCCTGTCCCCCTACTCACCTTCCCACCAGCAACCCTCAGTTTGTTTCCTGTAGTTGAGAGTTTCTTATGGTTTGCCTCCTTCTCTGTTTTTATCTTATTTTTTCCTTCTCTTCCCCTATGTTCATCTGTTTTGTTTCTTAAATTCCACATATGAGTGAAATCATATGGTATTTGTTTTTCTCTGACTGACTTATTTTGCTTAGCATAATACCCTCTAATTCCATCCACATCATTGCAAATGGCAAGATTTCATTTTTTAAAAAATTTAATTTAATTTTAATTCAGTTAATTAACATATAATGTATTATTAATTTCAGAGGTAGAGTTCAGTGATTCATCAATCTTGTATAAAACCCAGTGATCATTACATCACATGCCCTCCTTAATGCCCATCACACAGTTACCCCATTCCCCCACCCACCTCCCTTCCAGCAACCCTCAGTTTGTTTCCTATGGTTAAGAATTTTTAATGCTTTGTCTCCCACTCTGATTTCATCTTGTTTTATTTTTCCCTCCCTTCCTCTATGCTCCTCTGTTTTGTTTCTTAAATTCCACATATGAGTGAAATCATATGATAATTGTCTTTCTCTGATTGACTTATTTTGCTGAGCATAATACCCTCTAGTTTCATCCACGTCATTGTAAATGGCAAGATTTCATCTTTTTGATGGCTGGGTAATATTCCATTGTGTGTGTGTGTGTGTGTATCTATATATAGATAGATATATATATATATACCACCTCTTCTTTATCCATTCATCTGTCGATGGACATCTGGGTTCTTTCTATAGCTTGGCTATCAAGGACATTGCTGCTATAAACATTGGGGAGCACGTGCCCCTTTGGATCATTACATTTGTATCTTTGAGGTAAATACCTAGTAGTGCAATTGCTGGGTTCACAGGGTAGCTCTATTTTCAATTTTTTGAGAAGCCTCCATACTGTTTTCCAGAGTGGCTGCACCAGCTTGCATTCCCACCAGCAGGGTAAGAGGGTTTCCTTTTCTCTGCATCCTCACCAACATTTGTTGTTTCCTGACTTGTTAATTTTAGCCATTCTGACTGGTGTGAGGTGGTATGTCATTGTGGTTTTGATTTGTATTTCCCTGATGCTGAGTGATGTTGAGCATTTTTTTCATGTGTCTGTTGGCCTTTTGTATGTTTTCTTTGGAGAAATGTCTGTTCATGTCTTCTGCCCATTTCTTTCTTTTTTTAAAAATATTTTATTTTACTTATTTGACAGAGAGAGAGAGAACGCGAGAGAGGGAACACAAGCAGGGGGAGTGGGAGAAGGAGAAGCAGGCTTCCCGCTAAGCAGGGAGCCTGATGTGGGGCTCGATCCCAGGACTCTGGGATTATGACCTGAGCCGAAGGCAGATGCTTAACGACTGAGCCAGCCAGGCATCCCTTCTGCCCATTTCTTGATTGGATTATTTGTTCCTTGGGTGTTGAGTTTGATAAGTTCTTTTTTTTTTTATTTTTAAAGATTTTATTTATTTGACAGAGAGACACAGCGAGAGAGGGAACACAAGCAGAGGGAGTGGGAGAGGGAGAAGCAGGCTTCCCGCTGAGCAGGGAGCCCGATGCGGGGCTTGATCCCAGGACCCTGAGATCATGACCTGAGCTGAAGGCAGACGCTTAATGACTGAGCCACCCAGGCGCCCCGAGTTTGATAAGTTCTTTATAGATTTTGGATACTAACCCTTTATCTGATAAAACATTTGCAAATATCTTCTCCCATTCTGTAGGTTGTCTTTTGGTTTTGTTGACCATTTCCTTTGCTGTGCAAAAGCTTTTTATCTTGATGAAGTCCCAATAGCTCGCTTTTGCTTTTGTTTCCCTTGTCTTTGGAGACATGTTTAGCAAGAAGTTGCTGTGGCTGAGGTCAAAGAGGTTGCTGCCTGTGTTCTCCTTTAGGATTTTGATGGACTCCTGTCTCACATTTATGTCTTTCATCTATTTTGAGTTTATTTTGTGTATGGTGTAGGAAAATGGTTTCATTCTTCTGCATGTGGCTGTCCAGTTTTCCCAACACCATTTGTTGAAGAGACTCTCTTTTTTCCATTGGATATTCTTTTCCTGCTTTGTCAAAGATTAGTTGACCATAGAGTTGAAGGTCCATTTCTGGGTTCTCTATTGTGTTCCATGGATCTATGTGTCTGTTTTTGTGCCAGTACCATACTGTTCTTGATGATTACAGCTTTGTAATATAGCTTGAATTCCAGAATTGTGATGCCGCCAGCTTTGGTTTTCTTTTTCAACTTTTAGTTATTCGGGATCTTTTCTGGTTCCATACAAATTTTAAGATTATTTGTTTCAGCTCTGTGAAAAATGTTGATGGTATTTAATAAGGATTGCTTTGAATGTATAGATTGCTCTAGGAAGCATAGACATTCTAACAATATTTGTTCTTCCAATCCATGAGCATGGAATGTTTTTCCATTTCTTTTTGTCTTCCTCAATTTCTTTCATGAGTGTTCTATAGTTTTCAGAGTACAGATCCTTTACCTCTTTGGTTAGGTTTATTCCTAGGTATCTTATGGTTTTGGGTGCATTGGTAAACGGGATCGATTCCTTAATTTCTCTTTCTTTTGTCTCATTTGTTAGTATATAGAAATGCAACTGATTTCTGTGCATTGATTTTATATCTTGTCACTTTGCTGAATTCCTGGATGAGTTCTAGCAATTTTGGGGTGGAGTCTTTTGGGTTTTCCACATAGAGTATCAGACATCTGCAAAGAGGGACAGTTTGACTTCTTCTTTGCCAATTTGAATGCCTTTTATTTCTTTTTGCTGTCTGATTGCTGAGGCTAGGACTTCTAGTACTATGTGGAACAATAGTGGTGATAGTGGACATCCCTGTCAGGTTCCTGACCTTAGGAGAAACTCTAAGCTTTTCCCATTATGAATGATATTCACTGTGGGCTTTTCATATATGGCTTTTATGATACTGAGATATGTTCACTCTATCCCTACACTGTGGAGAGTTTTAATCAAGAAAGGATGCTGTACTTTGTCAAATGCTTTTTCTGCGTCACTTGAGAGCATTGTATGGTTCTTGTCCTTTCTTTTATTAATGTGATGTATCACATTGATTGATTTGAGAATGTTGGACCACCTTTGCAGCCCAGGAATAAATCCCACTTGGTCTTGGTGAATAATACTTCTAATGTACTGTTGGATCCTATTGGTTAGTAACTTGGTGAGAATTTTTGCATCCATGTTCATCAGGGATATTGGTCTGTAATTCTCCTTTTTGGTAGGGTCTTTGGTTTTGGGATCAAGGTAAAGCCAGTCTCGTAGAAGGAGTTTGGAAGTTCTCATTCCGTTTCTATTTTTGAAATAGCTTCAGAAGAATAGGTATTAGTTCTTTTTTAAATGTTTGGTAGAATTCCCCTGGGAAGCCATCCAGCCCTGGGCTTTTGTTTTTTTGGGAGATTTTTGATTATTGCTTCAATTTCCTTGGTGGTTATGGATCTATTCAGGTTTTCTATTTCTTCCTGTTTCAGTTTTGGTAGTTTATACATCTCTAGGAATGCATCAATTTCTTCCAGAATGCCTAACTTGTTGGCATATAGTTGTTCATAATATGTTCTTAAAATTGTTTGTGTTTCTTCAGTGGTGGTTGTGATCTCTCCTCTTTCATTCATGGTTTTATTTAATTGGGTCATTTCTCTTTCTTTTTGATAAGTTTGGCTAGGGGTTTATCAATCTTACTAATTCTTTCAAAGAACCAGATCCTAGTTTCGTTGATCTGTTCTACTGTTTTTTTTTTTTTTATTTTTTCTATATCATTTATTTCTGCTCTGTTATTTCTCTTCTCCTGCTGGATTTAGGCTTTATTTGCTGTTTGTTTTCCAGTTCCTTTAGGTATAAGGTTAGGATGTGTATTTGAGACATTTTTTGCTTCTTGAGGAAGGCCTGTATTGCTATATACTTCCTCATAGGACCTCTTTTGCTGCATCCCAAGGGTTTTGAAGAGTGTTTTCATTTTCATTTGCTTCCATGTATTTTTTTAAATTCTTCTTTAATTTCTTGGTTGACACATTCATACTTTAATAAGATATCCTTTAACTACCATGTATTTGTGGTCTTTTAAATTTTTTCTTATGGTTGACTTCATATTTCATAGCATTTTGGTATGAAAATATGCATGGTATGATCTCAATCTTTTTGTACAGGTTGAGACCTCATTTGAGACCCAATATGTGATCTATTCTGGAGAATGTGCCCTTGAAAAGAATGTGTATTCTGCTGCTTTAGAATGAAATACTCTGAATATATCTGTTAAGTCCATTTGGTCCAGAGTGTCATTCAAAGCCCTTGTTTCCTTGTTGCTCTTCTGCTTACATGATCTGTCCATTGCTGTGAGTGGGGTGTTAAAGACCCCTATTATTATTATATTATTATCATGAGTTTCTTTAATTTTGTTATTTGGTTTATATATTTGGCTGCTCCCAAGTTAGGGACATAAATACCTACAATTATTAGATCTTGTTGGATAGACCCCTTTATTATGATATAGTGTCCTTCTTCATCTCTTATATCAGTTCTTTGGTTTAAAATCTAGTTTCACTGATATAAGGATGGCTACTCCAGCTTTCTTTTGATGTCCATTAGCATGATAAATGGTTCTCTATTCCCTCACTTTCAATCTGGAGGTCTCTTTGGGTCTAAAACTAGTCTCTTGTAAGCAGCATATTGATGGGTCTTGTTTTTTTTAATCCATTCTGATACCCTATGTCTTTTGATTGGAGCATTTAGTCCATTTACTTTTGCAGTAAATACTGAAAGATATGAATTTAGTGCCATTGTATTACCTGTAAAGTCACTGTTCCTGTAGATTGTCTCTGTTCCTGCCTGGTCTTTGTTACTTTTGGTCTCTCTCTCCACTCAGAGGGTCCCCTTTAAAATTTCTTGCAGGGCTGGTTTAGTAAACTAAATTCCTTTATTTTTTGTTTGTCTTGGAAACTATCTCTCCTTCTATTCTGAATGACAGCTTTGCTGGATAAAGTATTCTTGGCTGCATATTTTTCCCATTTAACATGTTGAATATATCATTCCAGTCCTTTCTGGCCTGCCAGATCTCTGTGGACAGGTCTGCTGCCAGCCTTATGTGTCTACCCTTGTAGGTTAAGGACCTCTTGTCCCAAGCTGGTTTCAGGGTTTTTTCTTTATCTTTGTAATTTTCAAGTTTCATTATAATATGTTGACGTGTTCATCTGTTTTTGTTGATTTTGAGGTAAGTTCTCTGTGCCTCTTGGACTTGAATGTCTGTTTCCTTCCCCAGATTAGGGAATTTCTCAGCTATAATTTGCTCAAATAAACCTTCTGCCTCTTTTTCCTTGCTCTTCACCTTCTGGGACCCCTGTAATATGGATATTATTTTGCTTTGCTGAGTTCCCTAAGTCTACCTTTGTGATCTATTAGTTTTCTTTCCCTCTTCTTTTCAGCTTCCTTATTTTCCATCATTTAACTTCTGTATCACTGATTTGCTTTTCACTTCATTCATCCTTGTTTTAATGGCTTCCACTTGGGACTGCATCTCAGTAATAGCACTTTTAATTTGGGCCTGGCTAGATTTTAGTTCTTTTATCTCTGCAGTAAAGGGATTCTCTAGTTTCTTCTATGCTTTTTGCAAGCCCAGCTAGTATCTGTATAATCATTGTTTTAAATTCTCATTCAGACGTCTTACTTATATTTGTATTGATTAAATCCCTGGCTGTGAGTACTACTTCTTATTCTTTCTTTTGGGGTGAATTTCTCCGTCTTGTTATTTTGTCCAGAATATGAAAAGGAAAACAACAAAAACAATAATAACAACAACAACAAAACTAAAAAAAAGACTAGATCCTGGGTGTGTTTTGGTCTGCTTGTTAAAAGAAACTAGATCCCCAAATAAGAAAGAAAAACATATATGTAAAATACAATGAAAGGAAAGAAAAAATAAAAAAATATAAAGTGTATATAAAAATACAAATTAAAAAATAATAAAAAAAATTGAAAAAATAAGAAAATAACTGAAAAAAATAATACTAAAAGACTAAAGAATAAAAATACAAAGAATGCTATATACTGTTTTCCCTAGAGCTGAAGCTTTGCAGCCCTCTATGATTAGTAAACTTGGTGTGAAGGAGTTGTTTGTGCTGGTTTTCGGGGGGAGGGGTCTGTTACTCTGATTCTCAGTATACTTGCCTAGTGGCAATGCTTCTTCAGGGTACAGGGAGGCAGGGCTTGGTATAAGCCACTGGTCTTCACTAGTTGGCACTGTTTTGCTTCCTGAAGGCTTTCAGCACTGATGAGTGGGAAGAGCCTTGCTCTCTAGCCCCTGAGCTGAAAATTCATGGCACCGCCCCCCCTTCAGTGAGCCCTCACAGAAAAGTAATCAATCACTCTTAGTCTCCCTGGTTTCTGTCAGAACTCTATGTTCACCCAGCCTGTGATCAAGCTTTTTCTATCTTGGGCATGGGACTGAGTTTCAAAACTCCAAATTTTTGGAGCAGTGTGGACTGGTGCTGTTACTGCGGTGGGGGGCAGGTGAGGGGTGGGGATGGGGGGTGGGCAGAAGGAATCTCTCCAAACTTCTGCCTTTTGCTGGACCCATCCTAGGAGAGCTATCACACAAATATGCAGTGGTTCACAGTTTATGGCAACGCAGAGCAGAAAGCCGCACCTAGACTTGCTGTTCTCATCTGGCTTCCCTGCTCCTATACCTGAGATCTCTGCTGCACTCAGGCACCACCCATTCTTCTTGTCACCCCAAAGATCCCAGATGCCACTGTCTCAACTAGGATTCCACTCGCTTCACCACATGAACACCTTTAAGCAAGGCATGCCCCCCACTGTAGCAGACTTCTAAAAAAGTTCCAGTTCTACACTCTGCTGCTTATAATGCTTTGCAGTAACCTTCTAAAGCAGGCTCTCTTCTCTCTGCCATATCCTCAGCTCTATCACACCAGATTCAAGTTTCTGAAACTCCTACCTTCCAAATGGTGGTCACTTTTCTACTTGTAGACTTGCAGCATTAGTTTGCTCAGATCTCTGATTGATTTCTCAGGTGTTCAGAATGATTTGATAACTATTTAGTTGTATTCAAAGGATGAGACAAACTTAGGGTCCCCCTACTTCTCTGCCATCTTAACTCCTCCTCCAAATTTGCAATATTCTATGTCAGCTTGGTTGCAGCAAGGGTGACTCTGTGGGAGCCTCTCATGCCCTGCTGGAGTGTATACACAGTTGGAGTATTTTATGCTAACAATTACACTGGTGGGGGTTTGTCCAGAGAATAGTGTTTCTTTTTTTTTCTTTTTTTTTTTTTTTAAAGATTTTTATTTATTTGTCAGAGAGAGAGAGAGAGCACAAGCAGAGGGAGGGAGAGGGAGAAGCAGGCTTCCCGCGGAGCAGGGAGCCCGATGCGGGGCTCGATCCCAGGACCCCGGGATCATGACCTGAGCCGAAGGCAGATGCTTAACGACTGAGCCACCCAGGCGTCCCCCAGAGAATAGTGTTTCTAATTGATATGAACTTGAAGTCCACACATCTTACACTGATTTTCCTTGGTTTGTGTCCTAATACATGCTTCCCAAAGTTGAAATAATATTACCACTGAGACTTATCAGTTGGGTGGAGTATACTTCCATGGTGATATATCTTATCATCCTTAAAGTCAGGAAAGCTCCGCATGGTACCCAGCAGTGTCTTTATCATAGGGTGTTATAGGATGTGGATGATCTCCTCCCAGGCTGAGCTGAGCCTTATTTGTGAGTTTCATAGCAGTCTTTTATGATTCTTTGTATTTCTGTGGCATCAGTTGTGATGTCTCCTCTTTCATTTATAATTTTATTTGAGTTCTTTGCCTTTTCTTCTTGATTATTCTAGGTAATGGTCAATTTTGTATACCGTTTCAAAAAACCAACTCTTAGTTTTGTTATCTTTTTTATTATTTTCTAGTCTCTCTTTCTATTCTAATATTTTTAATTTCCTTCCTTCTGCTGACTCTGGGCTTAGTTTGTTATTCTTTTTCTAACCCCTTGAGGTGTAAAGTTGGGTTGCTTACTTATATTATCACTTAGTGATCTTTTGTTTACTTAAAAAAAAACCCTTTAGCATTTTTTGGAAGGCAAACCTAGTGGTGATGGACTCCCGCAGACTTTGTTTGGTAATTTCTTTATTGCTCCTTCATTTCTAAAGGAAAGCTTTGCTGGTTATAATATTGGTTGGCTGTTTTCTTTCTTTTTTTTTTTTTTTTAAAGATTTTATTTATTTATTTGACAGAGACAGAGATAGCGAGAGCAGGAACACAAACAGTGGGAGTGTGAGAGGGAGAGCAGGCTCCCTGCTCGGCGGGAGCCTGATGTGGGACTCAATCCCAGGACCCTGGGATCATGACCTGAGCTGAAGGCAGACAGTTAACGACTGAGCCACTCAGGCGCCCCTTTTTTTTTCCTTTCTGCCCTTTGAATATGTCATTCCACTCCCTCTTGGCCTGGAAGGTTTTTGCTGAGAATCTGGTGATAGTCTTATGGGAATTCTCTTGTATGTCATAAGTCTTTTTTCTCTTGCTGCTTAAAAAATTCTCTCTTTGTCTTTGACTTCTGACAATTTGATTACATATGTTGGGGTAATTTTCTTTAGGTTGATTTTGCTTCAGGCCTTATAAGCCTCAACCAGCTGGGTTTTCATATCCCTCTCAAGATTTGTGAAATTTTTAGCCTTTTATATCTTTACATAAACTTTCTGCCCTTTTCTCTTTCTCTACTTCTTCTGAGACTCTCATAATTGTCCATGTTCATCCTGGTGCTTGGATGGACATGGATTATGTCTGGTCCCTGGATGGACAATTCTGCCTGCAGGACTCTTCATTGTTTTTCATTGTTTTTCTTTTTATTTCTCTGTCTGATTTTGAATGACCTATGTTCGAGTTCACCCATTCTTTCTTTTGCATGATTGAATCTCCTTTTGAATCTCTCTATTGAATTTTGCATTTCTGTCATTGTATTCTTCAGGTCCAAGAGTTCTGTTTGGTTCTTTTTATGGTGTCTATTTCTTTTCTTTTCTTCTTAGAAACTGTTTACTTCCCATGAACCTTATTTCCATTTTGTTTGCTTTTGTGGAAGAGCAACTTAAGACCACTCAGTGGTTGCTCTTTTACGGTTTCTATTTCTTTATTAAACTTCTGAATTTGTTCATGCATTGTTTTCCTGTTTTCATTTTTTTTTAAAGGTTTTATTTATTTATTTGACAGAGAGAGACACAGCAAGAGAGGAACACAAGCAGGGAGAGTGGGAGAGGGAGAAGCAGGCTTCCTGTGGAGCAGGGAGCCCAATGCAGGGCTCAATCCCAGGACCCTGGGATCATGACCTGTGCCAAAGGCAGACATTTAATGACTGAGTCACCCAGGCACCCCTTCCTGTTTTCATTTAGTCCTCTGTGTTTTTTTTGCATCTCATTGAGCTTCTTCAAGATGATAACTTTGAATTTTTTGTAAGGCATTTTGTAGATCTTCATTTCCTTAGGGTTGGTTACTAAAGCTGTATTAGTATTCTTTGTTGGTGTAATATTTGCCTGATTCTTTGTGATCCATGTAGCCTTGCATTTGTATTTGCGCATTTGAAGGAACAAACACCTCTTCAAGTCTTTATAGACTGTTTTAAGCAAATAAAGATTTTCTCATTTGGGATGGTATTGTCTTCAGGGTCAAAGTTGAGCACTGAGCAGAGTTGGAGTCAGTTCACATGGCTGCTCTTGGATGTATAGTGGGATGCATAGTTGGCAGGTCTGTCACCTGGTGCTTGGATGGACATGGATTATGTCTGGTCCCTGGATGGACAATTCTGCCTGCAGGACTTTAGTCAGTGAGCTGGTGCTGATACAAGGGTCAACTTCAAGGTCCACAGATGGTGGGGCTGTTATCAGGTGTACAGATGGTGTTACTGAGTGGGTCACTGCGTGGGAAGAATTTATTTTGAACCATGGCTAAGAGGGCCTGAACTGAGTAACAGGGCTGCTTCATGGTCTACAGCTGGGACCCAAATCTGTAGGCCTGTCTCCAGGCCACAGACTGGCATGGTTCCTGCTAGGTTTCTGGGTAGAAAAAACTGCCCTTAGACTCAGCTAAGTGGTTCTGGAACCTGGTCACGTGGCTGCTTCTGGATCTGCAGTCAGGCTGATGTTGGTAGGCCTGCTACTTGGGACACAGATGGATGTGTCTCCCTCCGGGTCCCCAGGCAGGTAGGATCACTCTTGGACCATGTCTGAGAGTGACTGGATCTGGGTTATGGGGCCCCTTTAAGATCCACAGTCAGACTGATTCATGAGCCTATCTCCCAGGGCACAGATGGATATGTCCCCTGGTGGACTCCTGGTAGACTAGCAGAAGGGTTCCCAGCCCACTGCTGTGGGACGCTGGAGCTGAGTTACAGGGCCATAACTTGTTTCAGGATCTACAGTTGGATTCATACTGGGAAGCTCACCTTGGGACATGGATGGGTGCCTGTGAGGGCAGGACTTGTGGCTAAGAGGGACTGGAGGTGGGTCATGAGTTATTTCAGGGTTCATAGTTGGAATTGAGGTCAGTAGACCTATTATCTGCGGTATGAGTATGCATGAATCCTGATGTGCCCCTTGGCAATGGTGCTGGTGGCAGGACCAAAGTCAAATGGAGCTGTAGCTAAGATCCCCAAGGCATGGGGTCATTTCTAGGTCTGTAGCTGGGACCACAGTCAGTGAATCTGCCAACTGGGCATGGGCCTGTTTTCACAAAAATAGCCCTACATGGTCTAGGGCTCCACTGGGGTTTCACAGTCTACCACCTAGATCCTAAAGCTCCCACAAAGGTACTTTTCTCTGTGGCTGGCTGCCAAATTGTTGTTGCTATGGGATGACTGCTGTAGGGGACCTCCTATTCCTCCATCTTGCTGATTTCACTCTCAGTATGTGCTTCGTGAGTCAGGGTATGTTTTGTCAGTCTGGTTTCCATTTCAATTCTTAGTCACCTCAACAATCTAGCTATCAGTAGGGAAAATTTTCATCTTCCTGCCCTCTGTCTTCCCTTCCTGCTGGCCTCTTTATCATTCTGGATCCCATACAGATTACTACATTACGCCTTCCTAAAGTTTATGACTTCATATTACCCTGGAGGAATGATTTCTATTTATTTTATCTCCCTTACTAGATAATAAGTTCCTTATAGTCATGGAATCAGTATTGCTCTTTCTCTCTATATGAATATAGTGTAATATGTGAAGATCAAAAAAAATTTTTTTTTAGTAGGCTCCATGCCCAACATGGGGCTCAAACTCATGACCCTGAGATCAAGAGTCACATGTTCTACTGACTGAGGCATCCAGATGCCCCAAGATAAAAATAATAAAAAAGTAATTTTTTTAGCAGTATCAATCTTTAGAATAGTTTTAGATGTATAAAAAAGGTGTAAAAATAGTACAGAAAGTTTCTACCTATTCAGTTTCAACAACTATTTCTTGAGCTTTTATCAGAGTAAGCAATGGTTCAAAGATATCAGGCTGATAGGGACAGAGTAAATTAAAATATGATGTGGTAAGTACATTGTTTGAGGTTTACATGACTGCTTCAGGAATATAGAAGGTCACTGTCTAACCATGTGGATGATAGAGCCTGGAAAGGGCAGGAGAGTCTCAAAAAGCATCACCAACCTGATACTCAAATTTGAGTCTTAAGGTAAATTTTGGACAAGCAAAGTGATGACTGTGAGGGTAGGGAGAAAGACACTTGCAGACAGAGGCATTTTATGTGTAAACTCAGAGGAGGAAGAATGTATGGAGTGTTTGGGTGAGAGAAGGTGAAGTGAGGTCAGGCAAAGCTCTTGTTTATCATTCTAAGGAAGGAATTTGGCTGTGTCATATAGACAGTAGGACACAACTGAAGGCTTTGGACCAAGGAGCAAAGTATTCAGATGTTTTAAAGGGATCACTGTGGCTGGAGAATGCACTGGTGAGGTCAAGAGTGGAGTTAAGAAAAGTTGTTAGAGTCCGCTGCAGTAATCCAGGAAATGGATATGGTGGCTTGGGTTAGGGTAAGGTACAGTGGAAATAAAAAAGCCCAAATGGACAGTGTCCAGAGACATTTAAAGAATATAATGGGAAGGGCTTGGGTTTTGACTAAATATGGGGAGAGTGAGGAAAAGGGCAAACTTAGGAACAGCGTTCAAGTTTCCTGCATGGGTAATTGAATGGATAATGGTTCATTCATTGATATGGGGGCAGGGGGAGCAACAGTTTTCAACAGGGAGAAGTTAGTTCTGTTTTGGATTTCATCCAAACCATGGGTATCATAATTCTTACCATTAAGGGCACTGACCATGGGCCCAGCAGTTGTGCCTCAACAACATTATCTTATTTAATCCTATAGTAATCCTTTCTAAATAATAAAATAAAAATACCTGAAAGCACATAAAGGTAAAGTGGTTTTCTTCGGGACACAAACATTATTTTGTGGCAAGTCTTACACTCAACATAGCCTGTTTAATGCCCAGACTCTTCCCTGTGCCCAATAGGCAGGGAGCAGATGGGCCTGGCAGACAATCAGGACAGACACTGGGATATGAGATATGACTTCAGAAGTTGTGGGGCAAAAGATGAAGGTGGAAATTCTCTTGATTGAGATTAAAATCAAGACCTCGAAGACAACGTTGAGGAATTCTAACAGTTAAAGGGCAAATAGCCCAGAGGAGTCTGCAGTGGGATCTAAGAAAGATTGGTGAGAGGCAAGAGAAAAGCCATGTG
This sequence comes from Mirounga leonina, assembly GCF_011800145.1. Taxonomy (NCBI): domain Eukaryota; kingdom Metazoa; phylum Chordata; class Mammalia; order Carnivora; family Phocidae; genus Mirounga; species Mirounga leonina. The sequence continues at coordinate 11,668,653 of NW_023270454.1, forward strand.
AGTGTGGGCTCAGTAATCAAAGTTCAAGGTAAGGTAGTTAGAAGGGAACGATCAATATTGCTAAATACTGCCATGAGGTTGGGGAAAAGGTTTATTGAACTTAGTAAAAAGAGGACATTGGTGACCTTTTTTTTTTTTTTTTTGTGATGAAGGCAAAAAGCAGATGGTAGTAAGTGGGAAGTGAAAAAATAAAGAGCAAATTGGCCTGTGAAAAGGTAGGGTGAGCTAAGGCAAGAATATTTTATCTTTTTCATGTTGGGCTCTAGTGTTAGAAATGTTTTCTGGACCAAGTGGTCATTATCATTATTGTTTGTATTCAGCTGTACAAAACAATACAAATATGAAATCAATTTTGATATGTAATTAAATTTACAAAGTAAAACTTACCACAAGAGAACTGAGGCAGACCTGGCCACTCTTCCAGCAAGGCTCTGGCCAGCACCTGGCAAGGAGTGAGGGCTTTGCAGCACAATAAAACTAGGTCTGCATGGATGATGCTGGGCCCCAGCTTCATGAAGGGTCTCCTGCACACCCTGACAGACACGTTCATGGGCACCATCCCCAGCCATGACCCAGAAAGGGGCTGGATGTGGAGCGCTTGTACTAGAACTGGTGAGGGCAGGGGATAGGTGTGGTGGCACCTGAGCCCCAGCCCGTGGCTCCGAGGGGTCCTGACACCCTTGAAGTGGGAGTGGTCCTTGCCCTGCAGGTGCCCAGCAAACCCCAACTCCACCCTTTTCAGGATGCTTTGCAGACTCACTTCTTGCTTTTGAAGGTACCCAGAGTTTGGACATGAACTTGCCCACCTTGCTGTCCCTGGCGTCCTCCCCTGTCCCAGGCCTCTGGCCTACCTCTCGCTGCAGAAGACCTCCAAGGGGTTGTAGGTGCTCTTCTTGCGCATGCTCTGCATGCGGCACAGCAGCGGGTCGAGCGCCTCCGCGCGGGCTGGCAGTGTGGGCTCCGCTGGCCTTATGTCCCCAGTGCCACATTTGTCAGCCATGTCAGGGGCTAGGCTGCCGGCAGCTGGTGGTGGGCCTAGCTCAGGGTCGCTGTGAGCCTGCGGCTGGGGCGGGGACCTCATAGTGTTCTGGCCGTGGGCACTACTGTGCTCCAGAATGGCTTTCGTGGCATCCCGCAGCTCGCTGCTGTGCAAAGGCATGGGCCGTGACAGAGGGCCTGCGCGCCGGGCCCCCCTCGCCTTCTGTGATAGCCTGGGTGCTGTGACCCGGGCCCAGCGCCGCCGCCGCCCGGGGCGCTCTGGCTGCCTGTCCTCCCGAGGCGCAGGGAAGGGGCCCACAGGCTCCGCTCTCCCTTGGGGCTCCGCAGTGCCTCCACTCGGGGCACAGGCTTGGGAGACTTCCCGGAGAAGGTAAGGGTGAGGCTGCCCCCGCCTTCCGGGCGGCCCGAGGTTCCCCTTCTGCTCGGGGTAGGCAGAGGTGGGGCTCCCTTTTGGCTCAGAGAGGGGCACTGATGCCGCTGTCTTGCCTTTGCTTGGGAGGAGGAGCGACTCTGGGTGGAGGGGAAGCCAGAGGGTAGGGTGTCCATGCCTCTCTGGCCCAGCAGGTGGAAGGCGGGAAGCGTGGGGGCTCCGCTGCCCCTCGGCCTCCTGGTGCAGCAGCTGTTCGAAGGCGTCTTGCTGGCTTCGCTCACCACCCAGCGCCACCATCTCCTCCCGCCACACCGTGAGGCTCCCTATTTCTGTCTTCAATTAACTTGGCAAACAAACAAACAAACAAACAAATTTGACCCTCAAGGATAGGCATGTTCCAGTTAGAAACCGTTGACCTAGACCTTTGTTGGATGGGGCATCCTCTTGGAGTATTCATTGTAATAGGCAGGAAGGGGCAAAGAAGGGTTCAGACGGAGGTGTGTAGATGTGACCTTCGGATTCTGAGATGCAGGAGGCTTTGTTGCCAATTGGAAGGGAGGATGGAGATGATGAAGTGCAGAGCTGAGGGTCTGAGGTCCTGCTACTGCTCCAGGTCTGAACTTGGAAGTTACAGTGACATTTGGGAGATAGTGCAGAGTAGGAAGCCAGAGGAGTAGTCAGACAGCTCTGGGCACTTCCCTGACCTGACAGGGGTGCTAATCGACTTTACTGTGTAATTCTTCTCCAAGAGTGCCCGGCAGTCTAATGGTAGAGTCTTGATTACTGCATTCATGTAGTCCTCACCAGATTTCAAGCCCTGAGTATGGATAGAATCACCCATTAGGAGTCTGCAAGGTGAATAAAGGACAGTGCTGAGGAGAGAATGTGGTGAACATTCTAGTATAAAGGAGGAATGGAAGAAGAAGACTTTAGGAGACAAAGAAGGATGATAGTAACTCTATTATGTATTTAGGAAAAAAAAAGCCTATAAAAAGCTAGTGATTAAATTTGGAGATTACTTTGAGATTATTATAAAATTTCCTTATGTGTTACAGATATTAAGAGCCTCCCAGGGATTCTCAAATTTGGGGGATTAGTAGAATCTTAGGAGCAAGGAATCTCCCTGGCTACACCCATTTCTTCTGCCTCTATGTCAGTATTTCAATACACCATCCCTGTGAAAGCTCATGCTTGCATCATATCATGACATAGGTGTGACTGGAGGCAACTCACGAACACCTGGGAAGGCAGAATATAAAAGATAACGGGTCTGCTTATAATGTATTGTATTGTATACTTGAAAGACAAATACGTGAGGTGATGGATAAGTTAATTAGCTTGATTAGGGGAATCATTTCACAATGTATATGTATATCAAAACATCACATTATACACCTGAAATATATATAATGTTCATTTGTCAATCATACCTCAGTAAAGCCAGAAAAAAGGAAAGGCAACAGCTCTGGAAGTCCAGAGTCCTGAGTTCTAGATCCATTTCCCCCATGACCTTCTGTGTGACCTTGACAGTTGCTTTCAGTATCCTAGTATCTAAAACAAAGATTGAGTTCTAAAGTTGCCTTTAACATTCTCCGAATCAAATTCTCTGATCTTCCCGAACAACTCTGGTTAATCTACCTACTACTTAAATTTCTCCCCCAGTTTTATTGAGATACAATTTATAAAAATTTGTAATGCACAATATGCACAATATATTGATTTGACAAATGTATATATTTCAGAATGATTAGCGCAATAAGTTTAGTTAATATCTATCACCTGACATTAGGTACACATTTTTTTTCTTGTAATGAGAAATTTTAAGATCTACTCTCTTAGCAAATATCAAGTACACAGAAGTTTTTTTTAGGCACAGTTATCATGTTGTACATTACATCTCCAGAGCTTATTTACCTTATAACTGGAAGTTTGCACCTTTTGACCACCTTTACTCACTTTTCCTCCACCTCCCACCTTCTGTTTCTGTCAACCACAAATCTGATCTCTGTTTCTGTGAGTTTGGTTTTTTAAGATTCCATGTATAAGTGAGATCATATAGAATTTGTCTCTCTTTGTTTGGATTATTTCACTTAGCATAATACCTTTAAGGTACATCCATGTTGTTACAAATGGCAGGATTTTCTTTCTTTTTTTATGCTATATATTATTCCAGTGTGTGTGTGCATGCACATAAACTGCATTTTCTTATCCATTCATCTCTTGGTGGACACTTCGTTTGTTTCCATGTTTTGGCTATTGTGAATAATGTTGCAATGAATATGGGAGTGCAGATATCTCTTCAGGATAATGATTTCATTTCCATTGGATATATACCCAGAAGTGGACTTGCTGGATCACATGGTAATTCTAGTCTAAATTTTTTGAGGAATCTCCATACTGTTTTCCACAGTGACTGCACCAGTTTGAACTGTACCAGCATTGTTCAAGGCTTTCCTTTTCTCCATATCCTTGCCGGCATTTGTTATCTCCTGCTTTTTTGATGATAGCCATCCCTAACCGGTGTGAAGTGATAACTCATTGGGGTTTTGATTTGCATTTCCCTAGTGCTTGGTGATGTTGAGAACTTTCATGAACTTGTTGTCCATTTGAATATCTTCTTTGGGAAAATGTGTATTCAGGTTGTCCGCCCATTTTTAAATTGGATTTTTTTTTTTTTTTGCTACTGAGTTATAGAAGTTCCTTATTATTTTAGATATTAACTCCTTATCAGATCAGTGATTTGCGAATATTTTCTTTCCATTCTGTGGGTTGCCTTTTCATTTTGTTTGCAGAAGCTTTTCAGTTTGAAGTAATTCCACTTGTTTTTTATTTTTTTGCTTGTTTTAGGTGTCATATCCAAATAATTATTGACAAGACCTATGTGAAGAAATTTCTTTTTTTCCCTAGGAGTTTTATGGTTCCAGGTCTTACATTTAAGTCTTTAATACATTTCATGTTAATTTTGTGTCAGTGGCATAAAGGTCTAGTTTCATTTTTTTACATGTGACTATATTTTTTCCCCACTACTATTTATTGAAGAGAATGTCTTTTCTCAATTGAGTATTTTGACTTCCTTGTCAAATATTAGTTGCCCATGTATGCCTGGGGTTATTTCTGGGCTTTTGAACCTGTTCCACTAGGCTTTTGAACCTGTTCCACTTTGTTTTTATGAGTACCATGTTGTTTTGATTACTATAGCTCTGTAATAGTTTGAAATCAGGAAGTGACATGCTTCCAGTTTTGTTCTTTTTCAGCATTCCTTTGGCTATTAGAAGTCTTTTACAGGGACACCTGGGTGGCTTAGTCGGTTAAGCGTCTGCCTTTGGCTCAGGTCATGATCCCAGGGTCCTGGGATCGATCCCCACTTCGGGCTCCTTGCTCAACGGGGAGACTGCTTCTCCCTCTGCTCCCCTTGCTTGTGCTCTCTCTCTCTCTCTGTCCCTCTCTCTCTGTCTCTCTGGCAAATAAATAAATAAAATCTTAAAAAAAAAGTTTTTGCAGTTTCATATACATTTTAGGATTGTTTTTCCTATTTCTGTAAAAATGCCATTGGGAATAAAATATCACCCTTTTGCAAACCTTGATGAATGAATGGATCTAGGCTTTGAGTATCGATGGTTACTGAAAGCACAAAAAGAGAGACAAGATATTATGAGCCTTCTTATGAAAAGACCCAAGAAAACCTATAGTCCTGCTAAAATTATTAAAACTGAATCTGATGAAACCTCAGGAGCTATCTGCCAGTTTTCAGAAAATATGAGGACAAACATACAAGTGAAACTGCACCATGAGTGAGTGTGCAAGCAGCAAAATGCAGATTGTGGGTAACTTTGTAGATTAAATTCCAAAGCTTGTCAATTGATAAACTTCAAGAGAGTAGGAGGGAGAACACATAGATAAAAAGATACTAAAAAATTAAATAAAAAATGGGCAAGATGAAACTTTAGTTTGTAAGGTGGCACAATTGGCTGAAAAAACTATAAAGAAATTTAGTAAAATCAGGGTAATAGTGACTTGGGGGGATTATGATTAGGATGGGAATGTAGAGGTGGTTTCTGGGGTGGTTGCAAAGTTCTGTTTTATAGTCTTGGTGGTGTTTACTGTGGAATTAAGCTTATAATAACTTGTGAAACTCTAAATTGTTTTGTGGGTTTTTGTAAATGTGTTGTATATTTCACAATAAAAATTTTTATTTTTATTTTTTTAAAGAGGGAATTAATGACAAAGCAACGTACCTTAAGAGATGGGTGAGAATGTGCTAACAGCATGGAGGGGAGGATAAGATTTGGGGAAGAGAATTGGTACTTATTCCTTGGAAGAAGAAAGAAAAGGGGAAAAGTGCATATGCATTTATAGGTAGTTGCTTGCTTGTTGGGTGAGTTGGGTAAGAAAACAGTGTAAAGTTTGATGATTTAAACGCTCTTACCTCTATTTTTTTCTGAAATACAAAGAAAAATCATCTGATGAGGGTAGGAGGGCCTGTGGTGGGTGGTAAGATCAAAGAACATCTAGGTTTGAGTAGGATATGTAAAAGGAATGACCTAATTTCTAAACTCGACCTGCCTGCAGGATTGTGTGACGTTCTCCAATGGCTTTCAGAAATCCAGGAGTAGAAGCAGTTTTATGGAGGACTTTTCTTCTGTGTAGTGAGGTGGAAGAAAAAATAAAAATTTGTGTTCAAAAAAATTGTTTGATGTGATATCATTTGGGTCATAGATATTACTCAGAAAGATGGAAGGTTAAGGCTTATTATGGGTTGAACTGTGTTTCTCCAAAAGATGTTGAAATTCCAACCTCCAGTACCTATGAATGTGACTTTATTTGGGAATAAGGTCTCTGCAGATGATCAAGTCAAGATGAGGTCATTGGGGTGGACCCTAATCCTATATGACTATATCTTTATGAGAAGGGTGAAATTGGACACAGACATAGACACATACAATGGGAAGACAATGTGAAGACACGGAGAACGCCATCTACAAGCCATGGAATGCCTGAGGCAACCTGAAGTTAGGAGAGGGGCCTGGAACAGATCCTTCTCTCACGGCCCTCAGAAAGAACCAATCCTGCACACATCTTGATTTCAGACATCTAGCTTCCAGAACTGTGAGACAATACACTTCTGCTGTTTAAGCCACACAGTTCATAGTACTTCGTTATGGCAGTCCTTGGAAAGTAATACAGCATCCTAGAAAAAAAATTGGATTTGGTTGATGTAATTTCATGTGTATGTAATACACATGGTCCGTGCTCTTATTGAGCGTGTAGTCAAGTAGAAGAAAGTTCATTCTGTGGAAGAGGCTGAGACCATCCCTTTAATTGAATAAATGATGGGTGAAGATTGGGGAGGCTGATGCAGATTTCTAGGATGTATGAATAACATGCCTGAAAAGCTGTTAGGTAAGCATATTTGAAAAAAGTGCAGTCCATTAGCATGGAAGATAGTGAGGGAGTGGATAAATGAAAGGAGTTGGGCTGGGAGAGGCAACCAGGGTCCAGATCAGGGTGGACCTTGTCCTCCATGTAAGCACTTTCTATTTTAGTTCAATTGGAAGCCAGTAAAAGGTTTTATGCAGGGCAAATGCATAACCCAATTTCATGACCCTTTATAAAGGTTATTCTGGTTACTGCAGGAAGGGTGAATAATAAATATGTAAAAGTAACATGGGAGACCAGTGAGGTGGTATTTATTTAGTTTAATTAGTTTAATCATGGTGGTGTCTTGAATTGATGGCGGTAGTGGAGATGGAGTGAAATGGTTGGGTGTGAACTGTGTGTCAGAAGAGAATTGGTAAGATTTGGTGTGGGTGAGGTGAGGGAAAGGAGGTGTCAGGGGCATGCCTGGTATTGTTCTGAAAATACATGGGACTCTTAGGAGATTGTGAAATGCTGCTTGCCTGTCCCATGGTATGTGGAACCTCAGCAGATGAACAGCCTCCCATCGCCAAAGGCTACTAAGAAGTAGTGTCCTCAGAGGAGAACCCAGTATTTCACTGGGACCCAGAGGTGGAAGGGTATGTTGGGGGAGAAAACGTAAAGTAGAAGGAACTGAGATTCTGGAGGGCACTGTGGAAAGAGTGAAGTTAGATGGTGGGCAGATTGGTTGGATAAGAGGAGGTAACAAGCAGATGGTGTGAGAGAATGCAGATCTAGCTGTAGCTAATGCTCCAGGTTAGAAAGTGATCCTCAGGAGAGTGTCCCTTAGTACCCTCGTGCTCACTTGATCATTCCCCTGTGGGGTTTCCAAACTCCTGTCTTCTACTCTTTCTGTACTTATTGATTTTTTGCTTAACGATTCTTTTAGGAGTCTTCCACAGATCTATAATCTTAATCACATCACAACTTTTTGAAGTTGAAAACAATAGTCCAGTAAAGTGATACGTACACACACACACACACACACACACAGAGTATTTGGTGAAAAACCATGAGATGGAGTGATGGAAAAATTGGTTCCTGTCCTGGCTCTTCTGCTTACTAGTTGGAGGAGCACTATCTCTAGCATCTCTAGTTTTGAATGTCTTATTCTGTTATATGGATCTAACCGTCCCAGAAATGTACATTTTATAAAGGACTTTTCACAAGAATTGCCTCGTCTCACGTCCTAACAAGCCTTTGGGATAAGTAGCACTGATGGTGTACGATCTACTTCACAGGTGGGAAAACTGCCATTTGAAGAGGTAAAGCAAGTGCCTTATTAAAAGCTCATCAATCTGAATCCAGATCAGAACTCAAATTTCCGATTCTGGGTTCTATACTCTTTGTATAATATCAGATAGAGCTTTTGTAAAGCTTAAAACACTTTGTGAACTTTCAAGCACTGTTGACTGTCAGTACCTCAAAGCAGGAATTCTATTGTAAATTCTTGGTGTATCTCACGTTGCCCAGGACAACGGGTGTGCTTACTGGGAGCTGTAACATGCAGTGTGCTCTCCAGATTCATGTTGGTGGTGTTAGAGGGATTTGCTCATGCTCTTTGGGAAGCTCTTATGTTCTCTAAATAGATTATGGCTACACTAGAACTGGGCTGGGCCATACTTTAATTCTTCTGTAGGCAAGAGTCAGGAAAAATTATGTGGTTGCCATATACAATCTGTGTCAACTGGAGAAGTCATTTACTCTACCTGAAACTCATGTTATTTGCTTTTAAAATGGGAGAATAATATCTACTTGTGTGTGCGTGTGTGTGTGTGTGTGTGTGAGAGAGAGAGGTTAAAAACAACTACTGAAAACATTTTGTTAACTACGTAAGGCAGCCTTACAGTTCTTTGCACACCATAGGCACTTGTTAAGTGGATGTACAATGAAGATACAAAGATACTCACACAGCATCCTACCAGGGCTAGACTTGGACTATTCACACAGTGTGAGTTTGGTCTCCAGCATGCAAGTGGCACTAAGGAAGAAGATTTTAATGGTGAGATGTCATGTTCAAAGTTAGACCTTTAGTTTATTGGACTGCTCAGTGGAGCAAGCAGATGTTCTTGTTCCTGAAAGGTTCACTAGCCATGCAGGTCCCCATGTCTAGAGAGCTACAAATAGAGTGACTCTCTCTTACCTTCCAGTTGTCTCTTTGTTGATTGGTTTAGCTATGAAGAGCTTACTCTTGGTCCTTGTGGTCCTTGTCTTGCTCTCCTGTGTTCCACCAGGTAAAATGAAATATTCTCCCTGTGCAATTATAAGCAGTGAAGGGAGAGGGGATGAGAAGAGAGCAGGACTTGGATGAAGGAAGCTGAAACAGGAAGGGATGTGATCAGAGATGGACACTTCGGGCTGTTCCAGAAAATGGAGAGAAGATGCCCTTAAAGGACACATAGCAGGAAGTGGTTCTCTCCAGTGAAGAAGATGGTTCTGGATTTTGGTCTGGGGAGTCTGTGAAGTTTGAGGGGAAAGTTGGACCAATGGTATTGGCAGACGTGGGGAAAAGAAAAAGCATGAGACCTTTAGAAGACAGGTAGGATTTGGGAGTGGGAGGGGGACCATTCCTTCAGGACTCTTAGAATTTGCCCTCCTAAGTCAGTTACCTGAATTACTTTTCTCACATTGAGAAGCCTAAGCAAATTTTATGCTGAGCAGAATTAGCAAACAGAGCTAGTTGCTCCAAAGTTTTAACTTAGAGCATGATGGGATCCTTGGAAACATCTGTGAGAGGGCTCATAATTTACATCCTCTGGACAGAAACTAGCAACTTGATAATACCAAGAAGGGTCCACTGAAGTCACTGAAGTGGAGGTTCTCAAACAATTTTTGCTTGTAGTTTGCTGGGGTCTGCAGAAAACTACCCAGACCTTCATACTAAAAAGTTACCACTTAAAGGTCAAGTGTGAAGTACTCAAAAGACAGGCCAAGATGAGGATTGTGTTGAGACTGCCACTGTCCTGGGTGGTGCACTGTGTTGCTGTTGGACTCTGCTGTCCCCAGAGGGGTGCTTCAGGGCTAACGGGCACATGGCAGGCAAGTTTGCTTGCCAGTGGCCTTTGGTCATACCGCATTGATTATTCTCATACTGCAAAGCCCCAATAGATGGTTCCATGAACCGGCTGAATGGAGAGACTGATGGATAGCTCAGTAGGGTGACTCAGAGCCACCCTCACCCGCTTAAACTGCCTTCCTACTAATCCCCTCCCCCCTTAGCTTCCAGAGGTACCCAGGTCTTAGGGCTAGAAAAAATACTAGCAAAAGATTTAGATATGGGTTTCAGGTATTTCAAACCATTTCACACTCATTATCCCATGTCATGCTTTCAAGTACCCGGTGATTAAGCCAAGGCAGGTAGTAAAGGTACTTTGCTAAAAATCACACACAATGTTATTGGGATGCAGGGCTAGAAGCATGGGCTTCTCTAATTCCAGGTCAGTGATCTTTTCTTCTTCAAGCTGAGACTTTGATGATCTCATTCTGCCTTGGTACTATCCCAGACATCTCCTGGTGTAGGGCCTCTGCAGACCCCTGGGACTACTCTGAGGTTCTTTCCATGGCAAAGAGTCCCAAGCTGAATGTGCTGGGCCCTGGTACCTGCATATAGTTGATTAGTGATTCATGTAAGTGGGGACCATGGGAACTGATGACTTATAATAGGTTCTTCGGAAAATAAGAGCTACCGAAAAGAAGGTACTCAGCCATAACTTGACTGGGATGTTTTGATTCCATCCAATTTACCATTAAAAAGTTATAAAGTATAATCTGATTCAATCTGATTTATCCATGGTACCATGACACTGCAGAACACTGTGCATTAACCCTTGTTTCTGTTGACAGTTAAAAGTGGACCAAATATGTATATAAGAAGAGTCTTTTCTACATGTTGGCGAACTAAAGGTGTTTGCAAGAAATCATGTGGAAAAAGTGAAGAATATCATATTTTTTGTGATAATGCTTTTCTGTGCTGCATTGACAAAAAGTATTTACCTATACAGGTTGGAAAATAAGTATCTGAGTATCTGGGGCTCCTTCTGATTTCCTCTGGGGGCCCAGATCTTTCTCAGTTGTACCATCCCATTAAAATGATGGTTTAGCCTGTCTGTGTTTCTGTGTCTGCTTTGTTTCTCTTTATTTAGAAGCAATTTAGTGTCTCTTCTATGGAAATAATCTCTTGTTAAATTCCTTGTTTTCACTATTTTTCTTTCATTAATTTATTCCTTATTAATCATGTCCTAAAAACTTTTTTTGAAGTGTATGATACAACCAGAAAAGTATACAGATCATAGGTGAACATCTTAATGAATTTCACAAATTTATTACACCCATGTAACCTGCACCCAGATGGAAAAGAGAATATTACAACATCTTGGTCACTACTGGTCACTATTCCACAAAGGATAATTCCTAGCCTGGCTTCTAATAGCATAAACCCTGGCACCTATTTTTGAACTTTATATAAGTGGAATCATATAGTAGGTACCTCTTTGTGTCTGGCTTCTTCTAATCCACATGATTTTATGGCATTAATTGATATTGTTTGATGCAATTATAGTTTATTCATTCAATGCTGTATAGTATTACATTGGAGAATATTTGAATATTCTAGTGTAGATGGTCGTGTATATAATTTCTAGGTTTTGGCTCTTTTAAATAGTGCTGTGATGAATATTCATGTTTTTTGAGGCTTATATGCAAGCATTTTTGTGGGCATATACTCGGGAGTGAAATTGCCATGTATATATTCGATTTTAGTAGATATTGTTAAATTGTCTTCCAAGTTGGTTATACCAATTTATACACACAGGAAGGGACTGAGAATTCTTGTTTTTTTCCATCCTTTTTCATGACTAGTATTTTCTGTCTTTTTTTCCCTCCACTTTGAAGGGTATGTAGTGAAGGAATGTGGTGGTTTAACTTGCATTTTACTGATTACTAATGAAGCTGTGCACATTTTTATGTATTTATTGGCCACTTAGATATCCTTATTTGTGATGTACCCATTCAAGAGTTTCATCCATTTTTCTACTGGATTGTCTAACTTTGTTATTTGGGAACCTCCTAAGAAACACTCATTATTTGACATTGGAAATAATAAAATAAAATAATGTTGAATATATTTAAGTTTAAATATGGAGAATGTTGTAGTTTGTGATGCACAGTTAGAGAAATTTTGTACTGTTTGGTATGACCAGGCCATAAAAATGTTTCCATTCTTAAAATTGTTAAATTTTATCATCATAAGCAAGATAAATCATTCAAGTTAATAATGATTCAGCCCCCTTCTTTCTTGAATAGGTTTTAGGAGGAATTAAGTCAATGAGAGAGAAGCAGTTCTTCCAATATGACAGGGAAAGAAGGAATAGATTTGCTCCTGATGGGCAAACTTCTGGGAGGGGACATTGTCACAGTATGGAGCTTTGATGGCTGCTGTGGTGGGTCAGGTACCCACCCTGTGCAGACAACTTCCTAAGACTGAATTAGACTCTTTGGCTCTTCTAAGAAAAGGACAAAGGTGATTATATACATAGCCAAGTCATATTTCAATGTCATTAACCTCACTCCTGCCATTAGCTACATCCATCCTGAGAGTGTCCTATTCAGGACAGTTTTTACTGTAGTCACAGAGTAGTGCAACCATCACTCAGCCAACTTTAGAATGTTTTTATCACTCCCCAAAGAAACTCTGTGGCAGTCATTCCTGTGTTAGTGTGCTGGGGTTACTACAACAAAGTACCACAAACTGGGTGGCTTCGTTTAAACGCTGGAAATTTATTTTATCATTGTTTTGAAGCCTATACGTGTACAACTGAGATATCAGCAGGGTTGGTTCCTTCTGAAGGCTGAGACAGAGAATGTATTTCATGCCTTTCACCTAGCTTTAGATGGTTTGCTGGCGTTCCTCAGCTTATGGAAACATTGCCCTAATCGCTTCCTTTATTTTCATGTGGTTTCTTTCCCCCTTGTGTGCATATGTCCGTGTTCAAATTTACCCTTTTTATAAGGACACCAATCATATTGGATTAGGGCCCATCCTAATGACCTCATCTTAACAACTACAACACTATTTTCAAATAAGGTCAAATTCTGAGGTACTAGGAATTAGGATTTCAAAATACGAATTTTGGGGGACACAATTTAACTCATCAGACTCTCTATTTCTTTACGTCCTCACTCAGCACTGGTCAACCACTAGTCTACTTTTGATTTGTCTGATCTGAACATTTCATATAAATGGAATCATACAATACAGGTTTTTTTTTTTTTGACTGACTTTTTCCCTTAGTATAAGACTTGCAAGGTTCATCCATGTTGTAGCATGAACCAAAATTTCATTTTTAATTTGCCAGATATTCTATTGCATGGATGTATATTTAATTGTATAAGAAAACTTGAGAGCTTTTTTCAAAGTGGCTGTACGTTTTATACCTCTACCAATAATGTATGACAGTTCCACCTTCTCTGCATTCTCGTCAATATTTGGTGGTATTAGCTTATTTAATTTTTAGACACTGCAGTGCATATGTGCAGTGGCATCTCAATGTCATTGTAGTCTGCATTCTCCCGATGACCAAAGAAATAATTTTTAATGTGATTCTTGACAATTTCTGAATTTCTTTTGCCAAATGTATGTTCAAATCTTTTGCCCATTTTTATTGTTTTTTTTTTTGTTCTTTTATTATTGACTTCTTAATCCTTAGTTTTCTTCTTCTTATTTTTTGAATGGTGTGTTTTGATGTTTCATAGTTTTAAATTTTGTCAAAAGTCAAATTTACAAATGTTTTTCTTTTTAGTTTTTGCCTTTTTGTGTCCTAAGAAACCTTTGCCTACCCCGAGTCATAAAAATATTCTTCTCTCTTCTCTTGTGAACTTAGCTTTTGTGTTTACTTCTATTATCCATCTAGAATTGATTTTTGAGTGTGGTGGGAGAAAAGGTTTCTTTTTTTCTGTATGAATATTAAGTTGTTCCTGCAGCACGCATTGAAGAGATTGTGCTTTTCCCATTGGATATCCTTGGCAACTTTGTACAAAATCAAATTTCAGGGTTCTGTATTCTGTTCTATTAGTCAATCCTTAAAGACTATCATGCGGCCTTTCTTAATAATAAGCCTTAAATCCATATAATGATAGTTCTGCAGTTTGGTTTTTCTATTTCAATATCATTTTAAAATTCTAGGTCCTTTACATTTCTTTTTTAAAAAGTAGGCTCCACATCCAGTGTGGAGCCCAACGTCGAGCTCAAACTCAAGACCCTGAGATGAAGATCTGAGCTGAGATCAAGAGTTGGCTGCTTAACCAGCTGAGTCACCCACGTGCCCCGTCCTTTGTATTTCTGTATCAACTTTAGAGTCTGTCGGTTTCTTCAAAAAAGTCTCCTGGAATTATGACGGATTGTGTTGAATCTCTAGGTCATTTTAGAAAGAACTGACACCTTAATAATGTTGAGTCTTCCAATTCATGAATATAGCGTATCTTCCATTTAGGTCTTTTATTTATTGCTGCAATGCTTTGTAGTTTTGATGCTATTATAAATGGAATTGTCTTCTTTTTTTTTTTTCTTCTTATGTTAATCCCCATACATTACATCATTAGTTTTAGAAGTAGTGTTCCATGATTCATTGTTTGTGCATAACACCCAGTGCTCCATGCAGGATGTGCCCTCTTTAATACCCATCACCAGGCTAACCCATCCTCCCACCCCCCTCCCCTCTAGAACCCTGTTTGTTTCTCAGAGTCCGTCGTCTCTCATGGTTCGTCTACTCCTCCAATTTCCCCCGCTTCATTCTTTCCTTCCCGCTACCTTCTTCTTCTTCTTCTTCTTTTTTTTTTTCCTTAACATCTATTGCATTATTTGTTTCAGAGGTACAGATCTGAGATTCATCAGTCTTGCACAATTCACAGCGCTTACCAGAGCACATACCCTCCCCAGTGTCTATCACCCAGTCACCCCATCCCTCCCACCCCACCCCCCACTCCAGCAACCCTCAGTTTGTTTCCTGCAATTAAGAATTCCTCATATCAGTGAGATCATATGATACATGTCTTTCTCTGTTTGACTTATTTCACTCAACATAATACCCTCCAGTTCCATCCACGTCGTTGCAAATGGCAAGATCTCATTCCTTTTGATGGCTGCATAATATTCCATTGTGTATATATACCACATCTTCTTTATCAAATGGAATTGTCTTCTAAGTTTCATTTTCTTTTTTCTTTTTATGCTAGTATATAAAAACACAACTGATTTTATGTCAACTTTTCATCCTGTAACTTTGCTAAACTCACCAATTCTAATATTTCTGAGTTACATTTTATGATTTTCTACATAGAAGTTGTGTCATCTGCAAATAAAGATATGTTTACTCCTTTTTTTTAAAAAAACAAACTTTATACCCTCTTACTCATTTTCCTTAAGGAGTAATATGCATTGAGTAAACATATCCTCTTTTAGAGTGTGCGTTTTTAAGCTTTGACAAATACAGTTGTGTAACCACACCACAGCCAACATATAGAGCAATTGTGTCATATTCCTTCATATGCTTTTGTAGAAAACCTCCCCTGTTGCCCTCAATTCTTGGCAATCACTGACCTGTCTCCTGACCCTATAGTTTTGCCATTTTCAGAATGGCATTAAAATGGACTCCAACAGCATGTAACCAGTAAAATTCGGCTTTTTAAATTTAACATAATGCATTTGAAGGGGCGCCTGTGTGGCTCAGATGTTAAGTGTCTGCCTTTGGCTCAGGTCATCAGGTCATTATCCCAGCATTGGGATCCCCGCTGGGCGGGAAGCCTGTTTCTCCCTCTCCCACTCTCCCTGCTTGTGTGCCCTCTCTTGCTGGGTCTCTCTCTGTCAAATAAATTAATAAAATCTTAAAAAAATACTGCATTTGAGATTTATTCATGTTAGCATATATCAGCAGATATGTCAGTATCATTCCCTCTTTTTAAAAAATTTTAATAGATTGTAATTATTAAAAGAGCAGTTTTAGGTTCAGCGAAAAATTGAGTGGAAGGTACAGAGATTCCTGTTTACTCATTGCCCCCACGTTCCCCTGCCCAGCCTCCTCTGCTATCAACATCCTGCACAAGAGTGATACATTTGTTACAACTGATTAATCTACATGGACACATCATTATTGCCCGAAGTTTGTAGTTTACATTAAGCTTCACTCTTTTTTTAAATTTAAATTTAAATTAAAAAAAAATTATTTATTTATTTGACAGAGAGAGACACAGCAAGAGAGGGAACACAAGCGGGGGGAGGGTGGGAGAGGGAGAAGCAGGCTTCCCGTGGAGCAGGGAGCCCGATGCGGGGGCTCGATCCCAGGACCCTGGGTTTATGACCTGAGCCGAAGGCAGAGGCTTAACGACGGAGCCACCCAGGAACCCCCACTTTTTTTTTTTAAAGTAAGTTTTATGCTCAACATAGAGCTTGAATTCACGACCCTGAGATCAAGGTTGCATGCTCTTCCGACTGAGCCAGCCAGGCACCCCTAAGCTTTACTCTTGATGTTGTACGTACTGTGGGTTTGGACGTATTGACATGTGTCCATCATTATGTATTATACAGAGTATTTTCCCTGCCCTAAAAATCCTCTGTGCTCCAACTATTCATCTTTTCCTCCCTTGAAACCTCTGTAAACCACTGATCTTTTTATTGTCTCCATAGTTTTGCTTTTTCCAGAATGTCATATAGTTGGAATCATACGGTATGTAGCCGTTTTAGATTGGCTTCTTTTACTTAGCAATATGAATTTAAGTCTCCTTCATGTCTTTTCACGGCTTGATGGCTCATTTGTTTTTAGTGCTGAATAATATTCCATTGTGGATGTACTATAGTTTATTTATCCATTCACTTACTGAAGGATGTTATGGTTCCCTTAGAGTTATGGCAATTATCAGTAAAGCTGCTAATAACATGAATGTGCAGGTTTTTGTGTTTTATCAATTTCTTTGGATATATACCAATGAGTGTGACAGCTGGATTGTATGATCAGAGTATGTTTAGTTTTTTTTTTTTTTTAATATTTTATTTATTTATCTGACAGAGAGAGACACAGCGAGAGAGGGAACACAAGCAGGGGGAGTGGGAGAGGGAGAAGCAGGGTTCCTGCTGAGCAGGGAGCCTGATGCGGGGCTCAATCCCAGGACCCTGAGACCATGACCTGAGCTGAAGGCAGCCTCTTAACTGACTGAGCCACCCAGGTGCCCCGAGTATGTTTAGTTTTTTAAGAAGCTCGCAAACAGTCTTCTGAAATGGCTGTACCATTTGCATTCCCACCAGCAATGATAGAGTTCCTGTTACTCCACATCCTTGCCAGCACTGTTGTTGTCAATGTTCTCAATTTTGGTCATTCTAATAGATGCATAGTGGTAGCCACCTGGCCTGCAGGCTTCCCTAATTCCCTGAGTGCCAAACTCATATTTCCCCACTCTGTGGCTGGCTCCTTGTGTCTGCTTCTAAGTGTGGTGGCAAGAATGAGCCCTGGCAGATGGGAGTGCACACAGGAGGGAAGGCAAAGTCTATGGCAAGGGAAAAATCACAATTTTTGGCCGTAGCTCTACCTTTGGGAAAACAAGTTTTCTAGCCATCAGTCTGGTGCATTGAATTCTGAGAGAAGACATAAAAACATAAGAATTCTGCCACAACAGGGCACTTGAAGTACGGAGCAGGTCTATCCATACAAGGTCAGAGAAAGCCCCAGATATAAGCAAGACTAACAAAAAGTGTCTCCCATCTGAATGCAGCTAGTAATGATTGGAGGAAGACACTGGTACTTGAGATGTGAGATCAGCAACACAAAGTTCCAAGGAACATGAAGAATGAAGGAAACATGACATCACAAAAGGTCACAATAATTCTCCAGTAACTAAACCCAAAGATAAAGAAATCTGCAATTTACTTGATAATTCAAAAGAGCTATTTGAGAAAACTCAACAAGAGAATGAACTCTTTGGAGTAAAGCAAATAATTCATAGTTGTTGACTCAGAAGAGCATGAATTGCACATTCAAGCAAATACACAAATAAATGGACGTTTCCAATATTTAAGCAAGCTAATAGGATTTGAAAGGCAAATCCTGAATGATAAATGTCCTGAAGTAGAAAGCATCAGAAAATCAACATCCTGCTCTTTATGGAATTCCGATCCAATTAAGCAAGCCATACATGATCATTTTTATATTCTAACTGATTTTAGGACACATTCAAAAATTCAAATATCCTGTGACATATGAGAAGAGGAGGGAGAAGAGGATGTCTCTATCTTCTTGGCTTATGGTCACAGGAAGCAACTGGTGAAGAGAGTCAGTCCCAATCGAGATAAGCTGAGCGAAAGGAGAAGACCAGGTTAAAATCGATCTCTGTGGTTGTTGCCCTCATCTCAGAATCTCTAAAGGCAATTCTAGTTCATTAGCTCCTTGGCTAATTGAGAGAGGTCAGTTCCACTTCTTATTTAAGTCAGTTCTAAGTAAAAATGAATTTCCTTGAAGACAGAGCTTTTACTTGCTCTCGAGTCTTCTCAGAATCTCTATTCCAACTTCTAGAATAAAAGTATCACTTTTATTCTTTCTTTAATTTATTTTTTCTTATTTATTATTGAAGTATAATTGACATACAATGTTATATTAGTTTCAGGTGTATAACATATTGATTCAACAATTCTGCACATTACTCAGTGCTCACCATGATAAGTGTAGTCACCAGATATCATCTTGCAACATTATTACAATACTATTGATTATATTCTCTATGCTGTATTTTTCATCTCTGTGACTTATTTGTTTTATAACTGGAAGTTTATATCTCTTAATCACCTTTATCTATTTCACCCATCCCCCGACCTACCTCCCATCTGGCAACCAGTTTGTTCCGTGTATTTAAGAGTCTGTTTTGTTTGTTCATTTGTTTTGTTTTTTAGATTCCACATATAAGTGAAATCATATGGTATTTATCTTTGACTGTCTGACTTATTTCACTTAGCATTATACCCTCTAGGTCCCCCCATATTGTCACAAATGGCAAGATTTTATTCTTTTTTATGACTAATATTCCAATGTGTATATATATATCACATATATATTTTATATATATTACATATATAATATAGATATATTTTATATATTTTATATGTATAAAGAAGTGGTATATACATTATATATCTATATATTACTATGAATTATATATATACTATACACACACACACACATACAGACACACACCCCACTTCTTTATCCATTCATCTATTGATGGAAACCATGTATTATTTTTAGAGAGTGCAGTTTTGCCACTGATGAGTGGGATGTCAGGGAGTGGTATCTGAAAAGAATTTTGAAGGAAGTTTGCTCTAAATTGTGACAATACCCTTCCACATTTTGTTGCTTTACTGAGATATTTGGTAAATACA
Organism: Mirounga leonina; assembly: GCF_011800145.1. Lineage (NCBI taxonomy): Eukaryota > Metazoa > Chordata > Mammalia > Carnivora > Phocidae > Mirounga > Mirounga leonina. The sequence continues at coordinate 11,687,849 of NW_023270454.1, forward strand.
TTATTTTAAAGAAGGCTTTTGATCTTAGAATTAAATTTCTTTTGGATGTGTCCATGTACAGAGACGAGCCATAGTTAACCAATTTCTTTTCAGTTCCATATTTACAGGAGCCCAGAAAAGCTAGAGGTTGCTTGTGTAATATACACACTTTGTATCAAAAGAATAAAACAGTTTGCAGCTACCATTTTAAATAACAGAGTTCATTTCCTGACAGGAGAAGTTGTAGGTTTGCCTACCACACCTTCATAAGGTTGACTGCGAAAGAAAACGGTGAGTCCAAATGAACTTAGAAAATGTATTACTTACATACACAGCAAAGTAAGATCAGCATGGTGTTAGCTCCTAGGGCCACAGGATGAACCCAACCAAAGGGGCCAGATGATGGGTAGCAGAGATGTTGGGCCCCTCTGCTGCTGAGGAGTCAACTGTAAATGATAGCCAAGTGGTCTGATAGCCTGTAGCTGAACCTGAGGAGGTTGAGGTGGAAAGTCCCATGCTTTCACTTCATGAAACCAGGGAGGTGGCTGAGAACCTGCTTCATGACTGCCTATTACAACATGGCCTTTTTCCTGTGTTTCAAGAAGAACTGCATGGTCAGACTCAGTCAAGACTTCGGCCAACCTGCAGTTAAGCCTTGTCTATGCAGTCTATGTGAGAAGCATACAAGGTCATCAGGGCCTAGGGCAGATCTGTTTCTCTAAGATGCACAGTCCAGAGAGAAAGTGAATGGAGAGCTGAAGGGATGGAAGGGTAAAGCTTAGGTGTAAAAAGATATTTCTGTAACTCAAAGCCTCTATAAATAATTAAGACATCCTTTCTATGAGGAAAGAGAGATAAAATATATCCTAAGTTTTCATGAGAAGCTTAGCTGTCTTGAGGAAGGCAGCAGCTCAGCTTTTCAAATACAAAATCCTAAGATTCTGATGGCTTATTTAAAAAATGCTAAAAACCCACAGCTGTGGGCACATGACAGTGTCACAGTGTAATCTAAATTCCCTTGCTGTGTGAAAGATGGTGGAAAGGATGTCGAGGACTTTCAAGTTCATTGGCATTCTCTGGCTTCTCTTGTCAGGGGTCTGGGTTTCCTTTTACACAGCATTCCAGTTGAAACATACAGTAGGCAACTAACATTTCACTTGTAGAGCACTCAAGTCTGCAGATACCATTCCCATAGCATTTCCTGTGCATTTCTGATGCCAGTGGATTCAAGCCTGGAAAGAAAATGAATGGAAAGATAATTCACTATGGGTCTTTCTGGACTGTAGAATTGGTACTTCCATTTTCATCAAACTAGATTCCAAGGAGACTTGATTATAATGTTTGGTTCTATAATTGAAAAAAAAATTAACTACAGCTTTCCTCCCCCTCCCCCTCCATTCATACATCGAAACCCTAAATTCCAATGTGGCTATATTTCAAAGATAGAAATGTAGTGATCCGAAGGGACAGGTGCACCCCAATGTTTATAGCAGCAATGTCCACAATAGCCAAACTATGGAAAGAGCCCAGATGTCCATCAACAGATGAATGGATAAAGAAGATGTTGTATACACACACACACACACACACTGGCATATTATGCAGCCATCAAAACGTGGATGGAACTAGAGGGTATTATGCTAAGCAAAATAAGTCAATCAAAGAAAAACAATTATCATATAATTTCACTGATATGTGGAATTTGAGAAACAAGGCAGAGGGTCATAGGGGAAGAGAGGAAAAAATGAAACAAGACGAAACCAGAGAGGGAGACAAACCACAAGAGACTATTAATCTCAGGAAACAAACTGAGGGTTGCTGGAGTGGAGGGGGGTAGGAGGGATGGGATGGCTGGGTGATGGACATTGGGGAGGGTATGTGTTGTGGTGAGCACTGTGTATTGTGTAAGACTGATGAATCACAGACCTGTACCCTTGAAACAAATAATACATTATATGTTAATAATAACAAAAATACATGGCAATAAAAAAAAATAAGAGGTGTTCCTAACATGCAAAAAAAAAAAAAAAAAGATGAAAGCCTGAGAAGATGAAGCGTAGTGGTCTGCATAACAAGATAAGAAATTCCTACAGAAATGATGAGCTTTGGGAATGCATAAGGCACTAAAGGCAATATTGTAGACTATCTAGTTGGAAGTCTAGAGGCCATGAATGCATTGCTATAAACCATAATGGAATTGGTCCCATCAGCAGCTTCAAGAGGCCCGGATTGTATGGATTCTTAAATCCAGCCTATTGAGTCACATGACCCAAAAATCTGGTTCATCTGCCTAGAGGTTACTTGAGGGAGGATGAGAAATTAAATGGGATCCTATAACATCTGGATTTGAACTGACTCAGTAGCCCTGAGTGAAGAGAATATTCAAGAAGGGATTTTTAAAGTCAGTAATGAATATGGTCAAGCTAAACTATGAGACCAGTCAGTGCTCTCTCTCATGTCTCTCTACCTGCTATCTCATCTGATCAGACATTTCTTTTAGCACATAAAGCTTATTAATTCTCTTGGAACAAGCCATTCCAAATCTGTTTCTCCATGTATCTAAGGCATCTACAAATAATGAATTTATTATAAGCAATTTCAGCAAATTAGAAAGCTTAACAAATTGTGTTATCACTATTTGTTGGTTTTGACTATTATGCCTAGACATGTTCCTCACTTAGGGACAAAACAATAGTGGCAAAACAGGATGGGGTATTACTAATGATGATATAATGATAGCTCTCATGAGCCTGGTACCCTACGTGTGATGTACAGGCCTATTCTATACATTATCACACTTAATCCTTACAAGACGCTGAGATTAGTATTATTGCCACTTTGTGAATGAAGAAACTAAGATTCAGAGAAGATTAGACTTTTGCTTAAAGCTGCATGGCTAACAAAAGTTGGAGAGCCAAGATTCAAGCTCAGGTCTTGCTAATGTCAGACCGGTTGATGCTGTTTCTGCTTTGAAAATAGAAGGGTCCATGGTGGGAAGACATTCATAGGTTTGCTTAGTGGAATTGCTCTTCTAGACAAATGACCTGCCCCCCCGCACCAGAAAATTCCCATTTTACCTGCCACCACTGGGTCCCAAAAGAAGAGCAAGACAAGCACAATGAGGAGAGGCTTCATGGCTGAGAGCCTCCGTTGAGGAGGCTGGTGGCAGGGTCTGACTCTGGCTGTCAGAGTGCAGAAAGGGAAGGTTGAGCACGCCCTCCCATACTAACCTCTCAGGTCTGGGGTATGCCCTGCTCCAGGTAGATATGCTACACTGATCTTCCCTGAGGCAGAGAAGCTGGTAATGCTTATGTGTGGAAAAAACTGACGGCCCTTTCCCCCTTTGACAGCTTTTCCTATTGACAAAGGCACTGCTCCCCGACCTGGATTTTCCAAAGGTACTAGTGGAGACCTGAGAACTATACTTTTTCTTTTTTTAAGTAAACAAACATAATTTTTTTGTTACTACAAAAATTAAATGTTAATTTTGGACAATTTATAAAAAAATTAAAAATTACAAAGAAGGAAAAGTTAACACTTGAGCCCCATCTCTCAGAAACAACCCATGTGTTTCTTAAGAAAGTTTTAGGTATGCCTAGTTTATTATTTAATATTTTGTTATGAATAGTTCTGAATCATATACTTGTAATGAGATATCCTGCTTTTCTAACATGATATATACCATAAGTATTTTTTGTCTCATTAAAATTCTTCATAAGTGATATTTTTCAAAGTTGCATAATATTCTGTCAAGGTCTTTTTTAATAGCTATCACTATTAAAAAAACTTTATTGAGATATAAATGCCATAAAAATTTAAATATTAAAGTGTACAATTTGATAAGTTTTGACACATATACTTTTTTGAAACCATCATCACATTCAAGATAGTGAACATATCTGTTACCCCAACCATTCTTTATAATTTTTCTTCCCCAGGTTTATTGAAGTATAATTAGCAAATAAAAATTGTTTATATTTAAACAGTCAAGTGTGATGATTTGAAGTACATATACATTGTGAAATGATTATCACAATCAAACTAATTAACACATCCATCACCTCAAATAGTTACAATTTTTTTTTTGGTGGTGAGTATAGGTAAGATTTACTTTCTAAGCAAATTTCAAGTATACATTATTTTATTAACTGGAGTCACCATACTGTACATTAGATCCTCAGAACTTATTCATCTTATAACTGAAAATTTGTTTCCTTTGGCTAACATCTCTCCATTTCCCCCACTTTCCAAATTCTGGCAATTACCACTTTACCTTCTAGTTCTATGAGTTTGATTTTTTTGAGATTTCATATGTTAGTGAGATCATACAGTATTTGTCTATATGTGGCTTTTTTCACTTAGCATAATATCCTCTAGGTTTTTCCATGTTGTTACAAATAGCAGGGTTTCCTTCTTTTTTTTATGGCTGAAAAATTTGCATTGTATATATACCACATCTTTTTTTTTTTTTTAAGATTTATTTATTTGAAGAGAGAGAGAGAGCATAGGGGAGGTGGTGGAGGGGCAGGGGGAGAGGGAGAGAATCTCAAGCAGACCTCCAGCTGAGTGCAGAACCCCATGAGGGCTCTATCTCACTACCCTGAGATCATGACCTGAGTTGAAACCGAGTCGGATGCCTAACAGACTGTGCCACCCAGGCACACCTCCTATATATTTATTGAAAAAAATCTGTGTGTAAGTGGAGCCATGTAGTTCAAACCATGTTGTTCAAGAGTCAACTCTATACTATCTATTAGAAGTGATTGGCTCAATAGGAAAGGATTACATAAAAGCATGGATACCAGGAGGCAGGAATCATTGAAAGCCATCTTAGAAGTTGCCTACCCTACACCTGAATTTTGCTTGGGAAATTTCTTACTAATTTGTTAGATTTTGATTTTAAGAATATTAAAAAAAATATATTTCATCTGTTTTTCCCCCCGTTTTCAAAAGTCTAAAACACTTAATTCACCAATATTATATTCCGAACAATGTGTACCTTTTCCCCTCGAAAAGAGAGAAAGAGCAGACTTCTGCATGTCAAAAGACTATGTTCAAAATAACCAAAGTATGGAAAGAGTCCAGATGTCCATGGACAGATGAATGGATAAAGAAAATCTGGTGTGTGTGTATGTGTGTGTGTGTGTGTGTGTATTTACAATGGAATATTATTCAGCCATCAAAAAGAATGAAATCTTACTATTTGCAACAATGTGGATGGAACTAGAGGGTATTATGCTAAGCAAAATAGGTCAGTCAGAGATAGACAAATATCATATGATTTCACTCATATGTGGAATTTAAGAAACAAAACAGATGAACATAGGGGAAGAGAAGGAAAAATAAAGTAAGATAAAAACAGAGAGGGAGGCAAATCATAAGACTCTTAATTATAGGGAACAAACTGAGGGTTGCTGGAGGGGGTTGGGGGATAGGGTAGCTGGGTGACGGGCATTAAGGAGGGCACGTGTTATAAAGAGCACTGGATGTTAAATGCAACTGATGAATCACTAAACTCTATCTCTGAAACTAATAATACACTATATGTTAATTAATTGATTTTAAATTAAAAGAACTTAAGGAAGGTAAAAAATAAAAAAAAGAGTTCTAGGCTTTACTGACTGAGCCAGCCAGATGCCCCTAAAAATCCAGATTTCTACTTCTATCAAATAAATCAGAAGATATAGCAACATTCTTTGGGCATCCCTTGCATGGCAAGAATCTGCTAGAACTGAATAGAAGTTACCCTTCATGTAAGGCCTATATGCTCCATGGTTCCCCTCTCCTCACCATTCCTCAAACTTCTCCCCAATACTGAGACATGCATTAATTCCCACTTGTCATAATGAACTTTTGTTTTCTTATAATAGAGAAATATATCTCTGTGCAAGACTCTCTCACAAATGGGGAAAGGAACTCAGAACTGCCAACTCAGGGAAGTCTTTGAGGTACTCTGACATGACAAAGAAAGTGTATGAAGTATGGAAGGGGGCCCCCCAAGCCATTATGTACTGTTGTACAATGCACCTCATTGCCTCTGTGAATGGTGCCCCCTAGGGTTGTGCAGTGAGCAATCTGCACAGCTGTTCAGTGCATTCTGGAGGCATGAGAAAGATACAGAGGTGGCACAGACCTGTGAGAACACAGCAAGCAGGGGATGGCCCCAAAGGGGTAGAAACAAACTGAGGGTTGCTTGTGGGGGAGGGGAGAGGGTGTATGGGGTAACTGGGTGATGAACATTAAGGAGGGCACTTCATGGAATGAGCACTGGGTGTTATATGCAACTGATAAATCACTAAATCCTACCCCTGAAACTAATAGTACACTATATGTTAACTAAATTGAATTAAAAAAAAAAAGACTATGTTCTTTTGGGCACTGGAAGGAACTCTTGGATTTGGATTTTATGATAGATTTTGGAGAGTGCAGATGAATTAAGAACTTATTCATTCCCTAAACCAAGTCTTGAATAAGGTAGAGGAAGAGGGATAGAATAGGAGTGAAGGAAAGATGAACAGTACACAGAGTGAGGGGGAAGGGTGTCCCTGTTTTTCTCTCCAGTCTTGGGTTTCATATAGTGGGAGGCAAGGGAAATGGGAGGAGGTAATGGAGGATAGAAGCTCTGGGTAGTCTGATGGCTAGGTGCACTGGTGTTTCTTTATGTGAATGGAGCTCAGTGAGGCGGCAAGACCATAGCGTAGCACACTGATTGACTGGTTTTCAATGGTAGATAGGTCTGAGGTAGTCTCACAGCATTGGTCCCCCTTCCCTCACACAGGTTCTCCCAGTGTGGGAAGAGAGTAATAGTAGAACCCTTGTATGACTGACATCACCATGGATGTGGTGGAACAACAGCTATTCCCACTGGAATGTCTGGTAAACTAGAATGATGCTGGAGTGGCAGAATCATCCCATACACTAAAGAATGAGCCTCACCCAAAGAGTTTTAAGAATTTTATGAAAAACAAGAAGCAACTTGGCAGTTATACATTGGCTAGGGACCGAAGACCAAGCAGGAATGATGATTATGTTGGTAATGTTAACATAATCAATGCTCTCTCAGATGTCTTACCAGTGTTTAAGTCCTCTTGAACTTACAAAAAATTTAGAGAAAAGAAGTAACTCTGAATACACCGAGTTTAAGTTTCTGTGACCAGGAGGAATGAGGTTCATAATAGGAATTAGGTTCATTTATTAAAAAAAATAAAGTTACACTTTTGCAAATGTGCCCAGTGGACTGATAACCATATCCTCTGCATGACTCCATTATGCTGAAACATCTCCTATTGACTCTCCCCCTTCTCCTAACCTACTTTCTCTTCTGGCCTCTTCAGTTTAGTGAGCTATATTGCTAACCATCTCTGCCAGCTTTGAAATCACAGTATCATCTTTCATACCTTCTTCTCATTATGTCCTATGGCCACTAAATTCTGTCAATCCAAAGCAGGAAAGAACGTCCAATGGAAAAAAGACAGTCTCTTCAACAAATGGTGTTGGGAAAATTGGACAGCCACATGCAGAAGAATGAAACTGGACCATTTCCTTACACCACACACAAAAATAGACTCAAAATGGATGAAAGACCTAAATGTGAGACAGGAATCCATCAAAATCCTAAGGAAACAATCAACAAAACCAAAAGACAACCAACAGAATGGGAAAAGATATTTGCAAATGACATATCAGATAAAGGGCTTGTATCCAAAATCTATAAAGAACTTATAAAGCTCAACACCCAAGGAACAAATAATCCAATCAAGAAATGGGCAGAAGACATGGACAGACATTTCTGCAAAGAAGACATCCAAATGGCCAACAGACACATGAAAAAGTGCTCAACATCACTTGGCATCAGGGAAATCAAAATCAAAACCTCAATGAGATACCACCTCACACCAGTCAGAATGGCTAAAATTAACAAATCAGGAAACAGCAGATGTTGGTGAGGATGAGAAAGGCGAACCCTCCTACCCTGTTGGTGGGAATGCAAGCTGGTGCAGCCACTCTGGAAAACAGTATGGAGATTCCTCAAAAAGTTGAAAATAGAGCTACCCTATGACCCAGCAATTGCACTACTGGGTATTTACCCCAAAGATGCAAATGTAGTGATCCGAAGGGGCACGTGCACCCCAATGCTTATAGCCGCAATGTCCACAATAGCCAAACTATGGAAAGAGCCCATATGTCCATCAACAGATGAATGGATAAAGAAGATGTGATACACACACACACACACACACAGGAATATTATGCAGCCATCAAAAAACCAAAATCTTGCCATTTGCAATGATGTGGATGGAACTAGAGGGTATAAGAGCGAAATAAGCGAAATAAGTCAATCAGAGAAAGACAATTATCATATGATCTCACTGATATGAAAAATTTGAGAAACAAGACAGAGGATCATAGGGTAAGGGAGGGAAAAATGAAACAAGACAAAACCAGAGAGGGAGACAAACCATAAGAGACTCTTCATCTCAGGAAACAAACTGAGGGTTGCTGGATGGGGGATGGGAGGGATGGGGTGACTGGGTGATGGACACTGGGGAGGGTAGGTACTATGGTGAGCTCTGTGAATTGTGTTAGACTGATGAATCACTGACCTGTACCCCTGAAACAAATAATATATGTTAATTAAAAAATAAAAGTTTTACTTCGATGTGTCAAAAAAAAAATAAATTCTATCAATCCTACTTCCGAAATCCATCCCGAATCTCTTCTTTCTTCTTAGTCCTCACTACCAGTTGTCCAGTCCTAGATTATTGAAATATAATAGTGTTGAATAAATATATTGGTTATATAAGATTGTATATCTCACAAGTAGAAAATATACCTTATTTTCAAGACCACATGAAATTTTAACAGATATCAATTTTATCTTAGATCACAAAGAATGATTCAATAAATTCCAAAAAGCTATAGAACAGATCACATTCTCTGGTCCCATGAAATTACAGTTAACACGGAGCTTACACTGGGGTCAGGCACTGCTTAAGAACTTCACATCTACTAATATAATTCTCCTAACACCATGATGTAAGTACTATTGTTATCTCATTTTGTATATAAGGAAACTGATGTAGAGAGAGACTCTAGAACTTGCCAAAGATCAGACGGTACATTATGGGGCTGAGATAGAGTATTATAGATGAAACAACAACATGGTAGTGGATATAAATGAAGGAAGTTAATGTAAAAGCACACACATGAAAAGAGTGTAAGCCTTCATAAAATTCATATTTACTTTAACCTTACCATTTAAACATATAATTATCACGAATTTCATTTATCCTTCATATTAATTATCCTTGTATAGAAAAGAGAGTTTTAAACACTTTCAGTTTCTTTTCCTGGAATCTGAAGAAGATGGAGTTGGACATTTCACCACTTCTTTTTTTTTAAGATTTTATTATTTATTTGTCAGAGAGTGAAACAGAGAGTGAGTGAGCACAAGCAGGGGAATCAGCAGGCAGAGGGAGAAGCAGTCTCCCCGTTGAACAAGGAGCCCAATGTGGGACTTGATCCCAGGACCCTGAAATCATGAAGGACCCCCGGGGTCATGACCTGAGCCAAAGGCAGCTGTTTAACTGACTGAGCCACCCAGGTGTCCCTACCACTTCTTTTTTTTCTTAAGTTTAGTTTTCCTCCATTTGCAGCAGATGGTCCAGTCAGAGCAGTATCTGATTGCAAGTTCATCAGCATTGCACTTCATTCTGCAGTTATAGGTTTCTAAAGAGCATGTGTCTTTAAAAAATGAGGTCCTGGCTTTGAAAAGAGAAAAAAAAATTATATTAGGTTATATTTTTTATTTTTATCTTTTAATGTCTAAAGCGTTCTATGATAAATTAAAACATCAGTAGAGAACTTTCTCAGAAAAAAGTAACAGAAAAAAATACAGAAGACAAAAGCAGAGATACTGAATAAAGATTAATGAAGATCTTTTCCATAGGGTAGGTAAATGGGGCAGTGAGCTGAAGAGGAGAGTTTTCGATGAGAACTGTTATGGCATATTTCTGTGTAAAATGAATAATTTGTTTAGGGGTGGGGATTCATGATGCAAGAAACAATGTTTGACTTCACGAGTGAAGTCTTTAAAAAGTGAGTGGGGATAAAAATCTAGTTGAAAGTGGAGGGGTTAACCTTAAATCAGAATGGAGAGAAGGCAGAGTAAGATAAAATTAGGTGAAGGCATATGGTGGTGGGAAAATGAGAAAGTTATCTCTTGGTACTTTTACTTTCTTGGTGAAATAAAAAGAAATCATCAACTGAGAATGAGGGAACAGAGGAAGCTGAGTCTTGGTTCTAACTGTCCAGTACATTTGGGCTCAAAGCCATGTCTCCTTCACTGAGGAAATGTCTAAGATTGCACAAACTCCCATAAGTCATAATTTCTCACTTTGGTTTCTCTCTCTCTCTCTCGCTCTCTCGGTGTCACATAGGAAAACTTGGGAAACTCTTTGGCATTATTTCCTAAAGTTGAAGATACACATGTTCTATGAAAAAAGTTTAATTCCTAGGTATATATCTGATAAGTATGTGTTCACATATACAACAAGAATCATTGAGCAAAAATTCATAGCAGTAATAGTATTTATAGCAGCCAAATCCTAGAAACAATCTAAATGTTCATCAACAATAAAATGAATAAGTATACTGTGGCATATTACTATGATGGAACACTATATAGGAATAAAAACTAATGAACTTCAGTTGTACACAGCAACATATTTGAATTTCATGCATGTTGTATGGAGTAAAGTAAGCCAGTTACAATATCATTTCTTTTATATAAATTGTAAAGCAAGGTGACAAAACTAAACAATAGCATATAGATATATGTGCTTAGGTGACAGAATCCTAATATATGTTTTCCTGCAGCCAGAACCCTAATGTTTGGTTATCTACCATTCTTCTAGATATCCTAGGCATAAATCTGTATTAGTTTAAGCCAATGATAGTGTTCTCTATTTCTTTGCCAGTGATTAGTTTGAGGGTGGGTATGCAATTCATTTCTGGGGAACTTCTGAGAAAGTATTCCTTGTCAATAATGAAGAAATGTACTCCTTTTACTCTGGTGTAATGTGGTGGATCTGGATATGATGTTCAAAACAGTGACAGGTATCTTGCGACCATAGGAAAATCTAGTCAAGGATAAATCTGACTCTTTTCCAATACTTGACAGTGTGGATGATCTGCTGCATTAGCCAATTTCAGAATTGTCTGACCTTTGGACTTCTTATGTGCAATAATATATTTTCTTTATTGTTTAAGCCAGTTGAATCTGAGTTATTTGTTGCTTGAACCTGAAAACATACTCACTGGTACAGCAAGCATTTACAGTAAAATGTAAAAAAAAAGAAAAACCCTCACAGAATGGGAGAGGATATTTGCAAACCTATGTCTGATAAAGGTTTAGGGTCCAGAATATACAAAGAACTGGCAACTCAATAATAAAAGACAACCTAATTAAAAAAGGAGTAAAGGAATTGAATAGACATTTCTATAAAGAAGATATAAAAATGGCCCATAAAACATGAAAAGATGATCAACATCATTAAGTAGCAAATTAAATGCAAATTAAAACTACAATGAGATATTTCTATAGCAACTAGGATAATGATAATAACAAAGACAGACAATAGCAGATGTTGGTGAAGATGTGGAGAAATTGGACCTTCATGCACAGCTGGCGGGATTATAAGATGAAGCATGCAGCTGTGGAAAATTGTTTGACAATTACTCAGAAAGTTAAACATAGTTATTTTTAAAAAAGATTTATTTATTTGAGAGAGTGAGCAGGGGGAGGGGCAAAGGGAGAGGGAGACAAGCAGACTGCACACTGAGTGGGGAGCCCGACTCAGGGCTCGATCCTAGGACCCCGAGATCATAACCTGAGCCAAAATCAAGAGTCAGATGCTTAATCGACTGAGTCACGCAGGTGCCCCTAAACATAGTTATTGTATAACACAGCAATTCTATTCCAAGTTATATACTCAAAAGAATTGAAAATATGTCCACAAAAAAACTTGGCTATAAGTGTTCATAGCACATCATTCATAATAGCTCCAAAGTAGAAACAATCCAAATGTCCATTAACTGATGAATGGATGAGTAAAAGGTAATGTATCCATTCAATAGAAAACCATTCATCAATTGAAAGAAATTGAGCACTGAAGCATGCTACATGGATGAATTTTGAAAAACATGCCAAGTGAAAGAAAACAGACTCTAAGGGTCACGTATTGTATGATTATATTAAATATCCAGAATAGGTAAATTGATAGAGACAGGAAGTAGATTAGTGGCTGCCAGGGTCTGAAGGGAGGGGAGGATGGGGAATGACTGTTAATGAACATGAAGTTTCTTTATGGGGTGATGAAATATTCTGGAATTAGATAGTGGTGATGGTTGCACAACTTTATGAATATATAGGAAACCACTGAGATGGTATACTTTAAAAGAGTGTATTTTATCTCATTAAAAATATATAAAAAAACGAGAACAATGAGGGGAATCTTGAACTGCCAGCTATTAAAATGTGCTCTAAGGTAGTGGGTGCATCAGAAGAGATTGGTAAGTCCATAGATAATAATATAAACCCCATTTATAAATCCAATGATTAATATATTTTTATTATATATTATTGGTGGATTTAAAAATTAACTTGGGAAGGTTAGATTGATTATTCAATAATATGCCTGTATAACTGGTCATCTGGTTAGTGTTAAGATGGAATCTTAATTCCCATCATACCCAAAGTCATTTCTACTGAGGCCCTTACCAAGACTGGTGATCAGAGTTCTGTGAACCACAGATAATGATGGGGCAGCCTCCTCTTCACCCTTGGCCATTCTAATCATCACTCACTTCCATTGTTTCAATTTCCCAAGTTTCCTGTGTTCTGTGAACATCCTCTCACCATCTTTGGATCAAACAATAGTCCTTAAGTTAGAGTTCAAAATAAGTGAAATCACTGAAGGGGACCACCTTATGAATCTGTCCTTAGCATCAACTCTCCATTCCTGTTAGGGCCAAAGCACTCCTCTGACATTCTTCATTGTGTGGTACGATCTGCACCTGACTAATTTATTTTCAAATTCTTGGAAGACCTTTTATTCTCTCTCATTTATATTTTCATATCTCTGGAATGAAAGATTTCTGTCTTACCTTGAGGAACTATGGACAGCAAAGCAAGGACTCCAAGGATGGAATGCAAGACCCTCATAGTTGAATAACTGGAGAGAATCAGTAGCTGTGATGAAGAGAACTTCTTTGTATATTTAGTACTCAAGAGATGAGTTGCTGTATGATTATTGAACCTTTTAGTAGCAAGAACATTTCTGTGTTCCAATGAGCCTTCATATCAGGAGACAGCATGCAATGGACATGACTATCAGTCATTCAAAGTACATTTGTCAAATGTTGACAGGTTGTAGGCAAAGACAGTAGGATGCACAACACTTACAGAAGAGGGGCAGCCATAGTGAAGGAAGAAGAGAAAGTCTGTGAAAAACCATTATCTTATGGCTCCTGGCAGAACTGTAAAGGTTAAGGCATTTCCAGAGTTAAAGTATTCAATTTATTTCCTCAATAACAGGAGGAGAAACACTATTATAACAGCATGTCTATTTATAAATATTTTTTGGAATGTATCTTACCAGACTTAAGCAATGAAATTACATTTAAAACCATATACAGGCTACTGAGAGATTAAAAAAAGCTTCTATTTGATTGCCTTCTGTCCAACTACCTGAATGAAACTGACTCATTTTTATATCTAAAGTCTTAGGTAATACAAATTGTATACACATCACAGTTATACGTAATGTGAGAGGAATCAAAAAGAAAGAGTGGACCTTTGATGCACTTAGGACAGCAAGTAATACAGAAAAATCAATGGCAATGCAACACGAACATATGGCTGACAAAGTGGCATAAATGACCTCACAGACACGAACGACATGAACATAAGGGAACACCAGAGTAGTTTTGGTGGCTTAGGGAATGCTTAAAGAAGGCACAGTAAAAATACTAATTTTAGAAACTGCAAAGTGCATTCACACTCATGATCTTATTTGATGTTTCTATTTTTTTAGATGGTCTTACTCCAGCTCCTTTCTGCTGTGGCTTCCTCTGGGTACTGCTTCTATTTCAGGGTTTCAGTGAATGCGACACACAGTTTCCTTATTGGAGAAGGTCCTCCCTGGCTACTGAGACTTTGAAAATGACTTCTTGAGCTGATTCAGGATATGGGATTGGTGGAGGCTCGTGGTGCTATTATCATAGGTCTTGAAAGAGGTAAACCTCAAAAGTCTTAGCCTAAGCCAGTGAGGGTGCTGGAAGCTCTGGGGATGACTTTCCCTAAGTCTGGGTTCATGTTTTTTTCTCCTCTGAAATTGCTGGGACAGTGGTACTTGGCAATAAGCATCTCCCAGCACCCTAAAAGGTCACAGTGGGATTTTAGGGTCATTGGGGTGTGTGCTGGTTATTGAGGACTGCTCCACTTACTTAAATTTGTCTGACCTGGAGTCTTTAACATCTCTGATTATAAATTCAGAAGTTACTGATTTTTCTTATGTGTCTTGGAATTCTTGCCTTCTTGATCATGAGGAAAAACTTTGGAAGTATAGCTTACATTGCAAAGAAATCAAATATATGAGCACAAGTCATCGAGTTCCCTTACGGAATACCGAGGGCAGAATTTTCAGTGATACTTTGACATTTTCTATAAATACCTATTTCCCATCCAGGTAAATCTGGGGCCAGAAGGTGGGCTTGAAAGGCTGCTCAGGAGGCCCAAGAACATTGTGTGATCCATGGGCTGGCAATCAGGGACATCAAAGGAAGGATGGGAAGAAGGTTCACTGCATTCTGGGGGTGGGTTGGTGTGTACCAGCTGAGTGTTGAAAGGTAGCTTATCACCAAATTGCTTAGGGCCTCAGGAAAAAAAAAAAAAGGCACATTGACAAATACAGAACACAGAGAAGAAAATCAGATAGCCATCAAGTTATCAAAGTACAAATTGTCACAGGAGAAGTAGAAAGGAGTTGATTTACCATGAGATAGTAAATTAGAACTAGGAATTACTGGGTTTTATTGGACATACCTCTCCAGAAAGGCACTAAATACTCAATAAATAATTTATAATCAAGTGTTTATTGTCTACGTCCCCTCCCTCTACTAGTAGTATTGAAAGCTTTGCAGTCCTTAATACATCAATTATTTCTTTTCTTCTTTGGCACGAGCCAAGCTACTCATGCTGTTTGACAAGGTCCAAGTATGGGGGACAATCCTGAAAAACAGGAGACTCCACAGCTGGCTCCTGCTACTCTCTTTCATTTTGTTTATGGCAATCTTTATAATTGTGGGAATATTTCTGGGGTTTCATGACAAAGTGACTACTCATCTTAGTTACGCCTATCTAAGCAGTCATAATGAAACTAATTCCACGAAGAATTAGTTTCTATAGAACAAAATAACAAGACGGTCACGCTCTGTCTAGCACCTTTCTCTTGCGTACTGTTTTTTAGTTTTAGCGAAAGTCAGTAAGCGGAAATCAATAAAGGTCATGTTAATCATTACAAAGGAAAAATAAAAGAAGGCTATGTCTGTAATCCAGAGAATGATCTAAGATTATCTCGATAAATTGTAAAAAAAAACATAATCACATGTTACGAAAGTATGGAAAAACAAAAATATCCTAACATATAAATAAAGTTCCACTGAGGCTGTCAGGAGGAGATGCTTGCAACCTGATCCTGTGTCTGTGTCTCCTCATTCGCTGACGTCCTTCCCTACGAGAGACCCACCCCGGGTGGAGCTGGATCCCGGCAATTCATTATATCTAAGTCATTAAGTCTAGCCCACACTCAAGGGGACAGTTTGCATGTGAGTGTGAACATAGGGGTAGGGATAATTAAGGATTACCTTAGATGCTACTTACCACAGACAACAAAAGATAAAAATAGCCAATCAAACCTATCAACATACATACAAATGCTACATAAACTATTTTCAAATTGAATTTAACTTCAGAGTAAAAGAATAATATATCATGACCAAGGAGTGGTTGTTTGGGAATGAAAGGATGGGCCAACTTGAGAAAATCAATTATTTTAATATATAAATTTATTCCATTTTTATTACATCTTCTTTATTCATTCATCCATTGATGGACATTTAGGGTCTCATATCTTGGATATTGTGAATAATGTTGCAATAAACATGGGAGTGCATATATTTCTTTGATATCCTGTTCTCATTCCTTTAGGAGTAGAATGGCTGGATCATATTATAGGTGTATTTTTAATTTTTTGAGGAAACTCTATACTGTTTTTCATAGTGACTGAACCAGTTCACGTTCCCATCAATAGAGTACAAGTAGTCCCTTTGCTCCACATTCTCAGCAACACGTGTTACTTTTTGTCCTCCTGATGATAGCTACTCTAACAGGTGTGAGGTGATGTGTCATTGTAGTTTTTATTTGCATTTCCCTGGTGATTAGTGATGTTGGGCATCTTTTCATGTATGTACCTAATGGCCATTTGGATGACTTTAAAAAAAATGCTTAGTTCATCTGCCCATTTTTTGGTTGGATTGTTTGGGTTTTTTTGTTATTGAGTTATATAAGCTCTCTATATATTTTGGATATTAACCCCATACCTGGTATTTGGTTTGCAAATATTTTCTCCCATTTTGTAGGTTGCATTTTCATTTTATTGATAGTTTCTTTTACTGTGCAGAGATTTTGAGGCAGTCCAACTTGATTTTGTTATTGTTGTTTGTGCTTTTGGTGTCATATCCAGATAATCATTGCCAAGACCAATGTTGAGGAGCTTCTCTGTGTTTTTTTTCTAGGAGTTTTATGGTAGCAGGTCTTATAATTAAGTCTTTGATCCATTTTGAGTTAATTTTTGTGAGTGGTGTAAGAGAGGGGTCCAATTTCATATTTCTGCATGTGTTTGTTCAGTTTTCCCAACACCATTTGTCAAAGACACTATCCTTTCCTCTTTGGGTTTTCTTGGCTCTCTTTTATATTAGTTGACCATATCTGCAGGGGTTTATTCCTGGGCTTTCTATTGTGCTGTGTTTCTGCTGTATGTGCCTATTTTTATGCCAGTAACCTGCTGTTTTAATTACTAGTTTTGTAGTATAGATTGAAATCAGAAAGTGTGATGCCTCCAGCTTTATTTTGTTTTCTTTTTTTCATGATTATTTTGGCTATTCAGGGTCTTTTGTGGTTCCATAACATTTTAGGATTGTTTTTTTCTATTTTTATGAAAAATGCCATTCAAATTTTCATAGGGGTTGTATTGAATCTGTAGATGGCTTTGGGTAGTATTGATATTGTAATAATATTAATTATTCTGATCCATGATATAGATGTCTTTTCAGTTGTGTATCCTTTGATTTCTTTCAACAAAGTCTTGTAGTTTTGTTATACAGATCTCTTACCTCCTTGGTTAAACTTATTCCTAGGTATTTCATTTTGGTTTTGATGTTATTGTAAATTAGTGTTCTCTATTTCCTTTCATCTGTTTCATTATTAGTGTATAGAAATGCAACTGATGTCTGTATGTAGATTTTATATCCTGTAACTTCATTGAATTCTTGATTGGTTCCAACAGTTTTTTTTTTGGTTGAGTCTTTGGGTTTTTCTATATGTAAAATCATATCATCTGTAAATAATGACAATGTAATTTTTTTTTCTGATTCGGTTGCCTTTTATTTCTTTGTCTTGCCTAATTGCTCTAGTTAGGACTTCCAGTACTACGTTGGATAAGAGTGATGGGAGTGAACATCTTGTCTTGTTCTTGATCTTAGAGGAAAAGCTTTCAGTCGTTCACCATTTAGGATGATGTGAGGTATGGATTTGTCATATATGGCCTTTATTATGTTAAGGTATATTTCTTCTATAAACACTCTAGTATATTCTTTTTCTAGTTCCTTGAGGTGTAAAGTTAAATTGTTTATTTTCGATTTTTCTAATTTCTTAATATATTTATTTATCACTATATACTTCCTTCTAAGAACTGCAGCATCTCATAGGTTTTGGTATGTTGTGTTTCTCTTTCCTTTGTTTGAAAATATTTTTTGATTTCTCTTTTGGTTTCTTGTTTGACCCATTAGTTGTTTAGGAGCATGTTGTTTAGTTTCCACATAGTTGTAGATTTTACAGCTTTCCTTGTGTTGTCAGTTTCTAGTTTCATACCATTATGGTCAGAAAAAT
Organism: Mirounga leonina; assembly: GCF_011800145.1. NCBI lineage: Eukaryota > Metazoa > Chordata > Mammalia > Carnivora > Phocidae > Mirounga > Mirounga leonina. Next base: position 11,706,057 of record NW_023270454.1, read on the forward strand.
ACTTGGCATGATATCAGTCTTCTTAAATCTGCTAAGACTTGATTTTGCATCCTATCACTTGATCTTTTCTGGAGAATGTTTTGTGTGTATTTGAGAAGAATGTGTATTTTGTTGCTGCTGGATAGAATGTTTTATATATGTCTGTTAGGTCCATTTGGTCTAAAGTATGGTTCATGTCCAATGTTTCCTTGTTGATTTTCTCTTTGGGTTTTCTATCTACTGCTGAAAGTGGGTTTCTGAGGTCTCCTACAATGATTGTATTATTCTGTATTGCTCCTGTCGGATCTGTTAGTATTTGCTTAATGTATTTAGGTGTTCTGATGTTGGGTGTGTATATATTTCTGATACATCTTCTTGATGAATTCACATCTTTATCATTATGTAATGGGCTTTGTCTCTTGTTACCATTTGACTTAAGTCTATTTTGTCTAACTTCAGTTATACCTACTTTTTTGGTTTGCTTGTTTCTACTTGCATGGAATACCTTTTTCCATCCCTACACTTTAAGCTTATGTGTGCCCTTAAAATTGAAGTGAGTCTCTTGTAGGCAGCATATGCTTGGATCTTTTTTTTTTTAAATTCATTCAGCCACTCTGTGCTTTTCAGTTGGTGAATTCAATACATTTACATAAAGTAATTATTGATATGTGAGGACTTACTAATATCATCTTATTGATTACTTTCTGGTTGCTTTGTATTTGCATTGTTTCTTTTTCCTTCTGTTTCTGCCAACCTTTGTAAATTGGTGATTTTCAATGTGGTATGCTCTGTTACCTCTCTTTTTTTTTAATCTGCTGTGAATCTACTCTAGATTTTTGCCTTATGGTTGTCATGAGGCTTACATAGACCATCTCATAGATAAAACAATCCATTTTATGCTGATAACAACTTATCTTCAATAGCTGACAAAAGCTCTACATTTTTACTCTCACCTTTTACATTTTTGATGTCACAGTTTACCTCATTTTATGTTGTGTATTTGTTAACAAATTAAAGTCACTGTAATTATTTTTATTACTTTTTCCTTTAGCCTTTATACTATAGTTAAGTGGTTAACTCACTATCCTATTATAGAATTAAAGTTTTCTAAACTTGACAATATATTTTTCACTTTTACCGGTTTGTTGTATACTTTCATACATTTTCATGTTGCTGATTAGCATCTTTTTATTTGAGCTTAAAGAACTCATTTTATTTTTTTTGTAAAGCACTTCTAGTGATGATAAGCTCCCTCATCTTTTGTTTATCTGGGGATGTCTTTATTTCTCCTTCATATCTGAAGCAAAATTTGCCATAGGCTATTCTATTTTATTTTAGTTATTTTATTTTATTTTTTATTTTTTGCCATAGACTATTCTTGGATGCCAATTACTATCTTCCTTTTCTCTCTCTCTCTTTTTTTAAGATTTTAATTATTTATTTGAGAGAGAGAATGAGATAGAGAGCATGAGAGGGGGGAGGGTCAGAGGGAGAAGCAGATTCCCTGCTGAGCAGGGAGCCTGATACGGGACTCGATCCCGGGACTCCAGGATCATGACCTGAGCCGAAGGCAATCGCTTAACCAACTGAGCCACCCAGGCACCCCCAATTACTATCTTCCAACACTTTGAGTAAATTATTACACTTTCCTGGCCTGTGGGGTTTCTGCTGAGAAAGTCACTGATAGACTAATAGTGGTTCCTTTGTGAGTTATGTACTTTGTTCTCTGAATTTCTTTAGGATTCTTTCTTTATTTTTGATTTCAATAGTTTTGTTATAAAGTTACTTGGAGAACATCTTTTCACATTGAGATAATAGGGCACAGTTAGCTTTGCAAACTTGAATGTCTAAGTCTCTCCCTTGGTTTGGGAGACTAATCAACTATCACATCTTTAAATAAACTTTCTGTCCCATAATTCCTCTTTCTCCTTCTGGAATACAAATTCTTCTTCTTATTTTTTAAAGATTTATTTATTTATTTTGGAAAGAGAGAGAGAGTGGGGGTAGGGGGAGAGGGAGAGGGAGAGAGAGAATCTCAAGCAGACTCCCTGCGGAGCATGGAGCCTGACAGGTGGCTCTATCCCAGGACCCCAAGTTCATGACCTGAGCTGGGAAATCAACGTCAGTTGCCCAACTGGCTGAGCCACCCAGAATAATCTGAAATCCATATTATTCTAATATCTTTTTGTTGGGATGCCATAGATCATTCAGGCTTGTTTTGTTTTTTTTTTTTAATTCTTTTGTCTTTGGTCTCTTCCAACTGTGTTATTTCAAAATTCCTATCCTCTAATTTACTTACTCTTCCATCTGCTCTACTCTACTACAGACATTCTCTATTCATTCTTCATCTCATTCATTGAATCCTTTTTTAAAGTTGAAAGATAATTGACATACACTATTGTATTAGTTTCAGTTGCATAACATAGTGATTTGGTATTTATATATTACAAAGTGGTCACTGCAATAAGTTTAGTTATCTGTCATCATACAAAGTTGTTATAATTATTGACCATATTTTCTATGCTATATATTATATCTCCCTGACTTATTTATTTTATAACTGGAAGAATATACCTCTTAATCCCCTTCACCTATTTTGTCCATTCCTCCCCTACTTCCCCTCTAGCAACTATCAGTTTGTTCTCTCTATCCATGAGTCTTTTTCTGTTTTGTTTTGTTTGTTTCTTGTTTTTTAGATTCCATATATAGGTGAAATCATATAGCATTTTGTCTTTTTCTGTCTGACTTATTTCATTTAGCGTAATACCATTTAGATCTGTCTATGTTGTTGCAAATAGAAAGATTTCATTCTTTGTTATGCTGAGTAATATTACTTACACACACACACACACACACACACACACCCCACATCTTTATCCATTGTCTATTGACGGACATTTAGGTTGCTTCCATATCTTGGTGATTGCAAATAATGCTGCAATGAACATAGGTGTGCATATGTCTTTTTGAATTCTTATTTTCCTTTCATTGGACAAATACCCAGAAGTGAAATTGTTGGACGGTATGATAGTTGTTTTTTAATTTTTTCAGGAACCTCAATTTTGGTTTTCATAGTGCTATACCAGTTTATGTTCCCATCAGCAGTGCATGAGAATTCTCTTTCCTTCCACATCCTTGCCAACCCTTGTTATTTCTTGTTTTTTTTTTTTTGATAATAGCCATCCTGACAGGTGTGAGGTGATACCTCATTGTGATTTTGGTTTGCATTTCTTTGATGGTTAGTGATGTTGAGCCTTTTTTTCATATGTCTGTTGGCCATCTGTATGTCTTCTTTGGACAAAATGTCTGTGCAGATCCTCTTCCCATTTTTTAATCAGATGGTTTGATTTTTTTGATATTGGGTTTTATGAGTTTTTAAAATATATTTTGGATGTCAACCCCTTATTGGATATATGCAAATATCTTCTCCCATTCAGCAGGTTGCCTTTTTGTTTTGTTGATGGTATTTTTTTACTGTGCACAATCTTTTTGGTTTGATGTAGTCTCATTTGTTTATTTTTGTTTTTGTTGTCCTTGCCTGAGGAGACAGATCCAAAGAAATCACTAAGACTAATGTCAAAGAGCTTACTGCCTATGTTTTCTTCTAGGAATTTCATAGTTTCATGTCTTATATTTAAATCTTTAATTCATTTTGAATTTATTTTTGTATGTGGTGTAAGAAAGTGGCCCAGTTCTATTCTTTTGCATGTAGCTGTCCAGTTTTCCCAACACCAATTACTGAAGAGACTGTCTTCTCCCCATTGTATATTCTTGCCTCCTTTATCATAGATTAATTGACCATTTAAGCCATAGATTTATTTCTGAGCTTTTATTCTGTTCCATTGATCAATGTGTCTATTTTTGTGCCAGTACCATACTGTTTAGATTACTATAGTTTTGTGGTATAATTTGAAATCTGGGACCATTTTACCTCCAGCTTTTTTCTTTCTCAAGATTGTTTTGGCTATTCAGGGTCTTCTGTGCTTCATAAAAATTTTAGGATTATTTGTTTTAGTTCTGTGAAAAGTGCCTTTGGTATTTTGATGGAGATTGCATTGAGTCTGAAGACTGTTTTGTGTAGTATGGACATTTTAACAATATTAAATCTTACAATCCATGAGCATAGTATATCTTTCCATTTATTTGTGTTATCTTCATTTCTTTCATCAGTGTCTTATAGTTTTTAGAATACATGTGTTTTACCTCCTTGGTTAAATTTATTCCTTGGCATTTTATTTTATTTTATTTTTTGATATAATTGTAAATGGCATTGTTTCCTTAATTTCTCATTCTGATAGTTCATTATTAATGTTTAGAAATTAGTGTATAGCAACAGATTTTCAAATATTGATTTTGTATCTTGCAAATTTATTGAATTCATTTATTTATTCTAATAGTTTTTTGGTGGTGGCCTTAAAGTTTTATATATATATGGTATTATATCATCAACATGTAGTTAACAATTTTACTTCTTCCTTTCCAATTTGGATGCCTTTTATTTTGGTTTAGGTATCACTGTAATGCTGGCCTCATAGAATGAGCTTGGAAGAATTCCTTCCATTTCAACTTTTTGGAATAATTTGAGAAGACTAGGTATTAACTGTTCTTTAAGTATTTGGTAAAATGCAACTGTGAAGCCATCTGGGCTTGGATTTTTGTTTTGTTAGGATTTTTGGTTGCTGATTCATTTTCATTACTAGTAATCAGTCTGTTCAGATTTTTATGTCTTCCTGTTTCAGTCTTGGAGTACTGTATGTTTCTAGGGATTTATCCATTTCTTCTAGGTTTTCTAATTTATTGGTGTATAATTGCTTGTAGTAGTCTTTAGTAATTTTTATGATCCTTTGTGTTTCTGTGTTATCAGTTGTAACTTCTCCTTTTTCATTTCTGATTTTATTTATTTGGGCCCTCTCTCTTATTTTCTTGATGAGTCTTGCTAAGGGTTTATCAATCTTGTTTATCTTTTTGAAGAAAAGTTTTATTTTTTTAGTCTCTGTTTATTTCTGCTCTCAGTTTTATTATTTCCTTCTTTCGACTAATTTTGTGCTTTTTTTTTTCCTAGTTCCTTTAAGAGTAAGTTTGTTGAATCACAGACCTGTACCTCTGAAACAAACATTATATGTTAAAAAAAAGAAGATAGTAGGAAGGGAAGAATGAAGAGGGGGGAATCAGAGGGGGAGAAAACCATGAGAGACTATGGACTCTGAGAAACAAACTAAGGGTTCTAGAGGGGAGGGGTGTGGGAGGATGGGTTAGCCTGGTGATGGGTATTAAAGAGGGCACGTATTGAATGGAGCACTGGGTGTTATATGCAAACAATGAATCATGGAACACTACATCAAAAACTAATGATGTAGTGTATGGTGATTAACATAACATAATAAAATAAAAAAAAAGATTAAGTTTAGATTGCTTACATTTGAGATTTTTCTTGTTTCCAGAGGTGGACATATATCAATATAAACTTTCCTTTTAGAACTGCTTTTGCTGCATCCCACAGATTTTGGAACATTGTGTTTTCATTTTTTTTTTAACTGTAAAACACAAGTCAGATTTATTAGATATGTCCAGTCAGCAATGGTGATCTTCTTGCTGGTCTTGCCATTCCTGGACCCAAAGCACTCCATGGCTTCCACAGTACTCATGCCCTCTTTCACCTTGCCAAGGACCATGTGCTTGCCATGCAACCACTCAGTCTTGGCCATGCAGATGAAACACTGGGAACCATTTGTGTTGGGTCCAGCATTTGCCATGGGCAAGATGCCAGGACCCATATGCTGCAGGATGAAATTCTCATTTTCAAATTTCTCCCCCTAAATGGACTTCTGCCAGTGCCATTATGACACGTGAAGTCACTGCTCTGGCACATAAATCCCAGAATAATCTGTTGAAAGCAGGAATCTTTATAAACAAATCCTTTCTCCCTAGTGCTCATGAAAATTCTCTGCTGTCTTTAGAAATTCATTTGCAAACAGCTCAAAGAAGATGTGGCCTAAAGGCTTGCCATCCATGGTGATGTTGAAGAACACGGTGGGGTTGACCATGGCTGGGTGGCTCAGGCGGCTCTAGAGCAGCTGCGTCTGCAAGGCCTGTGTTTTCATTTGCATTTGTCTCTAGGTAGTTTTTGATTTTCTTTGAATTTTTCATTGACCCATTGGTTGTTTAGTGGCATGTTTGTTTACGTGTGTATGTTTGTTTGTTCCAGTTTTATTGTAATTGATTTCTAGTTTTGTATCATTGTGGTTGGAAAAGATGCGTGATATGATTTCAATTTTCTTAACTTTATTGAGACTTGTTTTGTGGCCTCATATGCGATCTATCCTGGAGAATGTTCCATGTGCACTTAAGAAGAATGTGTATTCTGCTGATTTGGGGTTGAATGTTCTATGTATATGTTTATTAGTCCCATTTGGTCTAATGTATCACTTAAGACCAGTATTTCCATATTAATTTTTTGTCTGGGCGATTTATCCATTGATGTAGGTGGGGTGTTAAAGTCCCCTGCTGCTATTGTATTACAGTTAATTTCTCCCTTTGTGTCCTTTAATATTTGTTTTGTATGTTTAGGTGCTCCTCTGTATGTAATGACCTTCTTTGTCCTGTTACACTTTGTTTTAAAGTCTCTTTTGCACAATGTTTATAGCAGCATTATCTACAATAGCCAGATTATGGAAACAGCCCAAGTGTCCATCAACTGATGCATTCTAAGAGCTCTACATTCTCCTCCCTCCATGTTTTATATTTTTGATATGATGAATGGATGAAGAAGATGTGGTATATATAGACCATAGAATATTACTCAGTCATAAAAAAGAATGAAAGCTAGCCACTTGCAAAACATGGTTGGAGCTAGAGAGTATATTGCTAAGTGAAGTAAGTCAGTCAGAGAAAGACAAATACCATATGATTTCACTCAAATTGGAGTTTAAGAAACAAAACAAATATGGGGGGAAAAAAAGAGAGAGAGAGAAACAAACCAAGAAACAGACTCAACCTTAGAGAACAAACTGATGATTACCAGAGGGGAAGTTGGGGGGGGGGGATGGGTGAAATAGGTGATAGGGATTAAAGAGTGCACTTGTGATAAGCACTAGGTTTTGTATGGAAGTGTTGAATCACTATATTTTACACATGAAATTAATATTACACGGTATGTTAACTAACTGGAATTAAAATAAAAATTTAAAAAACAAAAGATGATTTAAACAAAAGATTTATTTAACTAACTAGGGAAAAAGTCTATTTTGTCTGATATAAGTGTTGCTACCCCAGCTTTCTTTTCATTACCATTTGCATGAAATATCTTTTTTTGTTTTTAAAGATTTTATTTATTTATTTGAGAGACACAGACAGAGATAGCAAGGGAGCATGAGTGGGGAGGAGAGGGAGAAGCAGACTCACCAAGCAGGGAGCCCAACATGGGACTTGATACCACGATCGTGAGATCATGACTTGTGCTGAAGGCAGACACTTAAACGACTGAGCCACCCAGGCATCCCTGCATGAAATATCTTTCTCTACCTTTTCACTTTCAGTGTGTATGTGTCTTCAGGTTTAAAGTGAATCTCTTGTAGGCAGCATGTAAATGGATCTTGGGTTTTTTTTTTTAATCCATTCAGTTACCCTATGTTTTTTGATTGGATCATTTAGTCCATTTACATTTAAAGTAATTATTGATAGATATGTACTTATTGTCATTTTGTTGATTGCTTTTGTGGTTCTCTGTTCTTTTCTTCTCTTGTTCTCCTCCCTTATAATTTGATGAGTTTCTTTAGTGTTATGTTTGGATTCCATTCTCTTTACTTTTTGTATATCTGTTATAAGTTTTTTGTTTGTAGTTACTAGGAGGTTCATGTAACAACCTATGTATACAACAGTCTATTTTAAATTGGTGGTCATTTAAATTTGAATGCATTCTAAGAGCTCTACATTCTCCCCACTCCATGTTTTATATTTTTGATATCTTTTAAGTCTTTTTATTTTGTGTATCCTTTAACTAATATTGCAGTTATACTTGATTTTATAATTTTTGTCTTTTAACAACTTCACACTAACTTAATAAGTGATTGATCCATTACCTTTATTATATGTTTGCCTTTACCATTGAGATTTTTTTCTTTCATCTATTTTCTTATTTCTGGTAATGGCCTTTTCTTTTTCACTTAAAGAAGTCCCTTTAGTATTTTTTATGCAACCTTCCTATTGTGGTGGGGCCGTGACTGCTGGGGGATGTACTGATTTGTGGGACTATTCCCATGCCTGGCTGGCTGCATGGTTCAACCATGACTCCTAAGGCCATGCTGTTGGATGGGAGTAGCCCACCAGCCAGGCTGGCTATGAAGCCCAGTTGTGACTGCTGTGGGTGCCCTGGTGGCTGAAGATATTGTCTTGTCAACTACAGTTCTGGCCAAGGTGCATGGCTGTGCATGGCTGTCAATGGGGCAGGCCGTCTGGTGTTAATAGCCTAAAGGGAGGATTTTAAAATGTTGCCTGCCAGCTCCAGGATCAGCAGAGCAGAACAAGACAGCAAAATGGCTGCTACCAGTGTCTCAGTCCCCAGGGAGAGCCCTGTCTGCCTCCTCCCTCTCCAGCAGGTACTCCAAGATTAGTCAGTGGGTCTCCATCACCTATCAATCTGGTGTTTTTGTGCTGGTTTCCAGGGTGAGTGTGTTTGTGAGTGAGTCCTTAAGAGTGGGTTTTCCTTTCCCTTCAGTTCTATAGTTTTCCTGGAGATATTCCCTGTTGGTTTTCAAATCCATGTGTTTTGGGGGCTTTTCTCTCCTATGCAGGATCTGAGGGTTGTGGAGCCTCTTTTATCTCTCTGGGTGCTTGCTGTCCCTTGTTGTAGAGGCTTTGTTGATTCGGTTTCTAGGTCCCCTTCAGAGGGAATTATTCCATATGTAGTTGTGGATTTGTTGGGTCTATGAGAGGAGGTGAGCTCAGGATTTTCCTACACCGCCATCTTGAACCTTGTCCTCATTTGTTGACTTAACTCTGGAATTTGTTGGTATCTTTCATAGCAAGCTCATTTTGGTTGTGTATTTTTTCCCTTATATCATTGAGCTATTTGAGTTTTCTTGTAGCCCACTGAGTTTCTTTTTTTCAAAACAGTTGTTTTTTGTTTAAAATTCCCAGTTTTATTGAAATACAATTTATATCCATCATTGTATAAGTTTAAGGGGTACAGCATAATGGTTTTACTTACATATATTGTGAGATGATTACAATAAGTTATCATCCATCATCTCATGTAGATACAATAAAAAGAGAAAACAAAGAAAGAAAAAAAGGTTTTTTTTCCTTTTGATGAGACTCTTAGGATTTTCTCTCTTAACTTTCCTGTATATAATACAGCAGCATTAACTATAGTCATGAGTACATTGCATTCCTTGTACTTATTTATCTTGTAACTGGAAGTTTTTATCTTTTGACCCCCTTCCTCCATTCCCTCTCCTCTTACCCCCAGGCTTCTGGTAACCACAAATCAGATAGTTTTCTGAGTTTGGTGTGTTTTTTGCATGCTTGTTTGTTTTAGATTTCACATATAAGTGAGATCATATAGTATTTGCCTTTCTCTGTCTCTCTATTTCACTTAGCATAATGCCCTCAAAGTTCATCCATGTTGTTGCAAATGGCAGGATTTCCTTGTGGTTTTTTAAAATTTTTATTATTATTATTTTTTAAGATTTATTTATTTGAAAGAGAGAGAGAGAGCATGAGCAGGAGGAGGGGCAGGGGGAGAAGGAGACAGAATCCTCAAGGAGACTCCTGCCTCAGAATTTGACCAGGATCTTGAGATCATGCCCTGAGCCAAAATCAAGAGTTGGCTGCCTAACCAACTGAGTCACCCATGTGCCCCCTTTGTGTGTGTGTGTGTGTATGTGTGTGTTATGGCTAAATAATCTTGCATTGTATATATTTGTACCACAACTTCTTTATCCGTTCATCTGTTGATGGACACCTGGGTTGTTTTCATGTCTATGTCTATTGCAAATAATGCTGCTATGAACATGAGGGTGCAGATATCTTTCTGAATCAGTGTTTTCTCAAAGCAGGTATTTTAAATTCTTTATCATCTAGATCACAATATTCCATGGATTTGAACTCAGTTGTTGGGAATTATTATTTTCCTTTTGGTGATGGCATATTTCCTTGATTACCTTATGCCAATGAATGTGGCACTATTCATTGTTGTTGCTTTATCTGGGGTTGTCGAGGATTTGCGCGGGTAGAACTTCTCCACTCCTCTCTCCCTCTTGTGGCAGAATTCTAGATTCTGTTTTCTCACGTTCTTACAACTTACTAGGCTGGCTGCTGGAAAGTTCTTTTTGTTTTCCAGAGGGTGGCACTAAAGCACCAGTTTGTAGTTTTTCCCTGGCGGGCCCTGGTCTGTTTTTCGGAGAGCGTTCTAGTTACCAGACCTGCTCACCGCGGAACCTGGGAGCAAGTCTGAGGGTCTGGGGTGGGAGTGGGGGTGGGGTGAGTGTTGGTTTAGTACTGTGGAGGGGGGTGTTGGGGGTGCCCTTGTGGGGTGATCCTCAGGTGGGTTACTCCCAAAGGCTTGTGTGCAGACTTCCTGCTGAAGTCCTGGAGCAGCCCGCAGGGGCTGCACCCCTTTAATGCCCTTTGAAATTCTTACTTGCTTCCTTGTTTTCCTCCTCCCTCTCAGACTTGGAGGTCCTGCCTCAGTACTCTGAATGCTGCTGGAGAGAAACAAGACTTCTCTGGCCGTGACTGGCACAGCTGGGAAGACAAGCGCAATTATTGGAAAATTATTATTTTCTTTTTGTGATGACATGTTTCCTTGACCCTTCGTGTTTCTTGTAGTTTTGTATTGCTGCCTTTACATTTGAAGCAACAGGCACCTACTGAAGTCTTTGCTGGTTACCTTTGGACGGGGTGTTCCGTTTGACGATGCTATTACTAACTGAGGCTTTCTCTTTGTATCCGCACACCTGCTCCCCTCTTTTTGCTCTCTCCTTTGGCAGAATTCTTAAGCTTTTATGTCTTCTCTCGTTCTTGCAACTCACCGTGTTGGCAACTGGAAACATCTCTTGTACAGAAGGTGGTGGTAGAGCTCAAGTGTATAGCTTCTTCCTTTCCCACGGACCGTGGCCTGTTTTCTGAGCATACACCTTATCCATACTTTTGTGTTTTATTCATGCGTGGAGGAAAAGTGTACACTGAACAGGAAAATGCACATGCTTTTTTTTTTTTTTTTTTTTAAAGATTTTATTTATTTATTTGACAGAGAAAGACACAGTGAGAGAGGGAACACAAGCAGGGGAAGTGAGAGAGGGAGAAGCAGGCTTCCCACGGAGCAGGGAGCCCGATGCGGGACTCGATCCCAGGACCCCGGGATCATGACCTGAGCCGAAGGCAGACACCTAACGACTAAGCCACCCAGGCGCCCCTGCACATGCTTTTCTAAAGAAGGGGGCCAGTTAAAGAATTATTGGGAAAGAAGGAAAAAAAAAAAACATAGGTAGAATTAAGGCACATAGTTTTCCTAATTACTTCAAAATTAGTTGCAATAAATACCTAGGGAATGTCACAAACAAAGCAGTGACCTTGAAATTATATGTGATTCCCATCAGAGTTTTAAAATGTCACTGTGTTTAATTCTAGGAACTACATGACCGAAGCATCTTCTACAGCCATTGTTTCCTCTTTTTAAGAAATAGCGCAATTACTAAACTGAACCTACAGTGAAGACCAAGGTTCCTCACAGGGATCAAGCCCCAGGCACCGACAGGGCCGTAGAGAGACACTTTGATGGTGAGAGTGCTAGGGATTCCCTGGCTGCTGCCCCAGCTGGCTTATGCCAAATATGCCTTCAGCAACTTAAAGAGGTTTCCTTGTATCTCTAGCTGATTAGGATTTTGTTAAAGGAGCATATGTTGCATTCTATCAGTTGCAATTTCAATATCTAGTGTGATGATCAGAGGTTGCTCTCCTTTAATCTGTTAGCACTCATTCCTTAGTAGTTTTCCTAATAAATTGCCGTCTTCCTGCATTTCGAGGACAGAACCTTTCTTGGTCACAATACGTTAGGCTTTCGGTACAGTGAGTGGGTCTCACTTTGCTAATGTTTATTTAGGAGTTTTGCATGTATTTGAAATACCATTTTAACCACTTCTTCTTCGTGTGCTATCATTTGGGTTTTTTTTCTTCTTTTTAATTGGGTTAAAATACACATACTTAGATTTCCCATCTTAACCATTTTTAAGTGTACAGTTCGTGGTACTAAATACATTCACATTGTTGTACAACCATCATGCCATCCGTGCCCCTAACTCTTTTCTCTTGTGAAGTTGAAATAAAGCTGAAGCTCTGTACCTATTCTCCCCTTTCTCCACCCCTGGCAACCATCACTGTACTTTCTGTCTTTATGATTTTGACAACTCTAAGTACTCATATAATGTTGGTATAGAAGATATCCCCATCTCCCTGTTGACACTGTGTGAAAAGCATTTTGTTCTTCATTTGACTCATTCAGCATAACAAGATGGCATTGCTAATAAAATATTATGTTCATCCTCCAATGAATTCTGTATACATGAATCAGCAATCAACCTTAATCTGAAAAAAATATGTTCCACAAAATATAAACACTATACACTAAGCTCAGTTCAGTTTTGGTTATGTTTTCTCTTCCAAAATGAGGATACATTTACTTAAATCTAAATAAATAATGCTCAACATTTACTTTCTTAAGTGTTTAATTTTCTTTAAATGTGACAAAAATATGAGAGTTAGGGAGATTGAAATTTTAACTACTTTTATATCCTACATTATTTAACTTGAGTTTTTACCTAATACTCTTCTTGTATTCTAAATGTTTTAAAAACATTTTTCCATACGGATGCTTCTATTTAATCTCACTCTTTCTGTCTAATAAGGGTTTGGGACTTGCCAATATGTTTGTAGAAGATACTGCTAGCTGTTTAACAAGTTGACATTGAATTCTGCTTGGGGCTCATAATTAAACTGTATATCCACGCCTCCAGTGCAGGTAGGTGAGGCCATGCTGCTGAATTCTAGCCAGAGAGTGTGAGCAGAAGTAGTGGGTATCCCTTCCAGGCCTGACCAGAAGAAAGTTCTATGTATATTCCTCTATGTTCTTTCTCTCTTCTTATTGACTGGGGTAAAAATGACATCTGTTACATTCAAAGCCACATATTGGAGATGGCAAAGTCACTGTTAGCTGGGTTCTGGAGTGACCACCTGGAGGTAGACTCAGCTTGCTAGAAACACCTTTCCTAGACTGTGCATGTCAAGAGATTCTGTGCATGTGAGAAATTCTGCAGCGTATTTGTTACTCTTCCTTACAACTAGTGTTACCAACATTTTAAAAAAGATTTTATTTATTTATTTGAGAGAGAGAGAAAACAAGCAGTGGAGAGGAGCAGAGGAAGGGAGAGAGAGAGAGAGAAGCTGACTTCCTGATGAGCAGGAAGCCCGATGTGGGGCTCAATCCTGGGACTGGAGATCATTATTTGGGCTGAAGGCCGACTGAGCCGCTCAGGCGCCCCTAGTGTTACCAGTTAATACTGGGATTCTTAATTTGAGGCAAGACAAAAGGAGAAAATAGAATAGGGTGGGGGGATAATAGATTAGGAATGCGGCAAACAAAACAAAACAAACCCCACACTATTATAACCTCTATACTTATTTTGAGAGGCGTACAGATTTGGCTCTAAGACAAAGGAGACTAATTCTGATTAATAAGAAAATTACAATATAAGAACACAAATGCGAGCAATTTCACAAGAGGAAGTATGATAATGTAGGGATTTCTCTTGCCATTCAACCTAAAGTGGTAATTATGTAAAAGTGTTTCCCACAACCTTTGGGTCAATATTCTTATAGTGTTTCAAAGACTGTTTTAATAATCCCCAATATATGTTGATATCATTACACTGGAGCTCCTTTTTTTTTTTTTTTTTTTAAGATTTTATTTATTTATTTGACAGACCGTGAGAGAGCACAAGCAGGGGGAGCAGCAGAGGGAGGGCGAGAAGCAGGCTTTCCACTGAGTAGGGAGTCCAATGAGGGGCTCAATCCCTTGACCCCGGGATCATGACCTGAGCCACCCACGTGCTCATACACTGGAGCTCCTTTTAGTAAAAATAATTTGGGTGGGGTAAAAATGAAATAGTTTAAATCCACATCTCTCCACTGGTCTAGACTGATAGAAGAACAGGCATAATATTATCTAGTCCAGTGGGCTAGTCTCTGAAAACTAGTTCATGTAGCTCTTCTTTGAATGCCGGTTGAATTCACAAGCATATGTCATTTCTGATGTGTGAGTAGGGTTAGCATTCTTCTATGACAGCTGAGAATCCCAGCAATCCTGGGTGCCATGTCAGCAGGTCTTTCCTCCTCTGCTCAGAAGAATGTCAAAAGAAGAACACATTTTATGTTTTAAGATTTTTTTTTTTTTAAAGTGCAACTCTCTCATCATTTATTGAGCATTTATTTTTGCTCCACACTGGACCCAGCTTTGATCTTACAACAGTTTTTCTGTACCAGATTGTTAAGTCAAGAAAAGCTTCCTGAAGGAGGCTACAACTCACGTTGAGTCCTGAAAAGAACCCCAGAAAAGGTCATTTCAGGCAGAGAGAAAAGCACGAGAAAAGGCACAGGCAGGAAAGAAATAAGGCCTGTCACCTCTTTACGGCACTGTAAATGTCTCCTTAGAGCCCAAGGGTTAAGTGAGAGGTGGGTTGAAGTGGTGACAGAGGTAAGAAAGGAATCAGATTATCAAGGACCAAATATACTATTCTCCATCGTTGATTTTATCTCGATGGGGAGCCACTGAAGATTTTCAACAGGACAGAGCTGTGAAATTTGTATTGGAGAAAGAGCAATTTGAAGAGTGTCGAGGACAGGAAGGCCAGTAGCTGGGAGATCAAGCGGTAGTGGTGATAATAGTGAACGTTTATTAGACTGGAAGCAGTTACGAATTATTTCATTCTATCTTGCAACAAACCTTTGAGATCGGTGATATTAGCTCATGGTTATCTTACAAGTGAGGAAAGTGAACCCTGGGAAAGTCACACTGCTAACAAGGGGCACTGTGGGTATTTGGACCCAAAGCCTTTCACCAAAGTCCACACTGTCTACTGAGCATTGGAGCCAATCCTTCAAACAGGTCCTATTAGCTCAACTCCAAAATGTATCTCACAACCAGCTACTTCATACTCCCTCCAAGCTGCCACCCTGGGCCAGCCCCTGTTATTGTTAGCCTGAATCATTATAGGGGCCTCCTCATTGGGCTTCCTTGCTGTCAGCTGTCTCTGTATTGTCCATTGTCACAGAACTTTCAAGTCTTAAACTATGTCAGTCTCCTGCTTACTGTCCCAATGGCTTCCCATCCCAAGGCCCCAAGTGAGTTGGCCTCCATCTACCTTTAAATTTGTGTTGCATGGGCTTCATTCGGAAGTATGAACAAGGCCAGCTTACTTTCTACCCATAGCTTTTCCACTGGCTGTTTCCTCTTTCAGGAATGCTCCTTCCCCTTGTCTTTCTCTGGCAGGTTTCCTGTCATCCTTGAGCCCTCTGCTCGAACAACCATGCTTTCTTGACTAATTTCCTACATGACACTCTCTCTAGGAGGGATGGAGATGTGCGTGTATTTATATATGTGAAAAGGCACCTTACTTTTACATCTTCTCAGTTTACACTTTCTTACCTTATATGGTATTTCATTCTTCCTTAGGACTGGTTATTTTTTTTTTTTTAAGATTTTATTTATTTATTTGAGAGAGAGACAGAGAGTACAAGCAGGGGGAGTGGCAGGAAGAGGGAGAGGGAGAAGCAGACTCCCCACTCAGCAGAGAGCCTGATGCAGGGCTCAGACCCAGGACCCTGAGATCATGCCCTGAGCTGAAAGCAGATGCTTAACCCACTGAGCCACCCAGGCATCCCAGGACTGGTCATTTCTGATTTCATCTACTATTTTTGAATTTTTTGTAAATTCAATCTCTGAATATAGCTTCAGAGTCTCATAGCAAGGTTTCCTTCATGTACTGATCACCATAATTCCTCCACTTTGATAATGAAGCTGAAGCTAAAAGAAATGAAGTGCACTGGCCCATCAGTGAGTAGCAGGACTAGATTTTAACCCATTTCTAGTGTTTTTCCCATAGACCTGGATATGCTTTTCCTGAAGCCCATAGTTGTTGGTAAGCAGTTTAGTACAGGACAAGTTATGTGTTAACTGCAAGCTCAGATAGTGATATTTATATTTATGAGCACTAGTCAAAATAATTTTGTAAAATTAATTTTATATCTATTTTTCCATTTTTTTCCCTTAAAACTGTCAAGGTAAGCAAGAGGTCAAATTACCCTGATTTTATAGGTGAAGGAGACACAAAAAGGTAGGTGACTGTCTGAAATGGCAGTCTTGTGTTCCAGGGCTAATACTTTTTCCATTAAATTGCTCTCTAGTTAACTAAATAATAATATTTAATTAAACTATTGGCATGCAAAGGACCTGTGATCAAATTAACAGTGAAGAGTAGAGTAACTACATTTTCCAATGAGTTAGGGTTTGTTATAAGGGCTTTCATAGAGAAATCACATTTATGGGGGCCCCTCTGTCTAAAAATAACAAGGTCTAGAATTAATATGGTACAATGACAGAATTACAAAAGACATGGCTAAAGAAAAACCTGGATCAATGAAAGACTGAAAATTTGAGCATGGTAGTATTTGTAGAGCATGTAATACATTTATAAAACTTAGTATTTGAGGATGGGCGTAGAAAGACAGGTGTTTTTAAAAATTGACATAGATAGATTTTCAAATGTCAGAGACACATAGATATTAATAAAAATAATAATTGGAATATATCTAGTCTTCAAAATGAATGTTAAGGAGGCCACCACGACCTTCCATAACGATGCAGTCCTGGGATAGATTGAGTATAGGTGTGACCATCAATTCCTCATCCCTAAGATCAAGGCAAAAGTTTTAAGCATTTATCCAATAATCCCTTTTATTTTTATATTCTGAAAGAATTTTTTACCCTAATAAATGATTACACTTAGGAAACTGTACCTGCCTTACTAGTCTGCTTCATCCACTTTCTCTTGGGGTTGATTTTGCTTTACAGAAAAGAACCATTAAAATTTCTTTCCTATGGAAGTGTTGAATCATTATATGTATACCTGGAACTAATAGAACACTGTAATTAGCTGGAATTAAAATAAAGATTTAAATAGATAGCCAAGCATTACATACAGATACAGAAAGGCCTATATCAAATAACAAATGAAAAATAGAACTCCAAATCCTGTGTGCACACTGACAGTAAATGCATCTGTATATTCTATACCCCATGATGCTAGAGAGTCAACCGTTGGTGATGTCAAAGGGTGGTTTCCGAGGAGCTTACTTAATCAGCCCTTTAGAGGGCTCTAGAAACCCTCATTTTTAACAGTAGCCCCCGAGGATTCCAGGTTTTGATTAAAAGTGTAGTTTGGGGAAGCCCTTTTAACCTCCTTTGTGTGTCAGATTACATACCCAGTAATTGAACAAGAAAATAAGTTCTTATTGTTCAACAGTAGTTGAACAAAAGTAATTTTCTCATAAAAACTATTAATAGACACCTAAATGCAATGTGGTTGAAATATGAAATCATGTGTATTTGGTATTTGGTATTTGATATTTGTATTTCATTTCATAAAGATAAGTATCTTGATGAAAAGCCATACAACAATGAGAAGCAAAACAGCAAACCCAAATACAAACGAAGGCATTTCTCTGAATTCTGTGTTTCGTTGAGTATCAAAAGCCACCAATCTTTTAATTCTTTTCTTGTACATTATTCTGTATGCACAATCTCTGCATCTGACTGGATTCCTGGATTTTATGTCATTTTCCGTGTGACGTTTCCCACAGATAAGTGTCATTGGCTGCTGCTTTGCGGGTTGAATGTCCTTCTGAGTGTCCATTGTTTGTCCCCGGGTAGCAGGGAGACGGTTCCCACTCTACGCTTACAGATTCTGGCTCCTCACGGTGTCGCCAAGATATTCTGTTTTTACCTCTCTTGCAAAATTACCTTCCCATCACATTTCTCATATAAATACAAATCTAGATATTTTCACTGTGACATTTGTCATATTCATGCAATTTCACACAGTAAAAACAACAAAGGTAAATCAGTTATTTCAATATGATATTAAAAACCCAGTGAAGTTCTCTGGGTTTGTTTATGTTTCTTACAGTCTTGTTCTAAATAACGGATAGAAAAACACTGTTATTTAAATGACCTTTACACGTTGACCAAATCCCAGGACTTTTGGACATGGAGGTAATGAAAAAAAGCCTGCATCAGATACTCCTCTACAGAGAGTCTATAATAAGCAAATTATGTAGCAGCATATAGTTCAAAGCAGACAGAACATACCCTTTTCTTTTTTATGTCGATTGGTTAGTTGCTAAGGAAACTGGTTTAACATTATTTATTTATTTTCCCCTTTATCTCACCTATTTTGATGTTCTGCAGTAAGTTATTAGTGTCAATTCATTGTTTCCCTTTTATGTCCACACAACTTTAGTCAGCTCAGATCAGTTATTTGTGTACTCGGTTAGAGTATACCTAAGTTGAGTAAACATTCGCAGTGTGACAATTTCTGTTTTTTTTTCTCTTGACGCTGAACAGTTTTGATTGCTTTGAAAGGGCACACAGCTCAAGCTGTCTTCATTTAGGCTATGTCAAAATCATCACTGTCAGGGTCATCAGTGTATTTTATGTGTTGGAATGGTTTTGTTTGCAGATTTGGTAGTATGTGGAACACAGACTTGGAGTTCTAATTCCGTTGAAAACAACGTGCTGTGAGTGTCCAAACCCCAAAAGGACAAAATGTGACTTGGAGTCTGGCCACATGCTGAAACCATAGCATTCACATATTTATCCCTGATACCAAACATTCAAAACATGGACTTTGATACAAGATTTAGAATGAATGAAATTCAAAATATGATGTTTAATCTTATTAAATAGTTAAAAAATTTCTTCTTTAAATTCAGAGTGATGGCCTCGAGGTAAGATGATAACTTTTAATGTTTGAAATTGCCATTTGACGCAGATCACATTTATATAATCCAATCTTTTTTCACAGGAAATAGAATATTAAGCATGAGTTTTAGCTGTCAGAGAAAATTTCACTATGATGACTTATATCTCTAGAAGTAAAAAGAGATGTGGGAATAAGAAGTCAAGCTATCTTCATGACTTCCAATTCTAAAAATGTGACAAAATGAATTTAAAAATAACCTTTATCTTTTTTAAATGTGTTGATACGTTATTTGAAGAAAGTGCATGCAATGAGGTCAGCTAAACACATCAGAGGCAAAATTTGCCTTTCCTGCATCTACATGTAGAATTGATTGACCTAATAGCCTCATGTTAGTTAAAATAGGAGATGGCCTTTTATTTCCCTGATAGGCATCAAAGCTCTTAAATGATAAGTCATTTGTATAATAATATAATTTTTAAAAATGAATATACTTATTCTATAAAAATCAAATGAATTTATGAAGGATAAAGAGTCATTTAATGATAGAGGGAAGTCCTCTTTTATCAGGCTTGAAGAAAATGCTGACTGTTGAGTTTGGGTTTGAAGTTCTTTTTTGGGGAGGGGTGAATTTCTTTATTGAAGTTTATAGATGATGTGATTTTTGGGGGCTGGGGGTGTTTGGAAGGCTTTTCTTATTGTTTATATCAGTATAATATTTCAGAAATTCTTAGAATCACAATAGGCACTATTTACAATACGTTTCTTATTCTTTTGTTGTATATAAGGAAGAATGACCTCAATGTGAGTTTCACTTCATATTTATCTGTAAAGACTATAATCATGTTTTCTTTATAAATACTTCTGTTTTGTTAATTAAATATAACACCAATTTGAAAAAAAATTAGAGGCTGTTAATGTTCATATATGTGTATCAAATTCTAATTAGTATATAATGGCCCGAAATGCGGTTAAAAAGGAGCTAAAGATAAGTTAGTTATTCTTTTTTTTTTTTTAAGATTTTATTTATTTTATATGACAGAGAGAGACAGCGAGAACAGGAACACAAGCAGGGGGAGTGGGAGAGGGAGAAGCAGGCTTCCCGCTGAGCAGGGAGCCCGATGTGGGACTCGATCCCAGGACCCTGGGATCATGACCTGAGCCGAAGGCAGACGCCACCCAGGAGCCCGATAAGTTATTCTTAATAATAATGTAGTAGAGCAATTTATTTATCACTGAGCTTCTTGGAATCTAAGGCAGAACAGTAAGTAAATGTTAATCTATACTACTTCTTTTTTTCAAACAATCTATACATTATTTTTCCATATTTCATGAGCTAGTGGTAAACCCTCATGAATGGTAAATGCATTTTACCAAGCCAGAGTTTAAACATTAAGTGAAAAGCTTAAAGCCAGTACAGCATGTCCCAGAGCTGTCTAAAGCAGAGGTCTTGCTGGATAGAAAAAAAGCACACAGAAATTTCAGCCTGACTCAAGAGTTTCAGCAAAAATATGTTAGAAAATACACTTTTCAGATATCTCCCATTTTTCTCTAACTGGTGAAAAATTGAACAGGAAATTTAGACTGAGATCATTTTACCCTTCTTTTAAGGTTAAAAAAAAAGTTATTGTTAGTTGTGGGGTATCCCAAACTCCAGCCATTATTTTTTCAGATTAAAAAAAAAAGCCAAAATTGCCACTAGATGTGCATGAGAAAAAAAGAAAGAAAGAAAGAAAGAAAAAAAAAAAAAACCTAACAGATTTATCAAAGGAGTCGACAGGATAAAGGAGATAGGGATAGGATAAAGAGATAATTTGGAAAAGATCTCTATAGAAAAGAAACAAAACATACTTACTTGACACCTATTTTAAATTCTCATGGAAATCAAATACAGTATAAATTCTGAAAGCTGCTATAACTTAAAAGACAAGAAATCTGGAAAATTTTAAGGGAAAATTTTACAGAAATAATAATTCCATAGTAGTTTAATCAGAAAAAATGATAACCGACATTACAGAAACGTAGATACTTTGTGGATAATGTTGTAATATTAAGGACAGTGACAAAGATGTACCTGTAGATTCCTTGTGTTATAGGAAACAGATTCACTAAGGTCACACAAATAATCCTAAGGGTAATCTTATTATCAAAGTATATGTGAAAAGGAAGTCAGGCTTCTCAGGAAAAGAATAGACACAAAGCAGTCCTAATGAGTGAAAGAGGAACCTCAATGCAAGTGGACTTTGCAAAAATTAGGATGTAATTTTGTCATCTGGTCAACAAAATTTAATTTGTACTTACTATATGTATTCAGGTTCTCCAGAGAAACAGAACCAATAGGGTTTGTGTGTGTGTGTGTGTGTGTGTGTATAAAAAGATTATTGTAATGAATTGACTCACATAATTACAGAAGAGAGAAAGTTCCATTGTATGCAGTGTGAGTTGAGGGCAAGCTGGAGACCCAGGAGAGCTAACGGTTAATTCCAGTCTGAGTCCAAAGTCCCAAAGTCGGGAGACCCAGGAAAAGCCAATGTTTCAGTTTGAGTTTGAAGGCAGGAAGAAAGCTGATGTCCCAGTTTGAAAGCGGTCAGGCAGAAAGATTTTTTTTTTTAACTTGGGCGAGACCTCATCCTTTTTGTTCTATGTAGGGTTTCAACTGATTGGACGAGGCCCACCCACAGGACGGAGGGCAATGTGCTTTATTTGGTCTACCAATTTAAATGTTAATTTTGCCCAAAAACACTCTCACAGAAACACCCAGAATAATGTTTGATCAAATAGCTGTACACCCTGTGGCCCAGTCAAGTTGATACATAAAATTACTGTGTAATGAAATTGTGTTACTTTATAATAAAAAAGGGAAAATGTATACAAGACAAAAATATTTTTCAAATGGACTTTCTGTATCTCACCTCTATAAAAGCCAATTGCACAATAATAGTTCCCGGTATTTGCTAACCATTTAGTTAGAGGAGGTATTCATGGCTCACTGCAGTGCTACTAAATGCCAAGGCTTATACCATGTGTTTTCTTTCTTATATATCATATATTATGTTTCTAATAATTTTTTAAAAGATTTTATTTATTTGACAGAGAGAGACACAGCGAGAGCAGGAACAGAAGCAGGGGGAGTGGGAGAGGGAGAAGCAGGCTTCCCGCGGAGCAGGGAGCCCGATGTGGGGCTCGATCCCAGGACCCTGGGATCCTGACCTGAGCTGAAGGCAGATGCTTAACGACTGAGCCACCCAGGCACTCCAGATGGTAAAGACTTTTTTTTATTTTTTTATTTTTTAAAGATTTTATTTATTTGAGAGAGAGAGAATGAGAGAGAGAGCATGAGAGGGGGGAGGGTCACAGGAAGAAGCAGCCTCCCCGCTGAGCAGGGAGCCCTATGCGGGGCTCGATCCCAGGACCCTGGGATCATGACCTGAGCTGAAGGCAGACACTTAACTGCTCAACTGACTGAGCCACCCAGGCACCTCTTATGTTTCTAATAATTAATGAAACAATATTGATACCTTATTAACTGAAGTCCATAGTTTATATTAGGGTTCACTCTTTGTGTTGTGTCGTGCAATTGGTTTTGACAAATGGATAATGTCATGTAGTCATCATTGCAGTACCACTCAAAATAGTTTCACTGCCCTAAAAATCCACTGTCCTCCACCTATGCATCCCTTCTTCCCTCTCAGAAACCCCTGAACATTGCTGATTTTTTTGCTGTCTCCATAGTTTTGCCTTTTCCATGATGTCATATAAGTTGGAATCATAAGGTATGTAGCTCTTTCACACTGGCTTCTTTCACTTACAATATGTTGAAGATTCTTACATGCCTTTGTGTGGATTGACAGTTCATTTCTTTTTATCACTGAATAATATTCTCTTGTATAGATACACCACATTAATCAATTCACATATTAAAGGATATTTTGTTTTATTCCAGATTTTGGCAATTATGAATAAAACTGATTTTTGCAGGATTTTGTGTAGACATATTTTCAACTCACTTGGGTATAAATACCAAGGAGCACAAATGCTGGATGCTTTGATAAGTCTGTTTAGCTTTGTAGAATGTAACACTATATTCCAAGGTGTCTGTATTATTTTGCATTCCCATCAGCAACGAATGGGAGTTCATGTTGTTGCAGAGTCTCACTAGCATTTGGTGTTGTCAGTGTTCTGGTTTTTGGCGATTCTACATTCTAAGTGTATAGTGGTACCTCATTGTTTGAATTTATATTTCCCTAATGACCTATTATGTTGAGCATCTTTTCATATGCTTATTTGCCATCTGTAGATCTTCTTTGGTGTGGTATCTCTTTAGATCTTTTGTCTACTTTTTAGTAATGTTGTTTGTTTTCTTATTGTTGAATTTTAAGGTTTTTTTGGGTATATTTTAGATAACAGTTATTTATCAGATATGTGTTTTGCAAATATTTCCTCCAGTCTGTGGCTTGTATTTTTATTCTCTTAACAGTGTCCTTCACAGGCAGAAGTTTTTAATTTTAATGAAATCCAATTTATCAAATTTTTTAATGGATTATGCTTTTGTGTTGTACATTAAATCCAAAGTCATCTATCTAGATTTTTAATGTTTTCTGCTAGAATTTTAATAGTTTGGCATTTTACATTTAGGTCTGTGGTCAATTTTGAGTTAATTGTATGATAGATATAATATTTGTATCTAGACTTAATTGTGTGTGTGTGTGTATGCTTAATTTTTCCAGGACCATTTGTTGAAAAGTCTGTCCTTTCCCCATTGGATTGCTTTTATTCTTTTGTCAAGTTAGTTGACTCTCTTTACGTAGTTTTATTACTGGGCTCTCTCTTCTGCTCCATTCATGTGTCTGTTCTTTTACAAATACCACACTATTTTTGATCACTGTAGCATTATAATAAATCTTGAAGTCACGTAGTGTAAGTTCTCAGACTTTGCTATTCTGAAATATAGCATTGGCTATTTTGGGTCCTTTGACATTCCATATAAACTATAGAATCCATTTGTTGATATTCAGAAAACAACTTACTGGCATTTTGTGGCATCTATAGATCAAGTTGAGGAGAACTGACATCTTAACAATATTGAGTCTTCCTCTCCATGAACATAGAATATCTCTCCTTTTTTCTTTGTAAGTCATCTTTGTTGTGTTTTTAATTTCAAATTCCAATGCTTCATTGCTGGTATATAGGAAAGCAATTAACTTTAGTATATTAATCTTGTATTCTGCAACCTTACTGTAATTGCTTATTAGTTCCAGAATTGACCTTCTTACTTTTTGTCCATTTTGGAACTATTTTAAATTACTGTACAAATGTTAACTGATATTCCTATTATTTTAAAATAAGGATTAAAAAATCTGTCATTCTGACCTTCCAGATTTGTAATCAGTATAACAGGAGGCCATATTAAATTAGATATTTGTTTAATATGTACAGTTTATAAGGCATTATACTAAGTATTGTTCAACAAAGTGAAAACACATGGATCAATTTAAAGTGTTTTCAGTCCAGTGGAAAAGAAAAACATACTGTTTTAGTTATCTACCAGTGCATAACAATCCACCTGAAATCTTAGGAATTTAAAACATGACTTATTATTTTGCATGATTCTGTGAGTTGAGTAGGTCATTCTTTTGTCCATGTGGTAGGAAACTGGTGAATGGGTTGGGCTAAAATGTAGAAGGAGAGCTCTCTCATGTGTTTGGGTCTTGGTGATGACCATATGTTAGAGCACTTTATTTTTTTTTTCTAAGTGGTCCCTTTCTACATCTAGTGTACAATCTTCTAGTGTTTTTTGACATGGGCCCTTTTTAAGCAGGATAGTCTTAGAAATTCTTTTAGTATAACAACTTCTTGAATTCTAAGAGGAATTTTCCCAAGGAGATAAGGGCCAAGTCTCTACTTGTGTCACATCTGCTAATGTCCCATTTTACAAACTGTAATGTTGCCAAGTCCAGGGTCATGGTAGGAGAATATGAATATAAGACAAGACATGAAGACTATGAATACTAAGGGCAGCATTCATTGGACTGTCAATGTAATGTTAACCACATACCTAAAAAGGGAGAGTAGATTATTGTTTTCCAGTGGGATTAAAACGTCAGGAGTGATTATCTCTAAGTGAGGAATAATGTGGGCCAGTGATGAACATGAGATTTGAGATTGATAAGATTTCAAATTATAGGGGCACCTGGGTGGCTCAGTCGTTAAGCGTCTGCCTTCGGCTCAGGTCATGATCCCAGGGTCCTGGGATCGAGCCCTGCATTGGGCTCCCTGCTCAGCGGGAAGCCTGCTTCTCCCTCTCCCACTCCTCCTGTTTGTGTTCCCTCTCTTGCTGTGTCTCTCTCTGTCAAATAAATAAATAAAAACATAAAAAAGATTTCAAATTATAGGCTTGATAAACAGTTTTCCAAGTGTCAATAGCATTTTTTTAAATTTTTATATTTAAATTTAATTAATTAACATAGAGTGTATTATTAGTTTCAGAGGTAGAGTTCAGTGATTCATCAGTCTTGTATAAAACCTATTGCTCATTACATCACCTGCCCTCCTTAATGTCCATCACCAAGTTACCCCATCCCCCTCACCCCCTCCCCTCCAACAACCCTTAGTTTGTTTCCTATGATTAAGAGTCTCTTATGGTTTGTTTCCCTCTCTGATTTCGTCTTGTTTTATTTTCCCCTCCCTTCCCTTTGATCCTCTGTTTGTGTCCAAGAGTGGATAACATTTTAAGTGGAAAAAGCATTCAGAGAAAGCATGAAAATCCAGCCCTGCTAATGGATTTGCAAACAATCTGACTTAAATGCAATATAAAAGATGAGAAAGAACAATAAAAGTTAAGATTTGGAGTAGATTGAGGCCAGATGACTGAGAGCCATGAGTGTGATCTTGAGGAGTTTGAATTTTATTGTGTAATATTTTGGGGCAGAAGAGAAACAGGATCAGACTTATGAATTAGGAAGACTATTCTAACAGCAGAGTATAATAGTTAACTGAATGGTGTTAGCTGGTTGTGGTGGAGTTGGAGGAAGAAATGAGTCAGAATTTATTGAGAAGAAGTAAGAACTATTACATACTACCTATGTTGTATCCATACTGGATAAAAATTTGGCAAGTCTGGTCTGGGAAAAGTAAGATGCAACATATTCAGGGAGGCATGGATTTGGAAAGAAGGGAAGTCATGATAGGTGGATATCCAATTGCAATTGGGGCTCCTAAGTACTTATTCAACATAGTTTAGGAACAGTTTCTCTTAATTTGCTTCTAGTGTGATCACATGGATAAATGGAAGCTTATACCCAGAGCTTAATGAGAAAGAAATGACTTTAACATTTTTTTTTTCAGATAAAACAAGGAGGGACAAGGGACATCTTATGGTGCACTATATCCATGTGGGGGGGAAAATACCCTATAAATGTGGAGTTCTTTTCCCTTTAGTGTGATACAGAGACCCTAGAAAGAGAAAATAAATTTGTAGGGCAAATATCCAAGATCATTTTCCCCTAAGAAATAGGAGGATGGGCAGTGGAGGTATGGCAAGATGCTAACAGAAGAGGCAAAGTGACCACAGAGGTTACTGACCCACCAGCCTGATTTCCTTTGAGATCTAAGACAGATGTTTATATTTCCAAGATAGCTACAAATCTAGTTCCTAGGTTTTCGTGATGACAATTCAGTGTAAGTGGACAAAAACACCCTAAAGCCTTCAGAGTTGAGTTAAGCCCAACCCTATGGGGAGAGAATAGGGGAGAGGATTTGGCCATGAGCCTCAAAATGGTAGAGAAGACCCAAAATAGACAATGCTTCTTTCTTTGTATATGATCATCACTTATTTTCCTGGTAGAAGAAAGTTATAGGTCAGTAATGATAAGCATAGACAATTGACCCTTGAATAATGAGGGCACTGGGGACACCATCCCTGACACAGTAAAAAAAAAACATAGCTTAATTACTGAGAGCCTATTGTTAACATAAACAGTCAAAACGTATTTTGTATGTTATAAACTCTATCCTTACAATAAAGTAAGCTAGAGAAAGTAAAATGTTATTAAGAAAATCATAAATGCACATAGCATCTTGCCATACCTCCACTGCCCATCCTCCTATTCATTACTCAGAGGAGAGCTAATCCCTTCAGATGATCTGATTTGCTAGCTGTGGTGATGAGTGGGAATGATAGAAAATGAGAGGGAATACTTCTCTTAAATAATAGAGAAGGACTGACCAACAATAACTCTATGGTTATTGGGGAGGGCATGGAAGCAAGTGTGAACAGGGGAAGACACAAGGGAAGGAAGTGACAGAGAAGAGAGGGGAAGAGGGTTGAGTGGATGAGGACTTGAGAAAGACGAAGGAACAAGGCAAGATATGTTACTTGAGAGAGAAAAAGGAGAAAAGTCACAATTGGCATAGTGAATATAATTATGGGATAAAACGGTGCATGTAGAGCATTTTTAGAAATACTCTGCTGTTATGCGCCATATATCATTTTCCTCAACCTCCTCTGGTAACTTCTAAAAAAATGACATTTGAATGAGTAGGTATTCCTACTTTTATTTTCCTTTTACTTTTAATGAAGTTACAGAAAAATCTGGTGGTTTAACAATGGCAAGAATTGGATGTGCTGATCTCATCTCACATCCACTAAAGTCAATATATACTATCCCAGTCTTGATATAGATAGTGAAATAAAGATGGGTTCTATTCAGATTTAAAAAGACTTGAATATAAGAAATATTTTATTTTATTTTTTTATTTTCAATTTTTTTATTGCTTTCAATTGTGGTAAAATATACATAACATAGAATTTACAATCTTAACCATTTTTTCTTTTTAAAAAATTATTAACATATAATGTATTATTTGTTTCAGGGATACAAGTATGTGATTCATCAGTCTTACACAATACACAGCACTCCTGAGTCAGTCTCATAAAAAAATATTTTAATCAGAGCAAGAGTCCATACTTTGAAAACAAGAGAGAAAAAAATAAAAACACCAAAGAAAAGTAAGCCATATAACAAAATTAAAAAAAAAACAAAACAAGATACAAAACAGTGCATAAACTATACAATAGAATTAAGACATAAAACACTTATCAAGCTAGATATAAAAGTTAAAATCATTGGTAGAAAAATGAAAACTCCGAGGTTTGCCAAACATAATGTAATATAAAAGTAAAAAAAAAATCATGTCAATATAAAGTGGATATATTTCCCATCTTCCTAAAAACTTGAAAAATAAAAGACCTGATAAAAGTATAACAGGAAAATGCAAACAAAAGACAAAAACAAAAACATGGATCTCAATACTAATATGAGAAACAGGAAAAATTTAGTTAAAAAATATGAAGAGAAAAATCATATAATAGTGATATATCATACATTCTACAATAAAGATTTATTTACTTATATATATTTTAAAGATTTATTTATTCATTTTAGAGAGAGAGAGAGAAAGAGTATGAGCAGGAGGGGCCGAGGGAGAGGGAGAGAGAATCTCAAGCAGACTCCATGCAAGTGCAGAGCCCAACACGGGGCTCGATCTCACAACCCTGAGATCAGGAACCTGAGATCACGACCTGAGCTGAAACCAAGAATTGGACACTTAACCAACTACCCGACCCGGGCACTCTTACCATAAAGATTTGAAAGACAGAGATTGTCACATGATTTTTTTGGTCTCCAATAGTAGAATAGAAAAAATTATAAATTAAGATTTGATTAAAGCATAGGAATTAATTGATAAAAACAGTAGTAACAATTTTGGAATTTCTCTCATGTAAATTAGGTAGAAAAAAATACCAGCATAACCATTCTGACTCCTATATTTTACAATTTTTTCCTTGAAAAATTAGATAACACAATAGGAAATATTAAAAAGCAAACAAAAAAATGTAACAGGTATATAACAAATAAAAAATAATAATATAATTCAATAAATGAAAAATTCATGAAAATCAATTAAAATTACATTAGTAAATTACATTTACTAATGTAAACCACTTTACTAATTTAAAGTGGTTTACTTTAAAGTTACATAATAATATCAAAACCAAAATGCTTTTGAGAAAGCATGCCTGAATTTTATAAAACAAATATTTCTAAGAAATATAAAAGAAGGGACGCCTGGGTGGCTCAGATGGTTAAACGTCTGCCTTCGGCTCAGGTCATGATCTCAGGGTCCTGGGATCGAGTCCCACAGTGGCTCCTTGCTTAGCAAGGAGCCTGCTTCATCCTCTGCCTGCCACTCCCCCTGCTTGTACTCTCTCTCTCTGGCAAATAAATAAATAAAATCTTAAAAATATATATATATAAAAGAAGCCTGGAGAACTATTTTCCTTGTTACAGTGACTTTCATAAAGATATGTATTTCCCCACCAAATTCCCCCAGATTTAAATAATATAATGTTATTTTAATTAACTAAGGGGTTTTAAAAAAAATGTCTAAGATACATTTGGAAAAAGTGTTTTTAAGTTTTATTTTATTAATGTACCATCCTTTCCCAGAACTCAAATCCTTAAAAATGACAGAGTATGAATATTTATAAAAAAAGATAAGCAAAATGCATAATTACCATGACAATCAGAACAAGTTTCAAGTTGGAAGGGGGCAGCAACTAGGAAAAACCACCTGAAGCAGAAAGGCAATTGGGATGAGTTTGAACAAAATAACTCAACCCCAAATGTGCCCAGGAGAGAACTGCAGTCAGTATTCAGGGCAGTGGTTCTGAAGGTGTTTTAAACTTGGATGTGGGGGATACTGGAGCGCTATGGGAATCTGGATATTAACTAGGTGATGTCTGGGACAGCATGAAATCAACTTTCTTGCTTTGTAATACTGACATTGACCAAGTCTTTGTTTTTTTATTGTTATGTTAATCACCATACATTACGTCATTAGTTTTTGATGTAGTGTTCCATGATTCATTGTTTGTGCATAATACCCAGTTCTCCATGCAGAACGTGCCCTCTTTAATACCCATCACCAGGCTAACCCATCCTCCCACCCCCCTCCCCTCTAGAACCCTCAGTTAGTTTTTCAGAGTCCATAGTCTCTCATGGTTCATCTCCCCCTCCAATTTCCCCCCTCTTCATTCTTCCCCTCCTGCTATCTTCTTCTTTTTTTTCTTAACATATATTGCATTATTTGTTTCAGAGGTACAGATCTGTGATTCAATAGTCTTGCACAATTCACAGCGCTCACCATAGCACATACCCTCCCCAATGTCTATCACCCAGCCACCCCATTCCTCCCACCCCCCACCACTCCGGCAACCCTCAGTTTGTTTCCTGAGATTAAGAATTCCTCATATCAGTGAGGTCATATGATACATCTCTTTCTCTGATTGACTTATTTCGCTCAGCATAACACCCTCCAGTTCCATCCACGTCGTTGCAAATGGCAAGATCTCATTCCTTCTGATGGCTGCATAATATTCCATTGTATATATATATACCACATCTTCTTTATCCATTCATCTGTCAATGGACATCGACCAAGTCTTTGCTTTTAAACAAAATGCTTTTGGTACAATACTCTCTGTTGCCCCATAGAGAAACTGTAAGCATCTGCACTATAGTTGGAGACACAGGGCAATTTTCCTGCAATCCGGTGACATGCAGGAGGAACAGGGCACTCAGTGCTCAGCTCAAGCTGGCTCACCTTTTTCCACAGCCCATCACATTCCCTCTCACCATCACTAGAAAGAAACAGACTTTACAAAAACATAAATGGGGATTAAAATTTATAGATAAGAATACCATTAAGAATTATACCCCTCCAAATGAAATAGAAAGAGATAGTGTGAAACTTAACAAATTGAAAGATTTAACATCTACATATAGTAATATTGTTGATAGAACAAATTTAAAAGATATTAGAATACTATTTGAGAGTTGAGAAAAAATGGAATCCATATCTGCATACCTATCAGATCTATGAGTTATTTGATTAAACTGGAGATACTTGGAGATCATGGCTAATATGTTGGGGGCAATCCTACATGGGACATTCAAGGAACAGAATGGCTTTTTGGCATTTCTGTCTACGAGATTATTTTTGGTCTTATTGTGAGCTAACCCAGCATGGCAAATTCTAAATCATGACAGGATGCCACTTAGGACTCAGAGTTTTTATGGAAAACTTAGTTTCTTTTGGAAAAACAAGCAGAAATTAAAAGTCACACTTTGAAGATCCTGAAATCTGAATAATTATCCTTCAGCATTTTTATAAATTGCTCTTCAAGGATCCTTTTTCATTTTATTAAAGACAAATTCACAGTCTCAAAAACAATGTATAAATTAGGATATGGATTTGGTTGCTGTACCAAAGACTCAAATAACAACACAGATGTTAACATGGATAACATGGAAAAGTGAAAGAAGATAAATAAAAATCATATATCAATTTCTTCTCCCAAGGATAATCACTGTTTTCATTCTAGTGCATTTTCTTCTATGCATTTTTCTCTGTATGCATGTGTGTGTATTAAGTGTAAATTAGAAACTTTATACTTTTTATATAAAAGGATTATATTGCATATACAATTTTGTATCACAGATTTTCAGTAAACCTTAAGCACATCCATGGAACTAACATTTTTAGTAAAATCTATTTTGAACTCTATATAATTTTTTCCTTTATATATATATATATATCACAGTTCACTAGGCTATTTTCACACTGTTGGACATTTAAATTTCTTCCAGTTTTTCACTATTATAATTAACGGCACAATATTTTGATTCATAAGTCATCATTTGAATTTGAGATTATTTAGTAGCATTGCTTCTTGGAAGTAGAGTTATTGATGAGGAAAATTGTATGGCTCCTGATATCTATTGTCAATTTCCTGTTC
This sequence comes from Mirounga leonina, assembly GCF_011800145.1. Classification (NCBI taxonomy): domain Eukaryota; kingdom Metazoa; phylum Chordata; class Mammalia; order Carnivora; family Phocidae; genus Mirounga; species Mirounga leonina. The sequence continues at coordinate 11,737,923 of NW_023270454.1, forward strand.
TGAATGTTTGTAGCAGTTTACACATCCACCAGTGCCTCGTTTCTTATATTCTTTGCCAGCCATAGTTTTGCAGTATTTTAAGAATTTATTGTTTGAAAATTTTAAGTAGCTCCCTTAATCCTTGACTATTTTATGTTTTCTGGTCCTTTATGAACCAACTAGAAAATTTATCTTGTTTCAGAAAATGGTACAGTTGTAGATGAGTTTTCTATTTTTAACTGCCCTAGAATTTAATCTCACTATCTTTTTTATCAAGATGGATTGATGACTTAAATATAAAAATAAAACCTCTGATACTCTAACACAATAAAGTCAAGATTTTTCTGACAACTAGGTGAGGAGGGAAATTATAACTGAATAAATAAAATAAATCACAAAGGAAAATCCACATATGGATTAAAGATTGAAAACTATAAAACAATAATTGGGAAATATGTCTCTAATATGGTTACATCTTAGTGTATATGTATGAATATGTAATCAGCAAGATGTGTATATGCACCCATACATCCTGATGCTAGGATATACTTGACATTCTATATTTTAGTGTTTTCTCATTTCTAGTTTTATTTTTATTATCTTATTTCATTGTTTCTACTTATTTAATCTTTCACATAATATTATATGGTGTATTTCCCTTTTGTTTGGATAGATTTTTTATGCTTATCACCAATTTTATACTTATTACCAATATTTTTCTTAAAATTTTAGTGTAGCCTAAAAGATATAAGTAATTCTTGACATTGGTTTTTGAAGACAATGTGTTATAACTTTAATATGATGAGCGATGAGTTCTCAACAGCTATACTGAATCTCTGGTTGCTCTATAACAGGCAAGAGTAGGAAAAAAAAAAAAAAAAACCCAAGCACTTATGAAGCTTTAAAAATTGCTTACTGAATTATTATGTTTCTTTCCCTGCTGTTATATTGAGTAATTCTATGGTAAAAATCTCATGATCTGTTAAAAAAATATTTAACATTTTAAGTTCCATACTGAAGGATTAAATTCTAGCAGTAATATTTTGCTATTCTTATCTCCTTAATCTACTAAATTATTTTGGATGTTAATGAGAAATTTAATATGTTAATTGAGAGGGGCGTGGGCTATAACACAACCAATTTGAAATATCACAATGACAGACTTGAAAGATATTTTGGAAATAATCTAGTTCAGCATCTAGAAAAAAGGTTGCAGATGATTGGTACCCAGTTCTAACCTAGGACATCTGGGGAAAAATGACCTGATCAAATCACCTTGTAAACATGCCTCCTGATGCTATTCCTTGATGGAAAGCTAAAGCTCTTATTTATAGAATGATTTTAGCGGGGTGTACATGGTCTGTTTGGGTTGTTTATAGCAAACAAACTAAGAGTCTATGGATTGATGAGCTGTGATTCACTGGAAAATGTCAGTGTGAACTGTGTAGTTATGGGAGTATAAAAATAGAGCTGTTTCATGATTAAAAGAGCTTTCATTATACACATGAGGCCCTGTTTGGTTTACTTAGAGACCTCATATATTAGCTCTGGGCCAGGGTATATTCTAATACATCAAGAAAAGACCCAGACAGCTCGTTCAGGAATTCCAGAAATTTCCATATTTGTCACGTTTCCCAACCACCCCTATCCATTGAATTATCAATAAAAAATGACACTGGGTAAGAGATGTGACTCATGGCAGTGGTCATTTAAAAATCCTACCTTCTGTGATATCTTCAACCTTTTTATTCACAGTTGAGAACAGAGGCCCTGATAGGGTAAATAACTTCCCAGGGGTGCTCTATCTGTGTAGATGACACTCATTAGATGTGTGACCCTGGAGAAGTTACTTAATATTTTTATGCTCAGTTTTTTTCATTTAACTGGAAATAATAATGATACTTGCCTCATAGGTTATTGTTCAGATTAAATGAGCTAATTTTTATCAACATAATTAGAATATTTCTTGGAACTATAGTAAAAATGATGTTTTCATTGTATTATTATTTAGTACACTGGAGTTGTATGCTTTGGAGTTTAATTTTTGGTTTCTGGTCCCACACTCTGTCTTTATCTTCTATGCTTCGTGAATTTCTTTATTATTGAAGGAGAAAATCTTAATAAAACAAATAATTTTAAAATGTGCTCTTAGTTTTATAAAACAATAAGTAATTAGAATTCTTCTCTTTCCAGGCTGTATAAACAATGCTTTTGAAGATCAAATTATTCATGCATAGAAAAAGGATTGGTAGATTCTATAACTTAAAATAGAAATCATCACTCTAACCATATTCAAATTCACTTTTGTTTCCTAACAAGTACAATGTAAATTAATAATAGGTGAGGGAGGGATATCTCTATGATAGATGATTTGTAACTTTCAAAATTTATATTAAATGGGTGATATGTTTGGGGGAGGCCCTGTGTCTAACTATTAAGCTTTGCTTATTATATGACAAATACTCTGTGAAGTGTGTTCACATAAACTCATCTCACTTAATAAGCATGATAATTTAATGAGGTAGGTATTTTGATTGTCCTTATTGTACAGAGGAAGCAATTGGGCAAGAAATGTTTAGTAAGTTACTCAACTTCCTATACCTGACTAGTGGTTACCCAGCTATTAAAAACCTACAGTCATATGTCCTTTAGTCTCATACTTCTTCCCTGATATACCATACTTGGCAAATGAGTTCTCTGAGTGTCAGTTTTCTTCCCAGTAAAAAAGTATAAAAATGAGATAAGGTATTCAAAGCACTTAATGGAATGCCTTATGTATCATCATAGCCTACTAAATTAATAAAAAAAAAAATTGGTGGTCACATAGATAATGAACAACAGGATTAGAGTCAATCCTGACCTATCAAAGATCATCCGTGCTTACAGAACTGGAAGGAATACTTATAAAGATGGTAATTATTTGGCTAATTATTTGTTCATTTTGATGGATTTATTTTGCTTTAACTCTTGTTGAACATAATTCTTAAAAACAAAACCTTTTGCCATCACAATGTTAATGATTTTCTCTTAAGAGCTGAGTGGTGGTGTTGGGGGAAGTTAGGGTAGGGGCACCTGGGTGGCTCAGTTGGTTGAGCGTCTGACTCTTGATTTCGGCTCAGGTCATGATCTCAGGGTCATGAGATGGAGCCCCGAGTCGGGTTCCAAGCCGGGTGTGAAGCCTGCTTGAGATTCTCTCTCTCCCTCTGCTCCTCCCCCCTACTATGCACACATTCTCTCTTAAAAATAAAAGGGTAAATAAAGAGGAGATGGAGAAAGGGGGCAGAGAAATTTAAAAGGCTCTCTAGTTTCCATTTATTTTTACAATGAAAGATAACTCCATTGAAAATAATAAGATAATATACTCTCTTATAAGAGAAGATGCATTTTACTCCTTTTTTTTCTTTTAAACTAATCTCTACACCCAACATGTGGCTCAAACTCATGACCCCAAGATCAAGAGTCAGATGCTCTACTAATGGAATAGTCAGGCAGCCCAGAAGATGTTGTTTTAATAGATTGTACCTATGTATCTTTTTATATAAATGGGATAACAAAATACAACATTACAGATATTGATGTTTTATTAAGAATATGTATTTCTGCATGAGATAGGAAGAAAGTGGCTTGGCAAAATCAATAACCTGAGACAGAAATATAATTTGTAAAACATTTTTTTTTTTTTCACCAGAACAAGTAACTTTCAGTAGTCAAGAGGCTATTTTGCCTGTTGGTGTTCTATGATTCATCACTCACTGCTTTGAACATTTCATTTTCTTGTCATATCTGTTAAATAAGAAAATACATTTTTAATTATAGTTCAAGAGAGCACAACTTTGAGAAGAACAGCACTTGTATTTCTTTTTTCTTTTCTTTTTTTTTTTTAAACATTTTATTTATTTATTTGACAGAGACACAGCGAGAGAGGGAACACAAGCAGGGGGAGTAAGAGAGGGAGAAGCAGGCTTCCCGCCGAGCAGGGAGCCTGATGCGGGGCTCCATCCCAGGACCCTGGGATCATGACCTGAGCCGAAGGCAGACGCTTAACGACTGAGCCACGCAGGTGCCCCCAGCACTTGTATTTCAAATCCACATTACTCTCCAGTGCTTTCAATTTACACAAGAAGTGTCAGTTCCCGTCAAGTGTATATTAATAAGTCTCATAGATTAGGTGTTGTACACAGTTGATAACATCTATCTTCACAGAATTTATGGTCTAGGGAAGTAGAATAGCCATACCACAGCCTGCATGAAAACTAGTCTATAAATGCTTCATATCAGTACATTTTACTATAACTTGTTTCCGTGGATATCAAGAAAATATTTTAGTTCGTAGGTAAAAATATGAAGACTTACAGTCTTCTTTGAATCACTTTGATTCAAGTGAGCAATAGATATTGCTAGTAAATGTCAGTGAGAACTTAAAATCCGATCTTCAAATAACAAATTCTGCCTTCTTTCCATAGATGATATTGGGGATATTGGGGTTTTTTTTTGGTCAATAAATACTGTTAGAAATAATATAAACAACATACAAAAAGTATTATTTTCTTGGATCACTTTAAAAATTTTTATGTGATTTCAATTCAGTTTAATTTAACTTAAATTCTATTGTTATGTTGGTTTCAGGTGTACAATATAGTGATTCAACAGTTGTATAGGTTTTTTTTTTACATTATTTTGCATATTTAAGAAATTTGATAGATTTGTATTGTATTGCAAGTGGAATGGTAGTTACATATTACTTGTGAAGGAGTTTATGAGCTCAAGAATAAAACCAAGTTAAATGATTTTTAAAAAATATTTATTTATTTATTTTAGAAAAGAGAGAGAGAGTGCATGTGTGTGTGAGTGGGGGAGGGGCAGAAGGAGAGGGAGAGAGAGAATTCTAAGCAGACTCCACACTGACCATGGAGCCTAACTCAGGGCTAACTCATACCTTCCTTTATCTCTTCTAGCTCTCCTTCAGTTCTCTGAACACATTTATAATGGCTGCTTTGACATGGAGGCTTTGTCACGTGCAGTCTCTGTTGCTTTTTTTCCTGTATATGGGCCACATTTTCCTGTTTCTTGTAATGACTTATAGTTTTTTCTTTAAAATTAGACATTTTAGATAATGTGTTGTATCAGACCTGGGTACTGATTCTCCCACAAAGGTTCTTTTTTTTTATGTTATGTTAATCACCATACATTACATCATTAGTTTTTGATGTAGTGTTCCATGATTCATTGTTTGCGAATAACACCCAGTGCTCCATTCAACACGTGCCCTCTTTAATACCCATCAGCAGGCTAACGCATCCCCCCACCCTCCTCCCCTCTAGAACCCTCAGTTTGTTTCTCAGAGTCCATAGTCTCTCATGGTTCGTCTCCCCCTCTGATTTCCCCCCCTTCATTCTTCCCTTCCTGCTATCTTTTTTTTTTTTTTTAATTTATTTGTTTCAGAGGTACAGGTCTGTGATTCAACAGTCTTGCACAATTCACAGTGCTCACCATAGCACATACCCTCCCCAATGTCTATCACCCAGCCACCCCATCCCTCCCACCCCCCACCACTCCAGCAACCCTCAGTTTGTTTCCTGAGATTAAGAATTCCTCATATCAGTGAGGTCATATGATACATCTCTTTCTCTGATTGACCTATTTCACTTAGCATAATACCCTCCAGTTCCATCCACGTCGTTGCAAATGGCAAGATTTCATTCCTTTAGATGGCTGCATAATATTCCATTGTATATATACACCACATCTTCTTTATCCATTCATCTGTTGCGGGACATCTTGGCTTTTTCCAGAGTTTGGCTATTGTGGACATTGCTGCTATAAACATCAGAGTGCACACACCCCTTTGGATCCCTACATTTGTATCTTCGGGGTAAATACCCAGTAGTGCAATTGCTGGGTCGTATGGTAGCTTTATTTTAAACTTTTTGAGGAATCTCCATACTGTTTTCCAGAGTGGCTGCAACAACTTGCATTCCCACCAACAGGGTAGGAGGGTTCCCCATTCTCTGCATCCCCGCCAACATCTATAGTTTCCTGACTTGTTAATTTTAACCATTCTGACTGGTGTGAGGTGGTATCTCATTGAGGTTTTGATTTGGATTTCCCTGATGCTGAGCGATGTTGAGCACTTTTTCATGTGTCTGTTGGCCATTTGGATGTCTTCTTTGGAGAAATGTCTGTTCATGTCTTCTGCCCATTTCTTGATTGAATTAGTTGTTCTTTAGGTGTTGAGTTTGATAAGTTCTTTATAGATTTGGGATACTAACCCTTTATCTGATATGTCATTTGCAAATATCTTCTCCCATTCTATCGGTTGTCTTTTGGTTTTGTTGACTGTTTCCTTTGCTGTGCAAAAGCTTTTTATCTTGATGAAGTCCCATAGTTCATTTTTGCCCTTGCTTCCCTTGCCTTTGGCAATGTTTCTAGGAAGACGTTGCTGTGGCTGAGGTCGAAGAGGTTGCTGCCTGTGTTCTCCTCTAGGATTTTGATGGACTCCTGTCTCACATTTAGGTCTTTCATCCATTTTGAGTCTATTTTTGTGTGTGGTGTAAGGAAATGGTCCAGTTTCATTCTTCTGCATGTGGCTGTCCAATTCTCCCAACACCATTTGTTGAAGAGACTGTCTTTTTTCCATTGGATATTCTTTCCTGCTTTGTCAAAGATGAGTTGACCATAGAGTTGAGGGTCCATTTCTGGGCTCTCTATTCTGTTCCATTGATCTATGTGTCTGTTTTTGTGCCAGTACCATACTGTCTTGATGATTACAGTTTTGTAATAGAGCTGGAAGTCCAGAATTGTGATGCCACCAGGTTTGCTTTTCTTTTTCAACATTCCTCTGGCTATTCGGGGCCTTTTCTGGTTCCATACAAATTTTAGGATTATTTGTTCCATTTCTTTGAAAAAAGTGGATGGTATTTTGATAGGGTTTGCATTGAATGGTAGATTGCTCTAGGTAGCTTTGACGTCTTCACAATATTTGTTCTTCCAATCCATGAGCATGGAACATTTTTCCATTTCTTTGTGTCTTCCTCAATTTCTTTCATGAGTATTTTATACTTTTCTGAGTACAGATCCTTTGCCTCTTTGGTTAGATTTATTTCTAGGTATCTTATGGTTTTGGGGCGATTGTAAATGGGATCGACTCCTTAATTTCTCTTCCTTCTGTCTTGTTGTTGGTGTATAGGAATGCCACTGATTTCTGTGCATTGATTTTATATCCTGCCACTTTACTGAATTCCTGTGTGAGTTCTAGGAGTTTTGGGGTGGAGTCTTTTGGGTTTTCCACATAAAGTGTCATATCATCTGCAAAGAGTGAGAGTTTGACTTCTCCTTTGCTGATTTGGATGCCTTTTCTTTGTTTTTGTTGTCTCATTGCTGTGGCTTGGACTTCTAGTACTATGTTGAATAGTAGTGGTGATAGTGGACATCCCTGCTGTGTTCCCTGACCTTAGGGGGAAAGCTCTCAGTTTTTCCCCATTAAGAATGATATTCACTATGGGTTTTTCATAGATGGCTTTTATGATATTGAGGTATGTACCCTCTATCCCTATACTCTCAAGAGTTTTGATCAAGAAAGGAAGCTGTACTTTGTCAAATGCTTTTTCTGCATCTATTTTTTTTAAATTTTATTATGTTAGTCACCTACAATATATCATTAGTTTTTGATGTGGTGATCCATGATCCATTGTTTTCGTATAACACCCAGTGCTCCATGCAGTACGTGCCTTCCTTAATACCCATCACCGGGCTAAACAATCCCTCCTCCCCACTCCCCTCTAAAACTCTGTTTGTTTCTCAGAGTCCATAGTCTCTCATGGTTCATCTCTCCCTCCAATTCCCACCCCCCATTTTTCCCTTCCTTCTCCTAGTGTCCTCCATGCTATTCCTTATGTTCCACAAATAAGTGAAACCATATGATAATTGACTTTCTCTGCTTGACTTATTTCACTTAGCATAATCTCCTCCAGTCCCATCCATGTTGATGTAAAAGTTGGGTATTCATCTTTTCTGATGGCTGAATAATATTCCATTGTATATATGGACCACATCTTTATCCATTCATCTGTTGAAGGGCATCTTGGCTCTTTCCACAGTTTGGCTACTGAGGACATTGCTGCTATGAACATTGGGGTGCATATGGCCCTTCTTTTCACTACATCTGTGTCTTTGGAGTAAATACCCAGAAGTGCAATTGCTGGGTCATAAGGTAGCTCTATTTTTATTTTTTTATTTTTTTATTTTTAAAGATTTTATTTATTTATTTGACAGAGAGAGACACAGCGAGAGAGGGAACACAAGCAGGGGGAGCGGGAGAGGGAGAAGCAGGCTTCCCGCCGAGCAGGCAGCCCGATGCGGGGCTCGATCCCAGGACTCTGGGATCATGACCTGAGCCGAAGGCAGACGCTTAACGACTGAGCCACCCAGGCGCCCCGGTAGCTCTATTTTTAAATTTTTGAGGAACCTCCACACTGTTTTCCAAAGTGGCTGTACCAACTTGCATTCCCACCAACAGTATAAGAGGGTTCCCCTTTCTCCACAACCTCTCCAACATTTGTTGTTTCTTTCCCTGTCCATTTTTGCCATTCTAACTGGTGTAAGGTGGTATCTCAGTATGGTTTTGATTTGGATTTCCCTGATGGCTAATGATGATGAACATTTTTTCATGTGTCTGTTAGCCATTTGTATGTCTTCTTCAGAGAAGTGTCTTTTCATATCTTCTGCCCACTTTTTGACTTGATTATTTGTTTTTTGGGCTTTGAGTTTGAGAAGTTCTTTATAGATCTTGGATACCAGCCCTTTATCTGTAGTGTCATTTGCAAATATCTTTTCCCATTCTGTGGGTTGCCTCTTTGTTTTGTTGACTGTTTCCTTGCTGTGCAGAAGCTTTTTATCTTGATGAAGTCCCAAAAGTTCATTTTTGCTTTTGTTTCAGTAGCTTTTGGAGATGTATCTTGAAAGAAGTTGCTGTGGGCGATGTCAAAGAGGTTATTGCCTATGTTCTTCTCTAGGATTTTGATGGATTCCTGTCTCACATTGAGGTCTTTCATCCACTTTGAGTTTATCTTTGTGAATGGTGTTAGAGAATGGTCGAGTTTCATTCTTCTGCATGTGGCTGTCCAATTTTCCCAGCACCATTTATTGAAGAGACTGTCTTTTTTCCATTGCATGTTTTTTCCTGCTTTGTCAAAGATTATTTGACCATAGAGTTGAGGGTCCATATCTGGGTTCTCTATTCTGTTCCATTGGTCTATGTGTCTGTTTTTGTGCCAGTACCATGCTGTCTTGGTGATCACAGCTTTGTAATATAGCTTAAAATTGGGCAATGTGATGCCCCCAGGTTTGTTTTTCTTTTTCAACATTTCCTTGGCGATTCGGGGTCTTTCCTGATTCCATACAAATTTTAGGATTGTCTGTTCCAGCACTTTGAAAAATGTCATTGGAATTTTGATCGGGATGGCATTGAAGGTATAGATTGCTTTGGGTAGCATAGACATTTTAACAATGTTTATGCTACTGATCCATGAGCATGGAATATTTTTCCATCTTTTTGTCTCTTCTTCAATTTCTTTCATGAGTGTTTTGTAGTCCTAGAGTATAGATCCTTTACCTCTTTGGTTAGCTTTATTCCAAGGTATCTTACGGTTTTTGGTGCTATTGTAAATGGAATCATTTCTCTAATTTCTCTTTCTACAGTTGCATTGTTAATGTATAAGAAAGCAACTGATTTCTGTGCATTGATTTTGTATCCTGCCACATTACTGAATTGCTGGATGAGTTCTAGTAATTTGGGGGTGGAGTCTTTTGGGTTTTCCACATAAAGTATCATGTCGTCTGTGAAAAGAGAGAGTTTGCTTTCTTCTTTGCAAATTGAATACCTTTTATTTCTTTTTGTTGTCTGATTGCTGTTGCTAGGACTTCTAGTACTATGTTGAACAATAGTGGTGAGTGGTCATCCTTGACATCTTCCTGATCTTAAGGGAAAGGCTCTCAGCTTTTCCCCATTGAGGATGATATTCGCTGTGGGTTTTTCATAGATGGATTTTATGAGCTTGAGGAATATTCCCTCTATCCCTATACTCTGAAGAGTTTTAATCAGGAAAGGATGTTGTATTTGTCAAATGCTTTTTCTGCATCAATTGAGAGGACCATATGGTTCTTCTCCCTCCTCTTATTAATGTGTTCTATCACATTGATTGATTTGTGAATGTTGAACCACCCTTGCATCCCGGGGATAAATCCCACTTGGTCATGGTGGATGATCCTTTTAATGTATCGTTGGATCCTATTAACTAGGATTTTGTTGAGGATTTTGGAATCCACATTCATCACACATATCAGTCTGAAATTCTCCTTTTTGATGGGGTCTTTGCCTGGTTTGGGGATTAAGGTAATGCTGGCCTCATAGAATGAGTTTGGAAGTTTTCCTTCGTTTCTATTTTTTTGAAACAGCTTCAGTAGAATAGGTATTATTTCTTCTTTGAATGTTTGGTAGAATTCCCCAGGGAATCCATCAGGCCCTGGACTCTTGTTTTTTGGGAGGTTTTGATCACTGCTTCAATCTTGTTACTGGTTATTGGCCTATTCAGGTTGTCAGTTTCTTCCTGTTTCAGTTTTGGCAGCTTATAGGTTTCCAGGAAGGCCTCCATTTCATCCAGATTGCTCAGTTTATTGGCATATAGTTGTTCATAATAATTTCTAATAATTGTTTCTATTTCCTTGGTGTTAGTCGTGATCTCTCCCCTTTCATTCATAATCGTATTAATTTGGGTCCTTTCTCTTTTCTTTTGGTTAAGTCTGGCCAGTGGTTTATCAATCTTATTAATTCTTTCAAAGAACCAACTTCTAGTTTCGTTGATCTGCTCTACTGTGTTTCTGGTTTCTAATTCATTGATCTCTGCTTTAATTTTAATTATTTATCTTCTAATGCGTGGCTTAGGCATCGTTTGTTGCTTTTTCTCTAGTTCTTTAAGGTGTAGAGTTAGTTGGTGAATTTGGGATTTTTCTATTTTTTTTGAGTGAGGCTTGGATGGCTTTGTATTTCCCCCTTAGGACCACCTTTGCAGTATCCTTTGCAGGTTTTGGACCGATATGTTTTCGTTCTCACTGATTTCCATGAATTGTTTAAGTTCTTCTTTGATTTCCTGGTTGACCCAAACATCTTGAGCAGAGTGGTCTTTAGCTTCCAAGTGTTTGAATTTCTTCTAAATTTTTTCTTGTGATTGAGTTCCAGTTTTAGAGCATTGTGGTCTGAGAATATGCAGGGAATAATCTCAATCTTTTGGTATCGGTTGAGACCTGATTTGTGATCCAGTATATGGTCTATTCTGGAGAAAGTTCCATGTGCGCTCAAGAAGAATGAGTATTCTGTTGTTTTAGGGTGGAATGTTCTGTAAATATCTATGAGGTCCATCTGGTCCAATATATCATTCAAAGCTCTTGTTTCCTTGTTGATTTTCTGCTTAGATGATCTGTCCATTGCTGAGAGTGAGTATTGAGGTCTCCTACAATTAACGTATTGTTATCAGTATGACTCTTTATTTTGGTTAACAGTTGGCTTATATAGATGGCTGCTCCCATGTTGGGGGCATAGATATTTACAATTGTTAGATCTTCTTGTTGGATAGACCCTTTAAGAATGATTTAGTGTCCTTCTGTGTCTCTTATTACAGACTTTAGTTTAAAATCTAATTTGTCTGATGTAAGAATTGCTACCCCAGCTTTCTTTTGAGGTCCGCTGGCATGGAAGATGGATCTCCATCCCTTCACTTTCAGTCTGGATGTATCTTTAGGTTCAAAATGAGTATCTTGTAGGCAGCATATGGATGGGTCCTGTCTTTTTATCCAATCTGCAACCCTGTGCCGTTTTATGGGAACATTTAAGCCATTCACGTTGAGAGTGATTATTGAAAGATATGAATTAATTGTCATCATGTTGCCTGTGAAAACGTTGTTTTTATAGATTGTCCCTGTAAATTTCTGTTGTATATCACTCTTGGGGTCTTTCTCCTTTTATAGAACCTCCCCTAAATATTTCTTGCAGGGTCGGCTTAGTGGTCATATATTGTTTCATTTTCTGCTGGTTGTGGAAGCTCTGCATCTCTTCATCCATTCTAAATGACAGCCTTGCCGGATAAAGTATTCTTGGCTCCATGTTCTTCTCATTTAGTACCCTGAATATGTCTTGCCAGGCCTTTCTGGCTTGCCAGGTCTCTGTGGACAGGTCTGATGTTATTCTGATGTTCCTCCCTCTGTAGGTAAGGAATCTCTTCCCCCTAATTGCCCTTAAGATGGTTTCCTTGGTTCTAAGATTTGCAAGTTTTACAATTACATGCTGGGGTGTTGGTCTGTTTTCCTTGATCTTGGGAGGGGTCCTCTCTGCCTCTAGGACGTGAATGTTTGTTTCATTCCCCAGATTAGGGAAGTTCTCAGCTATGATTTGCTCAAATACATCTTCTAGTCCTCTCTCTCTCTCCACTCCCTCTGGGATTCCAATTATTCTGACACTGGAACGCTTCATGGTATCACTTATTTCTCTGATTCTATTTTCATGGATTCTGAGTTGTTTTTCCCTGGCCTCCTTTTTTCCCTTTTTATCTATTATACTGTCTTCCAGGTCATTTATTCGTTCTTCTGCCTCACTTACCCTAGCTGTTAGATTATCTAGATTGGATTGGATCTCATTGATAGCATTTTTAAGTTCTGCCAATTCAGCTTTCATTTCTGCCCTTAGAGACTCTATGTTGCCATTAGTTGATTTCTCCATTCTAGCCATTGTCTTCAAAATTGCTAGCCTGAATTCCATCTCCAACATCTTGGTTATATCTGCATCCATTTGTAAATCAGCAGCATAAGTCATAATCTCTGAGTCTTTTCTATTTTGGGGGCTTCTCCTCCTAGTCATTCTGTTGATGGGTGTTTGAGGGAATGTATAGAGTCCAAATTATTGACCAGAACTCAAGCAAGATGCACCTGTTTTCTTGGGACCTTAGGGTTGCTGGTCTCTTCTTTTCCCAGCCTGTCTTTTGGGGGAGGGGTCTGCCATCCTGTTACTCAGGCAACCCTGTTTGGGCGGAGTTTTCCTGCCCCCCTGTGGTGGGGGATGGGCTCAGCAGGAATCAGCTCTTGGGGTTTTGTTCTCTGGCGGCTTTCCCTGGAGGCTTTCCACATCTCTTCCGCGAGTCAGAGCAGAAGAGACCATTTCCAACCCTCTGCCTCAGAGCAGAGAGACCGCAGTCTGTTCTTCAGTGAGCTCTCCAGGCCACACCATCTTCATTTCTGTCTGTGCTGCTATAAACTGCAGCGTCCTGGGTTTTGCACCCCTCCACAGCACCCCCAGTCCTGCCTCCAGGTCAGAGCACATCTCTGTCCTTTGTGCTTCTAAAATCACCAGCTGCCCCCAGTTCACAGGCACGACCCTGCTGCTCTGGGTTTCCGCCCCGGGGGCTGCCCTAAAGTCCTTTCCCCACCACTACCGGTCTGTGAGTCTGTGCCCTGTCCCCAGTGTGTGAGGCTGTTGCTCACTGGCGGTATAGGATCCCCATGGCCAGGCACCCTCCCGCTGCTGCTTATCCTCCCATATCTGCCTGCAGAATCATGGCTCCCTGCTTTGTACCTCAAAACCAACCGCCTGCGATATTCTATTTGTAGAGATCCAGATCTTCTTACCTCTCAGGCTGGTTTTGTGGGTGCTCAGAGTGGTCTGGTAGATATCCAGCTCAATTCTGGGGACCAGTTGAAATAGGGTCTCCTACTCCTCCAACATCTTTCCTTTCTCCTTTTTCTGCATCTATTGAGAGGATCATATGGTTCTTGTTCTTTCTTTTGTTAATGTATTGTATCACATTGATTGATTTGCAGATGTTGAACCAACCTTGAAGCCCAGGAATAAATTCCACTTGTTTGTGGTGAATAATCCTTTTAATGTACTGTTGGATCCTATTGGCTAGTATTTTGGTGAGAATTTTTGCATCCATGTTCATCAGGGATATTAGTCTGTAATTCTCCTTTTTGATGGAGTCTTTGTCTGGTTTTGGGATCAAGGTAATGGTGGCCTCATAAAACAGATTTGGAAGTTTTCCTTCAATTTCTATTTTTTGGAACATTTTCAGAAGCATAGGTATTAATTCTTCTTTAAATGTTTGATAGAATTCCCCTGGGAAGCCATCTGGCCCTGGGCTCTTGTTTTTTGGGAGATTTTTGATTACTTCTTCAATTTCCTTAGGGGTTATAGGTCTGCTCAGGTTTTCTATTTCTTCCTGGTTCAGTTTTGGTAGTTGATACATCTCTAGGAATGCATCCATTTCTTCCAGATTATCTAATTTGCTGGCATATACTTGCTCATAATATGTTCTTATAATTGTTTGTATTTCTTTGGTGTTGGTTGTGATCTCTCTTCTTTCATTCATGATTTTATTTATTTGGGTCATTTCTCTTTTCTTTCTGATAAGTCTGGCCACGGTTTTATCAATCTTGTTAATTCCTTCGAAGAACCAGCTCCTAGTTTCATTGATCTGTTCTACTGTTCTTTGGTTTCTATTTCATTGATTTCTGCTCTGATCTTTATCATTTCTCTTCTCCTGCTGGGTTTAGGCTTTATTTGCTGTTCTTTCTCCAGCTCTGTTAGTTGTAGGGTTAGGTTATGTATTTGAGACCTTCCTTGTTTCTTGAGAAAGTTTTGTATTGCTATATACATTCCTCTTAGGACCGCCTTTGCTGCATCCCAAAGATTTTGAATAGTTGTGTTTTCATTTTCATTTGTTTCCATGAACTTTTTAAATTCTTCTTTAATTTCCTGGTTTACTCATTCATTCTTTAGTAGGATGCTCTAGGCCATGTATTTGAGTTCTTTTCTACTTTCCTATTATGATTGAGTTCTAGTTTCAAAGCATTGTGGTCTGAAAATATGCAGGGAATGATCCCAATCTTTTGGTACCAGTTGAGACCTGATTTGTGACCTAGGATGTAATCTATTTGGGAGAATGTTCCATGGGCACTAGAGAAGAATGTGTATTCTGTTGCTTTAGAATGGAGTATTCTGAATATACCTCTAGAGTCCATTTGGTCCAGTGTGTCATTTAAAGTCTTTATTTCCTTGTTGATCTTTTGCCCAGATGATTGTCCATTTCAGTGAGGGGGGTGTTAAAGTCCCCTCCATTATTGTATTGTCGATGTGTTTCTTTGCTTTTGTTATTAATTGGCTTATATAATTGGGTGCTCCCACGTTAGGGGCATAGATATTTACAATTGTTAGATCTTCTTCTTGGATAGACCCTCTAAGTATGATATAGTGTCCTTCCTCATCTCTTATTATTGTCTTTGGTTTAAAATCTAATTTGTCTGATATAAGGATTGCCACCTCAGCTTTCTTTTGGTGTCCATTAGCATGGTAAATGGTTTCCCACCCCCTCACTCTCAATCTGGAGGTGTCTTTGGGTCTAAAATGAGTCTCTTGCAGATAGCATATCAATGGGTCTTGTTTATTTATCCAATCTGATAGCCTGTGTCTTTTGATTGGGGCTTTAGCCCATTTACATTCAGGGTAACTGTTGAAAGATATGAATTTAGTGCCATTGTATTGCCTGTAAGGTGACTGTTACTGTATATTGTCTGTGTTCCTTTCTGGTCCATGTTACTTTTAGGCTCTCTCTTTGCTTAGAGGACCCCTTTCAAGATTTCTTGTAGGGCTGGTTTTGTGTTTGCAAATTCCTTTAGTTTTTGTTTGTCCTGGAAGCTTTTTATGTCTCCTTCTATTTTCAATGACAGCCTAGCTGGATATAGTATTCTTGGCTGCATATTTTTTTTTTTGTTTAGCGCTCTAAATATATCCTGCCAGTCCTTTCTGGCCTGCCAGGTCTCTGTGGATAGGTCTGTTGCCAATCTAATATTTCTACCATTGTAGGTTACAGATCTCTTGTCTTGAGCTGCTTTCAGGATTTTCTTGTTGTCTCTGAGACTTGTAAGTTTTACTATTAGATGTCAGGGTGTTGACCTATTTTTATTGATTTTGAGAGGGGTTCTCTGTGCCTCCTGGATTTTGATGCTTGTTTCCTTCCCCAAATTGGGGATAAGTTCTCTGCTATAATTTGCTCCAATATACCTTCTGCCCCTCTCTCTCTTTCTTCTTCTTCTGGGATCCCAATTATTCTAATATTGTTTCATCTTATGGTATCACTTATCTCTCGAATTCTGCCCTCGTGGTCCAATAGTTGTTTATCTCTCTTTTTCTCAGCTTCTTTATTTTCCATTATTTGGTCTTCTATATCACTAATTCTCTCTTCTGCCTCATTTATTGTAGCAGTTACAGCTTCCATTTTTGATTGCACCTCATTAATAGACTTTTTGATTTAGACTTGGTTAGATATTAGTTTTTTTTATTTCCCCAGAAAGGGTTTCTCTAATATCTTCCTTGCTTTTTTCAAGCCCAGCTAGTATCTTTATAATCGTCATTCTGAACTCTAGTTCCAACATCTTACTAATGTCTGTATTGATTAGGGTCCCAGCAATCGGTATTGCCTCTTGTTCTTTTTTTTGAGGTGATTTTTTCCATCTTGTCATTTTGTCCAGAGGAGAAGAGATGAATGAGAGAACAAAATGCTAACAGGGTAACAACAACCCCAGAAAAATATACGCTAAACAAATCAGAAGAGACCTGAAACTGGGGGAAAAGAAAGGGAAAGAAAGAAAAAAGAAAAAAAAAAAGGAAAAGAAAAAGATAAACACAAACAAAAACAAAACAAAACAAAACAAACCAGAATATGATCAAATATGATCAGGCTGGTGTATAGATCAGTGCCACACACTAGATTTTGGGCATATTTTGGTCTGTTAGAAGAAAGTGCCTCCCAAAATTTTAAAGAAAGAAAAACATATATCTACAAAGATAAAGGTTAATTTCGATGAAGGGATGGAATATGACTGTAAAGATGAAAATTATAAAAGATTTTATAAAAGGAATTGATAAGAAGTTGGTTGAAAAATGAAAGAAGAGGATTTAAAAAGAAAAAAAGGGAGAGAATGTGATCAGGCAGGAGAGTAGAACAAAGCCATACACTAGAGATTCAGGGTATATTTTGATCTGTTAGAAGAAACTGTATCTCAAAATTTTAAAGAGAGGACAACTTATATATATATATATATGTATATATACCAGAAATAAGGGTAACTACTATGAAGGGATAGACTATGACTCTAAAAATGAAAAAAAAAATTTTTTTTAAAAAGGGATTGATAAGATGTTAGTTAAAAAAGGGACAAAGAAAAATTAAAAAAAAAAAGACAGAAAAAAATTAACTTTGAAAGACTAAAGAATCATGGGAAAAAAGCCATGAATTCTATGTGCATTATTCCATAGTGCTGGAGGTCTGCTGTTCTCATTGATCTGTAAATATGGTCTTGGCTGGCTGTTCTTGCTGATCTTCTGGGGGAAGGGCCTGGTGCCATGGTTCCCAAATGTCTTTCCCAGAGGTGGAATTGCCCCTCCCTTCCCAGTCCAGGCTAAGTCATCTGCTCGGGTTTGCTCTCAGGAGGTTTTGTTCCCTGCAAGCTTTCCGTACAGCTTTGGAGGACAAGAGTGAAAATGGCGGCCTCCCAATCTCCACCCCAGAGGAGCCGAGAACTCAGGACCCCACTCCTCAGTGCACCCCCAGAGAAAAGCAGTCACTCCTGTCTCCCTGGGCTCTGGCCACACTCCATGCTACCTGGCCTGTGACCCAGCATTTTCATTTCTGGCACATGACCCCGTGTGGAGTCTCTAAACCCAGCAGATCCCTGCAGTGCACTCTTGCGCCGCTCCTCCTGGGGGAGGAAAGGGAGTCTCCCCGGATCTGCCGCTTGTTGGGTCCCTGCTGGAAGAGCAGTGGCCCGACTGTGTCACGGATCATGGTTTATGGCAACCCTGAGCTGAGAGCCCATTCCTTGGCTCTGTCTCCGCAGCCAGCTCCCCCGCTCCAATACCTGGGAGCTCTGCTGCACTCAGGCACCCCCAGTCTTTCTGTGACCCTGAGGGTCCTGAGACCACACTGTCCCAGCGAGGGTTCCACCCCCCGCTTAGCCACTGGAGCCACGTCCCTCAGCGGAGTCAACTTCTAAAAGTTCTGATTTTGTGCTCTGCTGCTCTATCACTTATGAGACATGGCTGACGGAGCCCCCTCCCCTGCTGCATATCCTCCCGAATATCGCCTTGGATTCACTTCTCTGCATGTCCTACCTTCCAGAAAGTGGTCGCTTTTCTGTTCAGAGAGTTGCTGCTATTCTTTTCTTCAATCTCCTGTTGAGTTTGTAGGCTTCAGAATGGTTTGATCCCTTTCCAGCTGAATTTCTGGGACCAGAGGAAATCCAGGTCTCTTACTCCTCTGCCATCTTGCTCCACCCCCTCTGCTACATGAGGTTTAAGGAAAGAAGCCATCTTCATAACATAAAAATGCAAAGTGAAGCACCAAGTGCTGATGTGGAAGCTACAGCAAGTTATCCAGAAGATCTGGCTCAGATAATTAATGAAAGCAACTACATTAACGACAGATTTTCAATGCAGATGAAACAGCCTTCTGTTGAAAGAAGATGTCATCTAGGATCTTCATAGCTAGAGAGGAGAAGTCAATGCCTGGCTTCAAGTCTTCAAAGCTTCAAAGGATAGTTTGAATCCCTTGTTAGGGACTAAAGCAACTTAGTGGCTTTAAGTTGAAGCCAATGCTCACTTACCATTCTGCAAATTCTAGGGCCCTTAAGAATTATGCTAAATTTACTCTGGCTGTATTCTATAAATGGAACAACAAAGCCTGAACGATGGCACATCTGTTCACAACATGGCTTATTGAATATTCTAAGCCCACTGGTGAGACGTATTGCTCAGATAAAAAGATTCCTTTAAAAAAATTATCACTCACTGACAGTGCAGCTGATCACCAAGAGCTCTCATGGAGAAACAAAGCAATATTATTGTTTTAATGCCTGCCAACACAACATCCATTCTGCAGTGCATGGATCAAGGAGCAATTTCAATGTTCAAGTTTTATTAGTTAAGAAATACATTCCAGGCTTTAGCTGCCATAGTGATTTCTCTGATGGGTCTGGGCAGAGTTAATTGAAAATCCTCTGGAAAGAATTCATCATTCTAGATGCCACTAAGAACATTCACGATTCGTGGGAAGAGATGAAAATATCAACATGAACAGGAGTTTGGAAGAAGTGGATTCCAACCCTCATGGATGACTTTGAGGGGTTCAAGATTTTCATGGGGAAAGTGACTGCAGATGTGGTGGAAATAGCAAGAGAACTAGAAGTAGACGTGGAACCTGAAGATGGGACTGAATTGCTACAATCTCATGATGAAACTTTAACAGATGAGGAGTTGCTTCTTATAGATGAGCAAAAAAATGTTTTTGTTTGTTTGTTTGTTTTGAGACGGAATCTGCTCTTGGTGAAGATGCTGTGAAGATTGTTGAAATGACAGCAAAGGATTTAAAATATTCCATAAACTTAGCTGATAAAGCTGGGATAGGGTTTGAGAGGATTGACCACAATTTTGAAAGAACTTCTGCTGTGGGTAAAATGCTATCAAACAGGATCACATGTTACAGAGAAATTATTTATGAAAGGAAGAGTCAATTAATGCAGCAAACTTCACTGTTGTCTTATTTTAAGAAAATGCTACAGTCACCCCACTCTTCAGCAACTACCAACCCGATCAGCCTGCAGCCACCAACAATGAGGTAAGACCCTCCATCAGCAAAAAGATTACCACTTGCTGAAAGCACAGATGATGGTTAGCATTTTTTAGCAATAAAGTATTTTTAAATTAAGGTATATACGTTTTTTTAGACATAATACTATTGCATGCTTAATAGACCACACTACAGTGTAAACATAACTTTTATATGCACTGGGAAACCAAAAAATTTGTTTGACTTGCCTTATTACAGTATTTCCTTTATTGTGATGGTCTGGAACTAAATGCACAATATCTCCAAGGTATGCCTATATAATAAACATGTTCAGACAGGCAAGGGTATGTTTTCTCCCACTAAACATTCTTTAAAGCCAGGTAGCTGGAATAATTTACTTACATGGAAAATTAAGCAAATAATAAGGAAATGGCAGTTGATAAGAAGAATTACATCACATTTAATGTCGTCCTCTAATTCCACCATCCAAGGATTTAGTTTCAAGGAGAAGGTACTGGAAGGGTAAATCCCTCCTCATTGTATCAACCTCAGAATCATACTTCTTAGTCAAAGTGATGGCAGATGCTACAGTGAGCCTGGTCTCCTTCTGTCCTACCAGTTTATTTGTATGGGAGATTTATCGGTTTTGTGACATTGGCAAGGCTGTGAAGATTGGTGAGAATTTTGCAAGATGGTAGAAATTGCCATTGATTTGATTTTTAGAATGTATCTACCAACTTGTTGAATAATAAAAACTTGAATATTTGCCCTAAAAAATTTATTGTATATTTTTAGTGAGGATTGCATCTTTATGTTATAGATAACAAAGGGGATTTTGATACATTACATTTACATTATTTTACATTTTGTATTATATTTGCAATAGAAAAGCAGCAAAAGTCAGACCACAGCAAATCTTTTCATGGTTTTGAACTACCTAAAGGCATTAATAAGGATGTCATGATATTTCAAAAAGGAAAATGTACTTGCTATTAACAAACAGTATGGGTTTGAGTATTTATATTCAAATTAAAAAAAATATAATTGACGCAAACATGGAATATATTTCCCAAATATAATTACTGTAAAAGTTCTATTTGATTTTCAAAATCTGCTTATCTTATCCTTCTTTTTATTTTTGTCCTACTAAATCTTTTCTGCTCCTCATTAGTAGATATAAAACTAACTTTATAGTTTTATAAATACTACCAACACTGCAAATGAATATTTATATTACTCATAATTACAACATTTCCAAAACTCAGACAACTACATATTTCCAGGAAACCCAAGAAAAATATCAGGAAACTGTGGATACTAAATTTAGTTAACATCTCTGATATTAAATTATATTAATTTACAAGGTTCGGGACTATAAGGGAGGCATACCCAGATTTGACCTTAGAAACTTGACTCTGGTGCTGTTAAACTCTATTAAAGTCCTTACAAAAAGACTATGTGAAGGCAGAGTATGGAGAGTTTGGCCAAAGTACTCCATGGTATTGCTGCCTCGACATTCATTTTGTATGGCTAAGTGACCTCCAGGGACCTCAACCCCTCCTGCAAGCTCAGAGTAGAGTCACAGCAAATTTAAGTTTCTGATAAGACCTGCCAGCAGCCCATGTAAACAACTGTCTCCCCCAGTTCCTAGGGCCCTTCCCTTCAGTATCCCTTAGATAAGACCCCCATGAAGCTTACCAAAGCTCCACTCTTTTTGATTTGACCAATCTAGCCTTAGCTGGGAAACCCAAAGCACTTTACCCACAGACCCTAATAAAGGCATGTGCCCCAGGTCCTGACTGTCTGCATTCTGCCTTGACGTCCCACAGCCCCTCAAGGCATGCTGTATATTTCTTCCAGGACCTGTGATTAATAAACTCTGTTTCATGTTCTCTTGCCATCTTTTGGTCTTTTGTTGGACTTTGGCTAGCTATCTAATGTCCCAGGCTCTGCTTAACAAGTGTGAATTTAACAAAGTCACAACACAGAGAGAAGATAACCAAGTGAAGATGGAGGCAGAGATCTGAGTGATGTTGCCATCAGCCAAGGAACACCTGGGGCCACCACAAGCTGGAAGAGACAAGGAAAGATCCTTCTCCTGAGGCTTCAGAAGGAGTATGATCTGCAAGCACTTTGATTTCAGTCTTAGAGCTCCAGAACATGAGAGAATCAATTTCTGTTGGTTTAAGACCCAGTATGTGATACTTTGTTGTCAGTCCTGGGAAATGAATATAGGTAAGTTACCTCTTTTGGTTTTGACAAGCTTGAGAACCAGTGCTTCATCTTTGCTTTCATTTTGGCTACGCTATGCTATGGTGAGGAAGTGACATTGCTAGGAAAATAGATTTATGGAATTTACAGAATGTAAGTACTTAAAAGGAACTTTGAACCTTAATATCAAACCATTCACAGAGCAGAGGGAGAAAAACAGAAACAGTTTTATAAAACTGTTTCTGTTTCACTTCAGGAAAATTGACTGAGACAAATGTTGCTCTGTTGTCTAAAGTTAGAAGAGATGTTCTCAGTTTCTAGACACGGGACAGTGAAATCTATCAATCATGTGAAATATGCTGTGTGTCTCTGAACAGTTTCTGTGTAGATGAAAAAAAAGTATCTATAAGACATAACCTTGCTTCGCCAAGAAATGACAAATGAGTCTACTTGTTCTCGTTCTAATCTAAAATATTAATTTTTACATATTTGCTTCCCTATTGTTTTTTTAAAATATTTAGCATTCCAAAACTATTACTCAAAATATAAATATCATTTGAAGAGCAATAACTATCTACTCAGATTAATTATTTCTTGAATCATTTAATAAAAAATCCTTTAACCTAATTGAATAGATTAACCAAAAAAGACTGCAATAATAAAAGCCACTCCATCCCTCACTGGCCAGCTAAAATGGATCAAGGCAGAAAAGAAAAGGCCAAGTCACGATAAGTAAGAGCAAATAACATCCCTGAGACATATCCTTCCTCCTTTCTGAAGACCTTAAAATCACAAATCTCTGTCACAAATTAGCTTAGGAGCTCACAGCACCTAGAGAAAATCCTCTGGATGTTGTTTTCTTTTGCATTGAAATGTGGGGGCACTTAGCAATACATACATTTCTACATTAGCCTTTCTTTGCTTCCCTTCTTTTATTTTCTATCCACTGTTACAATTTATCCTAAGCAGACTCACAGTGCCCCTTTCCATCAGAAGATGTGAATTTTATGTAAATATTATGTAAAAGAAGTTCTGATTTAAGGAAGGACTTGCCAACAATATTTCTTATGTTACCATTTCATAGTTTGGCTCTATGATATTCTTCCCAACTTCTTCAAGCATTCAAATTTCAGTAAGATTTTCTGGTGAGCATCTGAAAGCGTGGCCCAGTGATATATGCAGTAGTTGTTAAAATCAGTTGAGTAAGCAAGGTATTCAGGCTTCATTTTCCTTTAAATATAGAAGCCATTGAGATTACCCATCTGCAAGAGATAGTTTTCATTTCCTTTGGTTCCAAAATCCTAAAATGAATTGTTTATTAAATGTTATATAAAAAATAATGGACTTCGCAGCGCTGTAATTTTCTGCCATAAAAAAGCAATCAAACTGGTATAGCTAATGCTGGTGCCTGAACAATGCAAGCTATTATGTAAAATTGGAAGGAAATGTACAATAAATTATGCACTATGCACTTGTGCTTGCTAGAGGCGAATGTCTCTCACTCTCTCCTTTTGAAGTAAGCTCTTGCAGGACTATAGTTTTCCTTTTTGCCCTTTGTTTTCTACATGTGTATCATCTTGAATATTGCGTGTGTGTGTGTATGTGTAGACAATAGATAGATAGATAGATAGATAGATAGATAGATAGATAGATAGACAGATAGATAGGTAGGAAAACACCTAATATAGGAAGGAACCTTAGAAATCATGCTCCATTACTACCCCTTATACCAAATTGAAAGAAAATTCTTAGCACAGAATCCTTCAAAAGAGCTTATGAATGCTTTAGTATATTAATTTATTTCTATCAAATTACATTTGGTGAAGGTTGTACCAATTTAAATGGCCACCAACAATGCATAAGAGTACCTGATTCATGGAACTATTTTCAAATTTTTTAAAACTTCAACAATTTGATAACATGCAAATAGTACTTTATTATGTCTTTGATAAAAAGTTTCATTATTTTACTACATATTCAATAGTCATTTATGTTCTCTTTTTTAGGGGGTAACTTTGTTGGAATCACCTTTTATGTTTTACAATTGGGATTTTTATTATTTTTTTAACTTTTTTGGTAGAATACTCTATTAAATGTTTTCTTTTTTGTATATATTTTATTTTATTTTTTATTTTTTTAAGATTTTATTTATTTATTTGAGAGAGAGAGAGAGAGAGAAACAACATGAGAAGGGAGAAGGTCAGGGGGAGAAGCAGGCTCCCCGCCGAGCCGGGAGCCTGATGTGGGGCTTGATCCCAGGATCCTGGGATCATGACCTGAGCTGAAGGCAGTCGCTTAACTGACTGAGCCACCCAGGCACCCATGTATATATTTTAAATATACTTCAGTTTTCAAGTTATTTCTTAATTATTTTTGTGATTTCTGCCATTTTGACTCATAACTTTTTATATTTAAATCTATCAATTTATACCTTTCTCATTTTTTGTACTTAGACAATACCCAACTCAAGATCAGACAAATATCCATGTATATATTTTACAGTTCTCTCACTTAAACAGATCAACCATTAAATCTTTCTGTAATTCATTGTATACATAGGAATATTTTCTAATAAATGTCTGTCCATTTGCAACTAATCCTCTTACCACTGATTTAAATCTCATCACTGCACCTTTTTCATTCTAGTAAGCTTAGTTTTGTCACTTCCTGGTACGTTATGATTTATCTAGTCTAATTATAGAACAATATTACTAATTATGTGTTCCATAGTAACTGGTGGTAAAATCAATCTCTATTATTCTTCTAAATCAAAACATTCTTAAAGATTCTTGAAATATAATTTACAATTAGTTTTTCAAGTCCAAAAATATGCCTTGGGTACTTGTTTGAAATTATGTTTATTGGTGCATTTTAGAAGCATGTTTACACAGCATTATGTTGAGCCCAGAGTCAGGAGCCAAGAGACGGATTGCTCCAGTTCAAATCCTGGTTTTACTGCCTCCTGTCTTTGTGATCTGTGCCCCAGTTAGGGTAGGCACAGAATCCAAGTTACTTAGTTTCTCTGCACCTCAGTTTTTTTCATCTATAAAAAGCAGAGTAACAAAAGTAGCTACCTCCTTGGGCAGTAGTCAGAATTAAATAATACTATATTGACATAGATTATTGTCTAATACAGAGTGTTATTTAAGAATTTTTTTCAAAACTACTTTTGTATCTTTCAGTAGAACATTTTTACCAGATTCAGAGACCTTAAATGTTACCTGTAGTAGCACATTCTTATTTTCCTTCAGTCTATAACTTTGTTGGCCAATCTGTAGCTTTTAAAGTTTAGATTCACTCAAATTTAAATATGTGCAATGCTTCTAAAAAATTTCAATGTGATTTGAACTCTGCGATGACAACCTAATTGCCTTATCACGCCCCTGTTTTGTATCCAGTTTCTTTTTTATTCTCTTTGTATATTATTTATTTTGCCCTCCACAGCATTTGCTTACCACTTCACCTTTCGTTTTGTGAGAGTAGGCAGTTAGTTAGGTGCCAACAGTATGTCAGCAGGCCAGGAAAGAGGAAGTCATGGCCGACCATGAGGAGGTCAGAGGCCTGTCCTGGCAGCACTCCAACACAAAACCACTAGAAAACAGATCAAACCAGACAGGCCTCAGATAGCTGAGAAAGTAGGTCAAAGTTCACATTATTCCTTCATTTTACCATATTAGCACACTAAAACCTTCTCCCTGAGGGGCCATGGCAGGAAACCCCTGACCAAATAAGGAAGAAAAGATCAAGAGCCTCTTCCTTTGCTTTATTTATTTATTTATTTATTTTTACCTTGAATTCAGTCCTGATACTGTATTGCAGCAGCTTTCTTGTGACCATGAGGCAACCAGTATGATTATGAATGGAAAATGTAGGCAAAAATATAAAAAGCTCCTAGCCTTGGGTCTGTATGACATTTTTGAGCACTGAACTACAACAACAACTATATATATATATAAATATATAAAATAAGCATTTATATATATATATATATAAAATAAGCATTTATTTAAGCCACTGACAGTTGGACTTCTTGAATTTGAAAACATTTCTTCTCAAATATGTCTGCTACCTTTACTTTATTATTTTACCTCAAGGTTACATTAGTATTTGAATAATAGAAATTCATTATAAATTTTTGTAAATTATTGACTAACATTACAATATCCAGTATTGATAAAACTTTGTATTATTTTCCAAATATATTTATAGATTTTGTAACCAAAAGGTAAAGGAAGGAAAATTAATTGTGCATAGATTATGCATGTAACTCCAAGTCAAGTTATAAGCAAATTACTCATGTGAGTACAGTTTCCCTTCTGCAAGGGCATCACAGTTTAGGATTTTACTCTGGAGTGCAGGCATATAATTTTATATCCCCACATCCCATTGCCTCTTCTGTTGCAGGTCGAAAACTCTACAAACAATGTATAAAACTGTACTGTTGAACTACACGTTCCACTCTACATTTAACCATCAGGTGTGATATAGTAATATTTTTCCTTTTATGGAGAGGGATAGTGTTGGAGAACTGCTGCAGAAACAGAGCAAAGGTATCTCAGGACTAGACCATATAACTTTTGATCTTTGTGGTTATGAATTTTGGAGACTGTCTTCTGTAGAATATCTTAGATTTTTTTTTCAATTGTAATAGCTACCATAATTCATCTGGTTTATTGTTTTTTCCCCTGTTTTACAATTCTTCAAAGGCAGAGGTCATTGTATCTGGCATATAGTAGGTACTCCTTAAAGGCTTCCATGCTGAATAAATGAATAAACTAGACAGTTCTCAGGTTTGTGGGTTTTTTGTTGTTGTTGTTGTTAGAGACAGAGAGAGCAAGCAGGAAGGAGGTGCCGACAGAGAGGGAGAGATGGAATCTCAAGCAGGCTCCGCACATAGCATGGAGCCCTATGCGGGGTGCTCCATCTCAGGATCCTGAGAGCATGACGTGAGCTGAAATCAAGAGATGGATGCTTAACCCACTAGACACCCAGGCGACCGTCTCAGATATTTTTTTAAAGTGGACTTTATATTTTAGGGTAGTTTTATATTCACAGCAAAATTGAATGGAAGGTACAGAGATTTCCTTTGTACCCCCTGTCCCCACACAGGCACAAACTCCCCTCACTCTCAGCATCCCCCATCAGAGTGGTACATTTATTATAATTCATGAATTTACATCATTATTACCCAAGGTCCATAGTTTACACTACAGTTCACTCTTGGTGTTGTATATCCTAGGGTTTTGAGAAATGTGTAATGACATGTATGGACCATTGTAGTATCATAAGAATAGTTTCACTGCCTTAAAAGTTCTCTGTACTCCCGCTGATTCACCCCTCCCTCCCCCAACCCCTGAGAATAGTTTATCCTTTTACTGTCTTCATAGCTTTTCATTCATTTAGTTGGAATCCTACACCATGTAGATTTTCAGTTTGGCTTCTTTCACTCAGTAATATGCATTTAAGTTTCCCCATGTCTTTTCATGTCTAGATGGCTCACTTCTTTTCAGCACTGAATAATATTCCATTGTCTGGATGTACCACAGTTTATTTATCCACTTACCTATTGCAGGACATTTTGGTTGCTTCCAAGTTTTGTCAATTATCAATAAAGCTACTATAAACAATCATGGGCTACTATAAACAATCAGATTTTTTTTTTTTGTTAGGTTTTATTTATTTATTTGAAAGAGAGAGACACAGCGAGAGAGGGAACACAAGCAGGGGGAGTGGGAGAGGGAGAAGCAGGCTTCCCGCGGAGCAGGGAGCCTGATGCGGGGCTCGATCCCAGGACCCTGGGACCATGACCTGAGCCGAAGGCAGATGCTTAACGACTGAGCCACCCAGGCGCCCTTAGACAGATGTTTATTTAACTTCTTTGGGTAAATATCAAGTAGTGCAGTTGCTGGGTGGAATGGTAACAGTATATTTCGTTTTGTAAGAAACTGTCAAACTGTCTTCTTCAAAGTGTCTATACCATTTTGCATTTCCAGCAAGCAGTAACTGAGCTTTGCTGTTATTCCACATTCTTGCTAGTGTTTGGTGCTATCAGCGTTTTGGATTCTGGACATTCTAATAGCTGTAAAATAATGCTTTTAATCTGTAGTAATGATTATCACCAAAGATTTTCTTTCTTTACTTTTCTATAGGACTGGAAAATGGAAGATGAAATTCTTAAATTTTTCTTTGTGATTTTCAACCTTGAGGCATGTTTCAAAAACATAAAGAGGGTGTTGATCTTTGCATGTTACTTCTCCTGTTCTGAATATTTTTTATCATATTTGCTTGTCTTAAAAAATCAACTAGGGCACCTGGTGGCTCAGTCGTTAAGCATCTGCCTTCAGCTCAGGTCATGATCCCAGAGTCCTGGGATCGAGCCCCGCATCGGGGTCCCTGCTCAGCGGGAAGCCTGCTTCTCCCTCTCCCACTCCCCCTGCTTGTGTTCCCTCTCTCGCTGTGTCTCTGTCAAATAAATAAATAAAATCTTTTAAAAAAAGGTACTGTCGGGGGCGCCTGGGTGGCTCAGTTGGTTAAGCGACTGCCTTCGGCTCAGGTCATGATCCCAGGGTCCTGGGATCGAGCCCCGCATCGGGCTCTCTGCTCTGCGGGGAGCCTGCTTCTCCCTCTCCCACTCCCCCTGCTTGTGTTCCTGCTCTCGCTATCTCTTTCTCTGTCAAATAAATAAATAAAATCTTAAAAAAAAAATCAACTGATACTTAATGTATTTGGCTCAATATGAATCATAAATTAAAAGATAACTTTCACAGGTCTGATGAGTTTTTAACATTCACATTAATTGATATTACCCTGAAGGCAAACAAAAGGTTTTCTGGATACGAGGCTTATCATTATTTAAAGCAACAAGCACAGGGACCTGGAACTGCAAAAGAGGAACCCTGAAATTATGAATCTGCTAATTCATATAAGGTACACGCTTGTCAACGTCTAGTGCGTTGGGGTCCCTGGGTAAGGGTCTACGAAATCACCAGGACACAGGGGATGCAGAGCAAAGGCAGCACTTGCAACTGCATACTGCCATTTATTTCTCACATAGCTATATACTCGCAGAGATCAGATAAACATAACAATGTATCAAGCCAACATCTGTGAAGTGAAATATACACGAAATGCAATAAGAACAAAATATATCCTGTTTATGCTTGCAGAATAAAGAATTCTCTTAGCCATCCTTCCTTTGGAGACAACATGTTCTTTGTCTTTAGAAAGAACACTTCTGATTAGAAAGACACACTTTAAGCGAGGCAAGAGCCACTTCCTGCTGATCCAGGCATTTAGGCCTTTCAACATGAGGTAAGGGGAAGAGAACATTTTCTCCTCCTGGCCTAGGCCTGCCTGGCCGACCTTAACCTCAGTGCAGTCCTCAAATGACCCTGGCCTGCAAGGGGCCTACAAGCCTACACCATCTCACACGCTGCCTGCTTGCCCTCCTAAGTGAGACCTTTGCTACCTAGTCCTTTCCAATCTTTTGATTTGTAAATGCCTGACTCTGCAGATCAAAGTTTCATTCTCCACTTGCAATGTGAACAAGTAGACTCTAAATCTCTCCCATTGTCTGTGGCTGTTCAATCATCCTTTAAATTTCAAGGCTTGCCTTCTAACTAACATCCCAGTGTTCTTTCCTCAGAAACCTTCACGAGGCAGAAACAGGAAAATAATTTCTCTAGAGTAATACAAAGTCAATAGCCAAAATAATGTTATGCTTCATGAAAGTGTTTTTTTTTCTTCCCTAAGAAAGAAAAGATAATTGATCTAAGAATAGTTAGAATTCAAATGTTCTGCCTAAGTTTTCAGAAATGAGCAATCTGAAGTTGAGTCCATGTGACAGGCATCAGCTAGGAACTAGGTTTATTTAGACTGACAGAACTGGTGGGAAGCAGGGAGAAAATCATCGAAACCAAATTGTAACAGACCTCATCTTTACCTTGAACTTCGGACCTGTAACGTCACCTAGTTGGCCATGATGTAAGTCAAGAAAGCATCAGAGCTATAAGTTTATGTAACTTCTAAAAACAAAAACCAGGTTCATCGAATTGTTCTCTTGTGAAGCCAGGATGACAGAATGGAAGTGTTGGGTTAGATATACCATTATTTTTTAAGATTTTATTTATTTATTTGTCAGAGAATGAGCACAAGCAGGGGGAGAAGCAGCAGAGGGAGAAGCAGGCTCCCCTGTGAGCAAGGTGCTTGATTACCAGGACCCCGAAATCATGACCTGAGCCACAGACACTTAACCGCCTGAGCCACCCAGGTGTCCCATTTTGTCTTTTTACCTTTTAGTGCCAACACCCAGGGAATAGCCTTTATGTTTTTAAAAGTATTTTCTCTTCAAGAGTGCTAATTTAGTGCAATCTTATTCATAGATAAAGAAGATATAGAATAATAGTCCATTACAAAATTACTGAAATGAATCCAGAAGACATCTGTACTAGGAAGCTCACTCTTTTATATGACATTTTATGGCTTCATTTTAGCAGCCTTGTAGTGGCCCTCAGATGACAATCCAAAAATACTAGTCTAGTAAAATGATCTCTGAGAATGCTGCCTTAGGGAATAAGTGAGATCGTGGGCATTTTTTTAAAGGCAGATTTGTAATAAAAAAATGAGTGAAGTTTCCTCTCAAAAGATTTTGAGAAACCGCGGAAACACGATTAAACATAACTGGTTAATATAGTGATGAGTAGAAATAAAAATGTGAGTGTGAAATAGAAAGGAAGTAAAAATGAATAAAGAATAACAGGGGAGGGCGCCTGGGTGGCTCAGTTGGTTAAGCGACCGCCTTCGGCTCAGGTCATGATCCTGGAGTCCCTGGATCGAGTCCCACATCAGGCTCCCTGCTCAGCAGGGAGTCTGCTTCTCCCTCTGACCCTCCTCCCTCTCATGCTCTCTGTCTCTCATTCTCTCTGTCTCAAATAAATAAATAAAATCTTAAAAAAAAAAAAAGAATAACAGGGGAAATGCAGAGTATAAAGTACAATGCTATATCTTTTCCTATTCTGACCTTCCCACATACAGGAAACATAAATACTGGAGTAAAACAGGCAATATAAGCAAAAAATTTCAGAAGCGCATTTCTTAAGAGGAAATGTCAAAGAAAGAAAAGATCAGGGTGGGTTAATAAAGTGTAATGGGATGTCTCTGCTGTCAGTTTATTTTAAGAAAGTCTGGATGACAAAGGGTGTAAGTCAAGCTTCTCCCCGTCTCTTTTTCGCCGCCATCCTGCTCTGCGTGGCTGACTGCTTCTCGCCATGTCTTCTCACAAGACTTTCAGAATCAAGCGATTCTTGGCCAAGAAACAAAAGCAGAATCGTCCCATTCCCCAGTGGATTCAGATGAAAACTGGTAGTAAGATCAGGTACAACTCCAAGAGGAGGCACTGGAGAAGAACCAAGCTGGGTCTATAAGGCGTCACACATCATGAGATGACACACTTAATTGGCACACATATTTAATTAAGCTGCGTGAAGATCATGTGTTCTATCATTCTGTAAACATCCTTCCTACCCGGCCATAGACTTGTCTTATCGTGGAAATGAGTTTTCTCTGTGACTAAGCCTCTGCACCGGTAATAAATGCGAGACCTTTCGGCTCTACTGCTGTTGTGTTCCTGATTTGTGAAGGACTGAATCCCCCGCCTGTCAGATCATGCATAGCACTGTCAGGACTCTCTGCAGTGATAGAAATGGCCCTTGACAACCAGTATGTAAAGTGTGGCTAGGGGGTGCCTGGGTGGCTCAGTGCCTTAGGTCCTGGGATCCGGCTCCCCACTGAGCAGCGTAACTGCTTTCTCCCCTGGCTCGTGCTCTGTCTTTCTCAAATAAATAAATAAATAAAATCTTTAAAAAAAAGAAAAAAAAAAGCTTCTCCCCAAAAGTAGATTCTTCTTTTGCAACTGGTAGCAACCTGATGGTCGCAAGGCCCTTTATTAAACCCAGGGAGTGCCCAGAGCACAAGGGCCTGAGGCCACTAATGAGGACCTCTGCCTTCAAATCTGCCAGGAAAGCCCTGGTCTGAGTAGTGTTGCCTTGGGCTATATGGTTTTATACAGCCTCTTGCTCCCACAGTCAACAGATTGGCATCAGAAGACAAATCAGAGAGTGTCCTAATAGTGCCAGGGTGTCAGACGGAAATAAGAAAGTCCAGCATTAGGCAATTTTTCTACAACTTCATTAAGACATTAAAAAATATATATTTTTGTAGACCCATTTAATTTCCTCACAGTCATTTGGTAAGGTAGGAGATGCTGAGAAATGCTTTTGGAAGAGCAAGAGAAAGAGAAGCAAAGAAAATATGTGGAACAAGAATAGAATAGCTTGTTTTTCTTTTCTTTCTTTCTTTCTTCTTCTTTTTTTTTTTTTAGAATAGTTTGTTTTTCAATGTTTAGTAGCTACTGTGGAAGAAATTTAGGAGAACTGAGATGAGTTCTTAGCCATCCATGTCCTGGTATAGGAAGAACCTTAGAAATATTCCTCAGAGCTTGAGAGTAATCAGGAATACTATTCATTGAAGGATTCCAGGAAGGGGAGGACTGTGGAATGATTGTACTGTAATATGAAGAGAGTAGACACAGAACAAGGGAATTATTTCTCTTCTTATTTTATGTGTTCAGATTTCTTATACAGAGCCCCAGATCTGTTTTGAGAAAATCTTTTCTAAAACTTCTGGTTAAGGACATGGTAAATTACTTTTTGAATTTATGTAAACTGACACTTGAATTTCTTTTTTATGGTTGATATGATTTAAAAGAAAACAAGAATTAGGGGTGCCTGGGTGACACAGTCGGTTAAGCATCCAACTCTTGGTTTTGGCTGGCTCAGGTGGTGATCTCAGGGTCCTGGCATCAAGTCGTGTGTCCAGCCCTGCACCAGGCTCTGCGCTCAGCGTGGAGCCTGCTCAAGATTTTTCTCCCTCTCCCTCTGCCCCTCCCACCATGCTCTCTCACTCAAATAAATAAATAAATCTTAAAAAAAAGAAAACAAGAATAGCTATTTTTATTTTTAATGTGATGATCTTTCAGTTATTTTTTCCCCAAATGAAATATGGCAGAGGGAGGATGACCATAATGTGGGAAACAAAACTCCACAACGACCTCTGGTGCATGTTCGCTCAGACTCCGAGATCTCTGAGAAAACTCGAGTCGGCAGGGTTAAAAATAACCTGAAAGGATCAGAGTGAAATGCCCTCGGGATGTGTGTGGTCAGTTCTAAAGTAGGCAGCAGAAGATGTTTAGTAGACAGGAAGCCAGCTGTAAACAGCACGCTGGGCACTCCCCTCTGTTCCTTTATTCTGTTTTAAAGATTCTTATGTGCTTGACTAATCTTGGGTACATGGAGGAATGTGCCTTACTACGCCCCTGCTGTAAACCATTATAGATCTATACCGTTGTAGAAGGTATGTAAGAGGATGGAAAATAAACCTGGGCACCTCGGGCAGCTCGCTCGGGGTCCCCTGTGCCTCGCTCTACTGTTGTCTCTTTTTCTCAGTTCCTTCGCTGCCCCAGGTCCCCAACTCTCTGAGGTCGACAAGTGGTGCCTGAACAGGGACCTGAAGCCCCCGTCAAGGAGTGATCGGCTAGCGATAGGAATCCTACAGAAGGTAGGTGGTAAGTAGGAAAGTTTATCAGGGTTATGGGGCAATCAAATTCGAAAGCATCAGGTTTTGCTGTGTTGATACATCATTTTCTTAAAAAATATGGAGCTAAAGTTACTAAGCAGCGCATAGAAAAATGTTTGGCAACAGTATTTGAATATAATCCTTGGTTTCCGGACGAAGTCTCCTTAGATAAGGAGACTTGGATCTGAGTGAAAAATAATGTCTTGAAGGCTATGAGACAGGGTGAAACGATTCCCTTGATTTCTGGCCCATTTGGGCTTTAGTACGAGTGGTTATCAATACTATGGAAACTGGGGATAAGTTATCCCTGGCTGAGGTTGCTAAAGAAACTACCAACTCTTTACATACATATGAATTAGATGATGAGACTTTAGAAAAGGCTAAAACTGAAAGCAAAAAAATTTTCACGGCTTCACAGTCCCGGCTGTCACCCACGGCCCCTCTGCTTTTAATGGAGGACCCCACCAAAGATGATCAACCTCCCTCCACAGTAGATTTATTTCCTCTCAAACGATCCTCTCTAGCTCTCTCACCTCTCGAAAAGGAACTCCAACGGCAAGGGGCTAATGATTTGTTTATGGCTTTCCTCATAGATCGAACACAGGCTGCTGGTCCCGTCTATGAGGGATTAGATTTAAATGCTTTAAGGGAACTAAAGAAGGCTTGCCACTTGTATGGACCCACAGCCCCTTATACTATAGAGATTTTGAAAGCATGGGCAAATTCTGGGGAGTGGATCCCTCATGATTAGCATATGGTTGCACGGGCTTGCCTTAAGCCACAGGATTTACTACAATGGAAAATGTGGTTATCGGTTGCTGCCTATATGAAAGCCCGGGCGAATCGGGCTAACCCAGCCATGCACCATATTTCTTTTGAAATGCTCACTGGCTCTGGCCCCTTTTCAGATGTTCGAGAGCAATTGGTTAACACCCTGCCTGCAGCCACAGTGCAGGTATCTGAAATCGCCCTCGCAGCCTGGGAAAAACTAAACCCCTCAGGGGAAGTGGGGCAAAGTTATATAAAAATTGTGCAAGGCCCTACAGAAGCATATACTGATTTTATTTCTCAGCTTGAAATGGCTATTGACCACCAAGTCGATAATAAACCTGCTAAAGAGCACTTGCTAAGACAATTTGCTTTTGAAAATGCTAATGAGGACTGCCAAGCGGCCATCCGGCCACATAGGGAAACAGGAAACATTCTTGATTATCTTCATCTATGTAGAAATATTGGCACTTTTTTTTTTTTTTTTGAGATTTTATTTATTTATTTGACAGAGACAGCGAGAGCAGGAACACAAGCAGGGGGAGTGGGAGAGGGAGAAGCAGGCTTCCTGCTGAGCAGGGAGCCCGATGCGGGACTCGATCCCAGGACTCTGGGATCATGACCTGAGCCGAAGGCAGCCGCTTAACAACTGAGCCACCCAGGCGCCCGAAATATTGTCACTCTTACACATCAAGCTTGGATAGCCTCCCTTCAGCTCATGGCCCTACAAAAACAACAGGATATAAAATGTTATAATTGTGGAAAAGTAGGACATGTCTAGAAGGAATGCCGTAAAGCCCCCCAACCTAGAGCCAATTCCCTTTCTAATACCGCCCTTAGCCTCTGCCCTTGTTGTGGCAAAGGCAAACATTGGGCCAAGGAATGCAAATCCAAATTTGACAGGCAAGGTAACCCACTCCCATTAAGGTCAGGAAACGGGATGCGGGGCCACCCCCAGGCCCTGAACAACAAGGGGGGATTCAATATGTCGCCTCTCCAGCAGCAACTTCCTGCTGCGCACATAAACCCTCCGTGTTATCACTCAGTCCCGCCACCCAGGGAAGTGCTGCAGTAGGTTTAACCACTCCTTTTACAGTAAGTCTTCACCCTGGTCTCGGGCCTCAAAAAATACCCACGGGTTATTATGGACCTTTACCAAGAGGAACCATGGGTCTTGTGTTAGGAAGATCTAGCCTAAATCCTAAAGGAATCCAGGTGATGCCTGGAGTAATAGATTCTGATTATGCAGGAGAAATAATGGTGGTCACAGAGACTTGGGTTCCCTGGACTTTTGAGGGAGGAGATAGAATCGCCCAGTTATTATTATTACCCTATGTATGAATTGGTCAGTCCCAACAGATCAGACGAGGATTCGGTAGTACTGATCCTCTTATGGTTAAGTGGTCTTCATTATTGACTCAGACTGATTGTCCTTCTATGACTCTTAAAATTAGAGGAAAGACTTTCTCAGGTCTGGTAGACTCTGGAGCCAATATTTCAGTAATAGCCTCCCAGCACTGGCCTAATACCTGGCCCATGCAAGCAACCTCTAGTTTGGTAGAAGGAATAGATTTTGTGATGGCAGAAGAAATTCGGCAAAGTAGTTTGCCACTTAAATGTGAAGGACCAGATGGATTAGAGGGAATTATCCAGGCTTTCATCTTAAATACCCCCACTAATCTTTGGGGAAGAGACCTCTTGCAACAGTGGGGAGCCGAGCTAGCCATGCCCCCCAAATCGACCAGTTAATCAAATCATGACAAAGATGGGCTATAAACCAGGACAGGGCTTAGGCAGACAACGTTAAGGAATAAAGGAGCCTATCATTGCCCAAGGACAAACTCATAGGGCTGGACTAGGTTACCCTTTTTTTTCTAGGGGCCATTGAGGAAAAGAGGCCTGCCCCTATTAAAATAGCATGGAAAACTTCTTCTCCGGTTTGGACTCCTCAATGGCCCCTTCCGATAGCAAAATTGCAGGTCTTAGAACAAATTATTCAAGAACAATTGCAGGCAAGGCATATAGAGCCTTCACAATCTCCTTGGAACTCTCCTGTTTTTGTTATCAGAAATCAGGTAAGTGGAGGCTCTTAATAGACCTTCGGAATGTTAATCCTGTCATGGAGCTTCTGGGTGCCGTACAGCCTGGGTTACCCACTCCTACAGCCATTCCCAAACAATGGCCATTAATAATAATAGATCTTTTTTTTTTTTTTCAAAGGTTTTAATTTGACAGAGAGAAAGACAGCGAGAGAGGGAACACAAGCAAGGGGAATGGGAGAGGGAGAAGCAGGCTTCCCACTGAGCAGGGAGCCCGATGCGGGGCTCGATCCCAGGACCCCGGGATCATGACCTGAGCCGAAGGCGGACGCTTAACGACTGAGCCACCCAGGCGCCCTAGTATCTGGCATTTTAAGCTTCTACAGTGACAAGAGGGCTCTGTTCCATCAAGATTCATATGGTGGGGAATTTTATGAAGCTTAGAAGATTTAGACACTCAGCAGCCTGAAAGAACAACGAGTGATCATTTTACGGGTAAGAAAATTGAAGCCCAGAATGGTCGTATAATCTGCAGCAAGACACGCAGTTATCAACCGGCAGAGCCTTGACTGGAAACTAAGACTGTATGATTCTCACATTTGTGCCCCTAGCCCCTTGTGCTCTGGCAGTATCCTATCATCCATTTCTGGTTTGGCTCAGCTAGTCCCCTAGTTGTCATCTCTGCTTCTTAGAAATCACAAGTGCACACTTTTCATTATTTTCCCTCTGTCCGGCTGCGGAGCGGTCCCTGCTACTTCATCTTTATTTTGCTTTATGAACCAAAGGGAACACCAGTTTGCATTTGCCTGTGTTACTCATTCTAATGGTGGTTCTTGATACTGCTTTGAGATTCTTTACACAGGAAATTCACACATAGTTCAATGTTGGCCACGTAATATTTTCTTTTTAAATGTGAATTTTTATTTTTATTTATTTATTTATTTTTATTTTATTTTATTTTTTTAAGATTTTATTTATTTTTTGACAGAGAGAGAGACAGCGAGAGAGGGAACACAAGCAGGGGGGAATGGAAGAGGGTGAAGCAGGCCTCCCGCCGAGCAGAGAGCCCGATGCGGGGCTCGATCCCAGGACCCTGGGACCATGACCCGAGCCGAAGACAGACGCTTAACGACTGAGCCACCCAGGCGCCCCTTAAATGTGAATTTTTAATTCATTTTAGATAGTACCTCCCTTGAGGCTATATACAGATATGATGTCCAAGATTTTAGACATTGATTAATAATTGAATTTTTAAAATAATTTTTTTTGGAAAGAGAAATGTAGAAGATGTAAGGACATCAGAGAAAATATTTGTAGGCTGTGACATTTCTGAAGCAAAGGGAAGATTTTAGGCATTGTCAGTTGCTAGGAAACCGTATCTCGATTATATAGTTTCAAAATTATTGAGTATCTCATGCCTTGCTCTAGGTTCAGAGTACTAATAGAAACAAAAGAAAATTTGATACAATAAAATGTTGTTCATTTTCAGTGCTTAAGAAAGATTACTGCCAAAACAATTAACTGAAGAAAATGCTGTACCAATGTTAAGATTCAAATCATACATACCTGGGCTTAAGCTGCTGTACAATCTATGAAATTATATGAGGACATGAATTAATTATTTAAATTTTTGGAGGATTATGGTCACGATTCTAAAGTTATAGGTACTATTAACTACTTCACGGGGCTTTCGTGTAAAATCAAAAATAGGTTTTGATAGCATGTTGTACAATATATGCCGTGTATTTAGTATGTAGTGTCTGAAACAGATATGCATTTATTTTGCACATATTTGATCTTGATGAGCCCTTATGCAGCTCCTCCCTATCCTCTCCATCATCTCTCATTTGGCTTATGGCAATAACCTTTTGACTGGCTTCCTGGTCAACGGTCTTTCTCTTAGAGCTAGCTAGCTTTCCTAAACAAAAACCTCATCCTCTGGGGAAATAAAGTTACATAAAAACAGATCAATAAACTTCCTTCCCTAAAATTCAGTAAGTTAGACTAAAATAAATAGAAGCAGTAGAACACAAATGAAAGAAAGGCTACACGTTCATTCTATAAACTGAAAACTGCCATCGGTAGACAGAGTTTTCCATGAGTAACTGAGTGATTCCTCTCTGATTTCTTCTAAAACAGTATGGTGGGACAAAGTGAAGGGACACATTACTGAAAACTCTTACAGTAACAGAGGGCAGAGCAGGGACAAATGAAAAACGTAAGTCTCGTCCACTACAGGTGAAGAGTGCTTAACTCGGGTCAGGGAATTTCAGGGTTTATCACATTAGTTTTTCTTGAGAAAGGAAGAGAGTGGGAGACACCTGGTACGTTCCCAAGTTTCTAGATTTCACAACAACCAGAGACTTCAGAGAATGGAGAAAGCAAAGACAAAGAAGAAAATTAAGAACTGGTAGAGATACTGACGATCCCGAGAAAAGATGAAAATAAATCTCAGTTTAGCGTTCCTCTCTCCTGCTACAAATAAATAACTGTATCTGGAGCTACTTCTAAGTTTTGCTTAAATTTAAAAATTAGTTAATATTGTCTTTGAAATATTAGTCAATAAATGCACTGAGAAAGAGAATGGAATGAGTGACATACATAATGGAAGCCCAGAGGAAAAATATAATTACCAGCAATTATGTGACAGAACACTTTGAATTGTAAGAGATTTCACTGAAAATGGAAAAATATGGAAAGATAATTAGTTGATATAGTGGGTTACATCAATAATATCTCAAAGTCAAAGCATTACTGGTACAAAGCTAGTAAGGAAATACAAGGAGGTAAATATTATATTCACATTAAGAATATGATCAATAACATGCCTAGTGATGAGTGTAGCAAGAAATATGTAGAACACATATGTAAATAAAGTTTTTTTTTTTTTTTAAAGATTTTATTTATTTATTTGACAGAGAGAGACACAGCGAGAGAGGGAACACAAGCAGGGGGAGTGGGAGAGGGAGAAGCAGGCTTCCCGCGGAGCTCAATCCCAGGACCCCCGAGATCATGACCTGAGCCGAAGGCAGACGCTTAACGACTGAGCCACCCAGGCGCCCCGTAAATAAAGTTTTTGAAATAAACCAAGACACTTAAAAGAAGATTTGGATAAAGAAACCACCTCATTCTTGAAGCCTCCATGTTTTAAGTATATGGATTTTCCTTCCGAGGATCTATAGATGAAATGTACACCCGATAAAAATACCAAGACTTTTCAAAGTGGGGAGTGCAACTTCACAAAATTATTCTAAAGTTCTTCTGAAGACTAAAAATAAGTGACTAGCCTTGGAAGGTGAGGGGTAACAGAGTAGAGAAGAGCAAACAGTCAAATGTTATCATGAAGGCAAAAGAATAGGAAAGAGAAGGAAGCTGGGTCTATACTTATTCCTTATATCACAATACATTTAACATATAATATAAAAATTAAAATCACATGAGTCTGAGAAAAATACATACATTAAGATTTTGAATGAAAGAGCATCTTTTTTTGCTTATGCCATAAAACCAAGAAGTCCAAAATAAGATGATTCCTGAATTTGACTTATGAAAATGTAATCTTCATTATGACAAAAAAACAAAAACAAAAACAAACCAAAAACCAAGCCTGCATTATGTCAACGTTAAAATAAGGAAAAATGAAGCCACTTTGGGGAAAAGTACTTGTCACATACAAGAAACCAAAAAATTTTGATATATGACATGCTTATGTATCATTGGGAAGAAAACAAACTGATAAAAACAGTGGCCAAATTGTATAATAAGGCATTTTACAGTCAGATAAAATGAAAATAGGCAAACAATATTTTTACAACATTCAATTTCATTTTTAATTTAAAAATCCAGTCAAAATACCAGTAACTTACCACTTTTCACTTATCAGATTAACAGTAATTAAAACGAATCAACTAAGTCTCTTTGTGGCAATGTGGAAAGAAAAGATTGCATGAGAACAAAATTAGCACAAGCTCTAGGCCATTGTGTGTTCTACAGTATGAGGCATGCAGGAGTCCAGAGGGCCTTCTCAGTGCCAACCCTAGCGCGCATCTAGGGCACTTCTGTAATGGTGATAAAAAGAGCATCTGTAACTCAGGTCTGCCTACTCTCCCACCCCAAAGTCTGGCCTTTAGCAGGTATACAATTCTGTCCACAAAGTTGTGTTCATAGGAAATGCAACTTTAGTTTTCTATCCTCTATTTCATATCTCAAGTCCTCACTTCATGTCAGTTCAGAGTTTTCTCTGCTTTATCTCAGGCTTGCATTTGATTCTAAACCATCTGATCTTAGTCAGTTTCAGTCCTTGCTGACATTTGCTGACATGTCCATTCTCTCCTTTGGGCGTCGATAAGTGGTTCATGCATGTTGCAGCTGTGCGTTTTCAGTGTTTTCCTATTTTTGTCTTGAGTCCTTACATCTCCTAGGATCCTACCTGGGGGTTAGGGAGCAGGAGCTGTAGATCCCATTTGCAATCAATTTACAGAAAGTGACTTGTATATTCCTTTGCACCTTTCTCATTGGGTTTGACAGCCTTGAGTCTGGTTGTATCAGGTTCTCTTATTTTTTCCCCTACTGTATCACTCTATTGACAATAATGCTTGCTCTGATAAAGGAGGTTATATTTCTATCTACGGAGTCCCTTCAAGGGCTCAGATCTGTGTTTTGGAACTCATGAGCCTTTTTTCTGTTCCAACATTTCTTTCCAGAGGCAATGACGGTAGGTAGTGACCCTGTAGGTATTGGGGAATGCTTTGGGGAAAAAGTCAATAATATTTAACAATATCTGCTGACAGCTGTTCCCACTTGTAACTGATGCCACCTGCAAAAGATAGACAAGGACAGAAATGTGTGATGACACAAGGAGAGGGTGTGGGGGCAGTTTGGGGAGACTGGCTGGCCAGTAAAAGCTCCCTAGTAGAGCGGTATCTGAGCTTCTTTTGAAGAATGTGATGGATGGTGATTGGGAGAAGAAGGGAAGAACATTTATAGAATTACTGATGTGTACATTTTGAGGCAGAGAATGGCTTGAGACAAGCTGAACGTATAAGCAAGGACCAGGTGATGAATGTGCTGATTAAGAACTCACACTTTGTGCTGTAGATTATGAGAAGCCAACAGACGTTTTTGATCAGGAGAATAACATTATTTTTTTGCATTTGAAGAGATCAGTTGAGTGGCAATGTTTTGCATGAATTTGATGGGAACAAACCAGATTTAGGCAGACAAATTCATAGGCTCTTTCCATAGGTCCGGCAATGGCTTGTCAGTGATGGAAGTTAAAAAGACAACCTTGAGAGATATTTAGGTGGTGTCTTGTGAGAAATTGGATGTGAGGAGTTAGGAAAGGAAAGAAATGAATTAGCTTTTATTTTTTTTGACTTTGTACTCTTGAAGTACAACAAAAGAGGGAGAAAGAGTAGAAGGAGAAGAACAAGACTCTGGAGGGAACTGAACAGTGAAATTGGAATAGAAATTAGTTTTTTCAGAACTTGGAACTATCAAATGTTAAGGTGGTCAGAAATTCCATGTTTTCTCTCTTTTGCCATTATTCACTTCTTTTAGAAATTGAATTTCCATATGTGGAATAAGATAAGAAGAATAAGAAGAATCAATGTTTTTGAGAGAAAATGTTGATACTGAGGGAATGCTCATTTCTTACAGTTTTGAAGTACCTACTTAA
The DNA here is from genome assembly GCF_011800145.1 of Mirounga leonina. NCBI lineage: Eukaryota > Metazoa > Chordata > Mammalia > Carnivora > Phocidae > Mirounga > Mirounga leonina. The sequence goes on from NW_023270454.1 coordinate 11,779,889, forward strand.
AAATATAAACTATTTAGTTACTTGATTTTCTCCCAGCCTAAATTGATACACTTAAAAACACTTAAAAACATAAAAAGCTGTATGTGGGCTGATCAAATCTAAAGAAGGTAAAAATTTACGCCATACAAAAAAGAATCCACCTGTTTCAATGAGTTCACAGCTGTAACACATTTTACTGACATTGGCTCCCATCAGTAAAACAGTTTTCTGCTTACTTCTGATTTTAGAATGTGCATCATCTGGCCTCCTTATAAATTTTATGCTCTTTTTATGTTTCTACTATTAATTAGTGCTGATTTTCCTTTATTTAAACTCCAAAATTGTGAACTCAGAAATAGTCTGAGGCTTTAAGTGCTCCAAAGTGTAATCAGTAAACTTAAAAAAAAAAAATCAAGGTGGCAACAGTAATCCTACTTCCTTCTACTCAACCCAACTAAAAATGGACAGTGAGGCTCTGTGGTCTGAACTGCTGTCTGAGTGAAATTAATGAGAGTGTTATCACCAAAGTCAGCTGAGAGATACTTCTGTGCAGCCATGGCTAGAACAAAGTGTGTGGAACTAAGAGATCTGGAGAGTAAATATGTGTTCAGTAACATTAGGTAATGCCATACTGTTTCCCCCAAAGGTCAAACAAATGTACACTTGTGCCATTGATAATTAGAGTTCCTATTGTTCCAAATATTGAGACTTGATTTTTTCCCAACATTTAATGTTTTGTTAAGAAAATTTGTGGTTCCTTATTTGTAAAAATAAAAAATGCCATGTTTTGCCCATTTTACTGAGTATTTTGCAAATATCTTCTCTCAATATGTGGCTTATCTCTTCATTGTCTTTATGATATCTCCTCATGAACAGAATTTTAATGCCTTTGAATGTATTAATACTTAACTTTGTAGTTGGTACTATGTTTTATATTTGTTTCCCTTTCTGCCTTGATGTGATAATCTCCTAATTTTCTTCTAAAATTATATTCATCTTTCCTTTTTTAGTTATGATCCTGCAATTTATTTTAATGTATAATCTCCTTGAATTTGTGGAGATTTGTTTTGTGACCTAAATATGATCTAGCCTAGAAAATGTTCTGTGTGTGCTTGAGAACAATGTGTATTCTTCTGCTGTTGGATTGAATGCTTGGTATATGTCTGTTAGGACAGTTTGGTCTACAGTTTTGTTCAAATCTGTTGTTTTGTTATTGATTTTCTGTCTGGATGAGCTATCCATTGTTGAGAGTGGGGAATTCTGACCATCTTTTAAGAATAAGAAATAAGATTATGAACACAAATTTAGGCTCTAAATTTCATTCAAATGAGAATCAAATCAAAACAAACTAAAATTTTGAAAAGCATACAGATGTCTCAAAATCATATACTTCTGAAAAATAATGTTCATTAAATTACATTTATATTTAAATGTTTGATTTATAACAATTTATATTAAATATAAATGTTTGATTTATAACAAAGTAATCTTGTACATTTTGTTAATAGTTGTAGAACTTAGGAAAACAACTTTCATTTTTTTTTTTAATGTATATGAGCTGTAAGATTTCAGTGCCTTCTACATTTTCTTGTGAAGTGGAATCTTAGATATTTTTGAGTTGACCACATTCATTAACTAGTCGGTCACAATGTTAATGTTTTCTAAAAAAGTCTCATTGTTCTTCATTAACTGGATTATTAAAAAATCCAAGAGATTACTCAGCCATAAAAAGGATGAGATTTTGCCATTTGTGACAACATGGATGGACCTAGAGGGTATAGGTGAAATAAGTCAGACAGACAAATACCAAATACCATATGATTACATTTATATGTGGAATCTGAAAAACAAAGGAGTTGAACAAAAAGGAGAATCAGACCTACAAATACAGAGAACAAACTTGGGGAGAGAATGGGTGAAGAGGAGTGGGAGGTACAGGCTCCCATTTATGGAATGAATAAGTCATGGGGATGAAAGGTACTGCATGGGGAATATAGTCAATGATATTATAATAGTGTTGTATGGTGACACATGGTAACTATGCTTGTGGTGAGCGCAGCATTATGTAGAGAGTTGCTGAAGCACCACGTTGTACACCTGAAACTAATGTAACATTGCGAGAACATTGTGAGTCAACTATACTAAAAAAAAAAAAAAAAATTGTCACAATGGCTGGCCCAGATTCATGAGAAAGGGAAAAAGACTCCACAAGCTGATGAGGAGGGCAAGGTCATGTTGCAGAAGAACACATAACATAGGAGATTACAGTTGTGGCCACCTTTGGGAAATGCAATATGCAATATACCTTTCTTACAACATATTACAACCAGTTCTTGTATTTTTTAAGCCATACTTTTCACAATTTCTGAAAATAAAAATAAGTGCATATAAATATAATAAAAATATTCTAAAAATCCAAGACACTGTTCATTTCTTTTCCTCTAAATATATTTCTTAATGAATGAAATAAAAAAAACCTACCATATACTTTGCTAAATCAGAATAATTTGTAATTATTTCATTGCTCAAATTTATTACTTTTGTTTCATACCCATTAAGTTATATCTGAGTTTTCTTTTGCCCTTTGATAAGTTAAAAGATAGCAAAATAAGAAGTATTCATGTGTGTCCTCATCAGAGGCTTATAGTTATCACTTGTTTTATTGAAACTTTCCAACATGTTTTTTACTGCAGTTAAAATAGTATATTTGAGTAACTTGTTTAATACAATTCTGCATTCTTGTATATTTGGATTTCTTCTCTCAGTTTTCAAATATACATATTAGAGTCCATAAAACGTTGGATGGCTTAATCAGCTTTTTAATGGATAGATCTTAATTTCTTAAAATGGTGAAGGTGCATGTGTGTTTAAAATATTTCAAACCAAGATGAACTTGAATAGAAAACATATGTATTGCATACTGCGTATATATGGGTATATACCGGAAATATTAAATTATTCAACGACTTAAAATATCATGGATATAGTTTTCTATTTCTCTGAAGGCACATATTCTTTGTACATACTAATGCATTTAAAGGGAGTTGTAGTCCTTAGTTCTCACCTTTCAATGTGACAAAAGACAACGTTGTTCTTCAGCAGGTTATAACCATCCTGTGCTTATGCTGTATAAAGTCATATATTTTCTATAGGGCAAAAAAAAAAAAGTTAAAATAGCTGCAAATACTTTCTACTAAAACAATTATATATAATAATCTGTAACAAATCAGTACTGGCCACATCTTATTTCACATGATGTGTGGGTAAATGCATGTCAACCGAATATTCCTCTTGCCTATTTGACAAGATGTTGACCTAGTTCATTATTATTTGATTTATATTCATTCCAAGTAAACATAAATTTCTTATGCTGTCTGGAATCTTCGTGACCTTTAAGGGGTGTCAAAATATTTTGGTCTGAGAATTCATCAAGTTTGAATAAGAAGTTTCTTATTGAAAATAGTTTGGAACAAAATGATGTTATGTAGGCTTTAGTCTTGGAATAGGCCAGCTCGGCTTTCAAAACATTTTGATTATTGGATTAAAAATATATCAGTTTGAGAAGCATTAATTATGTCGATTGTCTGTTCTACACGATTTTCTGGAAAAATTATTGGGAGTGTGATTTTTGAAGAAAACATAGCTGTCTTTCAATAACAGAACTGAATAGAATTCTGGTTCATTGTAACAAGCCATCATAAAAGAGCACAGTGCATATCAAGTTAATGCATTCACCAAATGAAGCTGCTGCTGACCTTCGGGGATGCCCTATTTTTGCACAAATTGCGCATCTCGAAATTGCTATGTTTTACTGAGCTATGTGATTATGTAATCAGATTACTTTTATTCTGAATACATTGCCTTATTGACGAATATGTGTGCATTTTGGACATTTGTTCCCCAAGGCCGTTTTGCTGTGTTAGCACGACATTGCATGCCATTTCATCTAGCGCCACCCGAGTCATCAGGGCTAACGTGTCAGATCTGCTAAAGATGGGATCCAATACATTGGTATGAATGAAGCATGAATATTCACACACACAGAAATACCTGCTGTCTAATTACTCTTTTAAATTTGTGCCCTAAATATACAAAAATTCTGATAAATTCTCTTTCACTGGATTCTTATTAAAAACTGTGGTGCATTTATAACTGCATTTATCACATTATTACATATATTTCACTTACATTCAATTCCTGCTCTAAGAATTCCTTAATTCCTGGCTCTAAGTATTCCTTAATTTCCTGCTGGTTTATTTATTTATTTATTTATTTTTAAAGATTTTATTTATTTATTTGAGAGAGAGAGAATGAGAGAGAGAGCACGTGAGAGAGGGGAGGGTCAGAGGGAGAAGCAGACTCCCTGCCGAGCAGGAAGCCCGATGCGGGACTCGATCCAGGGACTCCAGGATCATGACCTGAGCCGAAGGCAGTCACTTAACCAACTGAGCCACCCAGGTGCCCCTCCTGCTGGTTTATTGATTCATTCAAGAAGAATCTTTAAATATCTTTGTTGTTGTTTTTAAACAGCTTTATGGTGGGGTAATTGATATACAAAAAACTACATATTTAATCATATAGAAGTTGATGAATTTGGAGATAAGCATATACTCATGAAACCACAATCAAGGTAGCAAACATATCCATTCCCTCCAAAAGTTTTGTCCTGCCTTCTTTTTTAAAAAACACTTAAAATGAGATCTACCCCTTAACCAATTTTTGTTTTTAAAGATTTTATTTATTTGAGAAAGAGAGAGAGAGAACAAGCAGGGGGAAGGACAGGGAGAGTAGCAGACTCCTCGCAGAGCAGGGAGCCCAACAAAGGGCTGGATCCAGGCGCCAGGATCATGACCCAAGCCAAAGGCAGACACCCAACCAACTGAGCCACCCAGGTGCCCCCAATTTTTAATGGGTATGAAGGAGTTTCAGTTATGCAAGATGAAAAAGTTCTAGAGATCTGCGGTGCTACATAGTACTTACAGTTAACAATTCAGTATTGTGCACTGCAAGTTTTGGTAAGAGGGTAGATTTCACCTTAAGTGTTCTTAACACACACACACACATCTTATTCCCTGTGTTTTTGGTGATTTCGGATATAGGGTTTTGGCCTTTAATCCCCAATGATGCTGGAATTAGAAGTGCTAAATTAGATTATTCTCACATTTATTCCTCCTTGTTTATGAGTTCAGTTTCTTCCCAATTCTATTCTTGATGTCATCTATTTATAAACATGGCAACAAATTCAGATTTGCTCTATCATCTAAATATCATGTTTTAGTTATTGTTCATGTAATATTAATTTACTTAGTGCTTTTTTTTTTCACTTCGTGCTTTTCATAAGTAAAGTGCTCAATTCATTTTCTTTCAAAACTTCTTTGGTATTAATAATTATCTCCTTGAGGGGAAGAATGAAGGGGGGGAATCGGAGGGGGAGACGAACCATGAGAGACTATGGACTCTGAAAACAAACTGAGGGTTCTAGGGGGGGGGAGGATGGGTTAGCGTGGTGATGGGTATTTAAAGAGGGCATGTTCTGCATGGAGCATGTTTGCGTATAACACATGGGTGTTATACGCAAACAATGAATCATGGAACACTACATCAAAAACTAATGATGTAATGTATGGTGATTAACATAACATAATAAAAAAAAAGCAATGAGAATAATTATCTCCTTGAAATATTGGTTTTGTTTTTGCTACTTCTCTCTTGTCTTATATTTAACATTTATGTCACTAATATATGTTTTAGTGCTTTCAGGCTAACAAAATACCACAGAATAGCTAGCTTCTGAGCAACAGAAATTTATTTCTCACAGTTCTGGACTGGGAAGTTCAAGATCAAGGTGCCAGCCTGGTTGGATGAAGGCCCTCTTCCTGGTTTCTAGAACCTTCTTCTGTGTCTTCACATGAAAGGAACCTCTTTTATAAGGGCCCTAATCCCATTAATGAGGGCTCTGCCCTTGTGACTTAAGCATCTCTCAAAGGTCCCACCTCCTAATATCATCTTTTTTGGAGGCTGAGATTTCAATATAAAAATTTTAAGGGGAACAAACATTCAGATCATAGCAATATATAAAGAAATTAAATTGTTATTGTGCTCAATTTAAATCATTAAAGTTTTTCATTTGGCTACAAATATTGTGTCTTATAGACCCAATTTTAACTGTTGAAACAAATTGTTCAAAAGATAAAAACTTTTAGTTTTTTCATTATTTTAATTATAAAGATCACCACTGTCACTACATTGATGACTTTTTTACATAGCAAATAAATCATGTTTTTATTAATAATTCATTATGTTATAAGGGAGTCTAAAGAAAGACATTAAAAATTGAAGAAAGATGTTCCTCTGTAAAATGTTTGAATGTCTTTTAAAAATCCATTTAAATACATAAATTTGAGTAATGAGGCAAAACAGATGGTTCTCAGGAGTTAGAAACATTGATGTCCAGGTAGCAATTAAAATACTACTTTCTCTGTGAAATTCTCCTTGACTCCAACTGTAAATTGGTTTACTAAGTTAACTTTCTCTTCTTCCTTTTCCTGTTCTCTTCCTTTGTATCACAGTTTATTTCTTCCACTTGTCACAATCTGTGATAGTATCCTTAATTTTGTTTTATGCCTTTAATATCTTCTTACCCATTAGATTCTAAATGGACAGAGCAGGTGCATATTTTGGTCACCTATTAATCAGCAACATCTTGCACTAAAGTTGAGTAACTGAATTAGTCTGTTAAGCAGCCACTACTGATTGGCCAGGTGCTAGAAGAGCATAAAAAATGATTGTGGTAGTACCTGCCATTAAGGAACCCACAAACTAGCAGGAAGAAAAATATTTATTTATTTATTTATTTAAGTTTTTTTAATTGAGGAAGAAAAATATTTAAAAAAAGCTCCCAACAACAGTAGATTGAGAGTATGGTTATAATTCAGACTTGAATGTATGCTAAATTGGTAGAAAAGAAGGTCATTTTAACCCTATAAAGTCAGGAAGGATTTATGAAAAGAAATGCTTCAGCTAAAATTTGAAGAATGAGTTCACATGGACTAGAAGGGAGAAAATGATATACAAAATGGAACAAAATATAATAAATAGAATTTGCAAAGAGGAAGAAAGCAGGAGAGTACTTAACACTTATTTATTTAAAATTTATTTATTTATTTATTTGCCAGAGAAAGAGGGAGAGAGGGAGAGGGAGAGAGAGCATGAATAGGGAGAGCAGCAGGTTCCCCGCTGAGCAAGGAGCCTGACATGGGGCTCAATCCCAGGACGCTGGGATCATAACCTGAGCCGAAGGCAGACACTTAACTGGTGTCCCGGTTAACACCACCCAGGTGTCCCAAGAACTTAACACTTTAAAGATATTGTTGGGTTGTCTTTGGACCTCCATTGCTTTTGATGTAATTTATTATTATTTTTTTTCCTCTGGCTACTTTCAAATTTTTCCTGTAGGTTTTGGTTTCCAGCAGTTTAACTGTGATGTGCCTACATGTAGTTTTCTTTGTGTTTATATTGCTTCGAGTTTGCTGAGCTACTTGTAACTGTAAATATATGTTTGCAACCATTGGTTGAAATTCTCACCCATTATTTCTCCAGATATTTTCTTCTGTCTCTATGTCTCTGGTATTCCAAGTATTTTTAAGCTAGACTGCTTCTTTGTAGTCATTTTTATTTCTCTGTCTTTAGATTAGACCATTTCTATGGACCTATCATCAGGTTCCCTGGCATTTTCTTTTGCCATCTGCATTTTGCAGTTATATTCATAAGAGGCAAGGCATGGAAACAACCTAAGTGTCCATTTGTCAATAGATGAATGGATAAAGAAGATGTGGAATATATATCTTGCCACTTGTAACAACCTGGATGGGACTAGAAAGTATTAATGCTAAGTGAAATTAGTCAGAGAAAGACAAATATTATATGATTTCACTTATATATGTATTCTAAAAAACAGTACAAATGAACAAACAAATAAACACAAAAAAAAGCAGAAACAGACCCATAAATACAGAGAACAAATTGGTGGTTGCCAGAGGGAGGAGGTGGGGGATGGACAAAATGGGTGAAGGGGAGTGCAAAAAACAGATTTCCAGTTATGGAATGAGTAAGTCATGGGGATGAAAGGCATAGCATAGGGCATATCATCAGTGGTATTGTAATAGGGCTCTATGATGACAGATGGGAGCTACACTTGTGGTGAGCACAGTAATGTATAGAGAAATTGAATCACTATGTTGTACACCTGAAACGAATGTAACATCGCATGTCAGCTATACTTCGCTAACAGAAAAGAATAAGTGAAAAAATTTTAGAACATTTTATGTCATATATTTTACTGTTTCACCTTCTAGAATTTGTGCTTTATTCTTTTATACTGTTTCTGTATCTCTGCTGCGATTCTCCATTTGTTCATTGAATATGATTTATTTTAAGTCCTAGAGCTATTTTAATGTTCTTATCTGCTAACTCCAATGTATGAGCCATCTTGTGACCTATGTCTGTTTTTCTCTGGACCATCTTCACTTTTTCTGTTTCTTTGGCTGTCTAGTAATTTTTTATTGTATAATGGACATTGGGATTTATAAATTGCAGAAATTCTAAGTTCTGTTTTCTTTTTTTGAAGAGTATAGTTTTTATTTTAATAGGCAGTTAACTTGGTTGAACTCAGACTTCAAGGTTTGTCTCTTTTGTTTTGGGCAGCAGTTGAAATCTGTTCACTTTCTCCAGCCTTCTGGCTATTTTTTCTTAGAACCTATAGTCCTATAGTCTTCTCTCTGCAGATACAGTTAAGAGGTCATTCATGGCTTAGGGCCAATATTATACATAGATTTTAGGGATCCCATTTCTAATATTTTTTCCTGATCCCCTACTTTCTAGCTGTCTGACTCCCTTAAAATCCACTCTGTTTCCCTAAGCCAGTAACACCGCAGCACGTTCTGTGAATGGACTAAGGAATGACCTTAGGTAAATGCTAATCTTATCTAGTGCAGATCTCTGATTCAAGTGTCAAATTCCCTCTGTCTTCTGCCTGTTCTTGTTCTTTATCTAATGCCTTTAAGCTATTTTCTTTTAGTATATAAGCATTCTGGAATTTTTCATTGTTCTATCTGGGAGAGTTTGTTAATACAAGTCCTGCCTTTTTTGTAAATAAAATTCTCTATTTCTTCATATGGCATATATTGGAGGAAACACAAAAAAATTACTAAAAATTCTAAAAGTTATGAAAATGTTTGAGATGCTACCTAGCCTTTCTCCTTGGCTTGCAGTTGGCTCTCCTCTTGCTGCCTCTTCATATTATTGTCCCTTTGTGGGGATGCATCTCTGGTGTTTCTTTTTTGTGTCCAAAATTCTTCTTAGATACCAGTCAGAATACTTTAGGGTCCACCATAATGGCCTCATTTTAACTTAATCATATCTACCTCCAAATACAGTCATATTCTGAGGTACTGGAGGTTAGGATTTCAACATTAGAAGTTTTGGGGGACACAGTTCAGCTTTTAACACCCACTAGATTTGAATTTCTCAGAAGATATAGATTGCATTTGTTTTTGTTCATCAATATATTCACAGCATCTAGTATGCAGAATAGAAATTTAATAAATATTTATTAAATGAAAGAAGGCATGAATGAATGAAATATTGAGTATGTATTTTTGAAAAACATAATTTCTTGGGGTCTTTGTATTTTATGTGAATGTTATTGTTTTATATACTTCATTCTAGTTTTGCTTTTTTTTTTTTTAAACTCAACTTCATAAGATAGATCCATGTACATCTATTTGGTCATTCTGACTGCTTCATAGTTTTTCATGGTGTATATCTACTATATTTTATTTATCCATTCTTCTCATGATGTATTTCAAAGTTTTCACCCCACAACACTGCTGCAGATAATGTCTTGCATTGCTAACTCATGACTGTGTGAGAATTTCTTGAGGATTGAGAATGGAATTGTTTCATCAAAGGGTTTACAACTTCTCAATTTTACTGTGTACTGGTTCACTTTTCCCCATATCCCTTTAATACATGCTATTCTTCTGTTTTCTAATTTTTGCCAAACTAGTAGGATTAGAATGTTATCTCAGTGTTGTTTTGATTTACATTTCACTAGTTATGAGTGAGTGTGACCAACTCCTCATATACTTAATATCATGCCCTTCTCCCTTGTGATTCCTTTTCCAAGGAAGTGTGTATCCTCATCTTTCCTTTTCTTTCTTCAGAGTTGCCCACTGTGTTACTCCAACTTTGGTTGTCATATGGTGATATCACATTTCAATTAATTAAAATGATTACAGAATATGAGAATTGTAAGAGTTGCTTAAGGAAGATAATGGGCCAGAATATTTTCAGGAGGGGCTGGTTGTGAAAAACTCTGATTATGTCATTGCCATCTTTGATATATCAAATGATCCCTGGAATCCTTGACTATAACATTTACCTATCTTATCCTTCTGGCTTTTGTCATTCGACCATATAATCAATCTGCTATAAATTTGAGCCAATGTGATGGTGTTTAATATATTTAATGGAAGTATGAGGCAGTTCCTAAATAATTCTCGAGCTATAGGAACCATCACAAACTCCCTCTAACGAGTGAAAAAATGGAATTTTAGGAACTTTGAGAAAGCCTGGTTGGGGCATGTTATAAGGATAGATTCAGCTTAGGTGCCAGTCACTTAGGAGCCAGGCTGGGATCCTCCCCTGATGCTCCTTCCCTCATACCTTCTCCTTATGTTCACCCATATCCAGGTTTCACCACAATGAACTTGTTTATATCTTTTGTCCTAACAGTACATACACATTTTATCCTAGATATATAATTTGTTAACAAAGTGTTATTTGTTGCATAACTATGTCAAACTTATTAGTCCACATGATTTGGAACTATTTAAACTATTATTTTATTATAGAAAAGCTCTTTGTTCTCATCACAAGCATGCTTAGACAAATTTAGGACAAAACAGAGAATAAGTATGATTTTAACCCATATGTTGTATAACTGTTACATAAACATTCTTCAATCTTTTCTTTAGCTTTCTGACAAAATGTAAGAGTATCTGCTACTAAAGAGAGTCCTGTGTTTCAGTTTCTTATAAACTTCTGAGGTTGGTTGCTTCTACCTTCAGTTATATTTTTCTAGCCAGGACTGAATTAGGAAAAATATATCAGCTCACCTTGGCTAATTGACTTTAAATAAATAAATAAATAAATAAGTAAAAGTCAGCTTGTAATTGTCTTCTATTATTATCATCATCATCATCATCACCATCATCACATATATTAGAATGCACAGCAAAGTCTGTTTTTGGCTTGCTTTCTTTTGGCTATGTGTTTTTTAAGGTTGAGAAAGAACCTTATTTTTCTTTGAATCTCTGTACCTAGTACCATTCTTGGTGCATGGCAAATATTACCTATAATCATATGATGAAATAAGATATATAAATCAAGCAAGTATATATTCTGTCCCTATTTGTCCTTAGTAAGTCTTCTTCCCTGTGCCACTGTACTGAGGAATTGTTATTAACAAAGTCTATTCCTTTTTTAAAATTTTTATTATTTTTTAATTTTTAATTAATTAATTTATTTTTTAAAGATTTTATTTATTTTTTAGAGAGCGAGCGAGAGGGAAACAGCATGAGAGGGGAGAGGGTCAGAGGGAGAAGCAGGCTCCCCGCTGAGCCAGGAGCCCGATGCGGGAGTCGATCCCAGGATCCTGGGATCATGACCTGAGCCGAAGGCAGACGCTGAACCATCTGAGCCACCCAGGCGCCCGCCTTTTTTTTTTTTTAAAAAAGATTTTATTTATTTATATGAGAGAGAGAAAGAGAGCAGAGCGAGAGAGAGAAAGAGGATGAGTGGGGATTGGGGGTGGGCAGAGGGAGAAGCAGACTCCCCACTCAGCCGGCTACCTCATGCGGGGCTCGATCCCAGAATCCTGGGATCATGACCTGAGTGGAAGGCAGACACTTAACTGACTGAGCCACCCAGGCGCCCCATCGAAGTCTATTCCTTTTTAAAGGCATTTGTTCTTTCCTCTCCTCTCTCCTTCTTTCCTTGCAACTCCTCCCGCAAAGCAGATGCCTGGGACATAGGAGGCATTCTAACCGTTCCTCTTCTGTTTCCTCAGGCAAGTGCTCCCAACTTGGATATTACTGGCAGAGAGACTTTTGGAGACCTTGTTGGCATGCCTTCTAAGAACTGATTGCTGTCAGGGAGACAAATTATATTTTCTTTTCCCTGAGATAGCTGTCACTGTTTTGCTTTCAGATTATGGCTTTTTCCATTTGTACCTCTTTTTTTTCTTGTTCTCATTTCTCTCTCCCAAGAGGACTGTTCCTGCCAGATATATTTTAACAAGTATTACTTAATTTATTTTTTTATACAGTTGAATACTGCGTTCATTGTAAAAGTTTTTGTTATTAACATATTTCTATACCCTTGACCTTTAAATAGATAAACTTTTCAAGCAAATAGTAGTTATTATAGCCAGAAAACCAAAATGAATACTGAAATATAAACCTGGCAGTCAACCATAAGACAAATCTAGTTAATTTCTTTTGCGTGCATCAGAACTCATTTTTTTCATTTTTTAAAAGACCACTTTGAAAATTGCAATTTCTCTCACATTATGGTTTAATAAAACATCAGAAAGCTATTGTACTTGAGCTATAATTCAAATAGGCACCGGAAAGCATCTTCTTTTCCTAATTGTGATGAAAATGCCAGGTTTGTATGTTTGGTAGAATGTTCTTCCCCCCTCACACCTTTCCTTGGGTGGGACAGTCACCTACCCTCTCCTCTGGGGTTTTGGCTTATCCTGGAAAAACCATGAGTGCAGTGGAAGATAGAGGAAACATATACTCTTCACATAACTAACTGAAGTTGGGCTATAAGAGCTGGTACATTAGCAAGAAATTGTCTTGTGGTTTTCTCTATCTGAAGCCTGACCAGGTTTTCCAACAACCTCTGAAGGTCCTTCCTTTCCAACTATGTGTGGAGTCTGAAGACTCTTCTCTCTAACTACTCTGTGGAAAACCAACTGTGACTGATATTCTGGGAGAGTGATTCAGAGGCAAGAGTAAGAAGCAGAACTATTTGCAAAGGATAAGAATGAGATAAACCATGGCTGGGAGAAGCAGCAAAGGGATATATTTTAAAGATGGAGAACTCCCTGCTCCCTACTCTGGGTGAACTGTATATGAACACTAAACTTAGGGGAAAAATGAAGAATGATTGGATTCTTTTAATATGCTTGATTATTTAATATCACATTTTCCCCCTGGTTTGACACTACTCATTGGATATTTGGGAACTAGTCTGGGATTGGGTAGTGTGGCAATGTGCAAGGCCAAGCATGACAGGGCTAGGTCACATTTACTTTGACTTCAAACCATTTGAGGATTAGGACGGTGCTAAAGTGGGTACAATCTTTGTCCCAGAAAGCTGTGGGAGGGATGATTTTGATCTGAGCTCTGAATCGCTAGGGGCATAATATTCAAGAATGGACGTTTCTGCCAAGCAGTAAAGATTATACTGTGTGAGATTATCAAGTGATCGTCTCAAGAAACTTCCCGAAGGAACTGCCAGGGGAGGCAGCTTATGGAAGAGAAGTTTGTACATTGTGTCATGTAATGTGGGATTTCAAAAACATGTTGTCAGAAGGACTTTCTCTAAGTTTGTAGAGAAGCCAGTGAGAGAAGGCTACATGGTAGAAGTAAGCCATCAGATTGCATCAAGAGGGCTTTGCATTTGGGTTTCAGCCAGTCTGGGATTGTACCATGTAACTGTGTGGTGTCATGGGCAGAACACAAGAACTGGTTACTAAGGTGCTTAGTTAAGAAAAGACACCAAGGATCATATATTTAGGCTCAGAGAACCCACCAACAATTGTCTTTTTAGCTTTGTGCAAGGAGTGTTGGAAGATACTAAACTGACACAACCACTCCTGCTATGCCTCATCAGGATACGAGAAGATGTGGGAGGGGGATGAAATCAAATTTTGGGCAAGTACAGTAAATGGAAATTGTGGCCTCCTCCACCCCCATTGGGGAGTATAGATTGGTGCTAAGGGCCCTAAGAGAGATGCTTTTTCAAATTTGGGGTGCCACAATAAATAAGCACTAGAACTTTGTTTCCAGGGTGGATTTCTGTTTCATTAGTGGTTTACCTCAATTGCTTTGGTGCTATTAGAAAAGAGAATACTGGAAGGAGATGGTATGGCTAAGGAATAGTAGGTAGAATGGACATCAGGATCATTACTCCCTTTCACGTTCTTGGTTCCCTAGAGGAATTAAAGGTGAATTTTGCAGGTACCAGCAAGGCTAAGAATTGATATAAAAATTAGATAGTTTGGAGAGCTTATTGAAGACCATGGCAGAATAAGTCAATTGAATTGAGATGCCAATCAAGTAGGAAGACAGGTTTGGAAGAATGAAATTTATCACATTACTAGAAAAATAAAACTGTTTTATGTTTATACATACATAAATTTAGGTTCCTAACTAAACCAGTTAACACCAGTTCATAAGTTTTTTATCAAAAGTTACAGCTAATTCTTCTAATTAATGAATCAAAACTATATTAGAACCAAAATAATAATCAATGGTATTATCCAGAAGTTCTTTACTTGAGACTAGAGAGATGTCCTACCTTCCCGAAGGTGAAGAAGGGAAGAGGATAAAAAGCAGATGGAAGGGATTGTGACTGGAATACCCTCAACTATGTATTACATTCTATTGCTGTGTAACAAATTATCCCACTTTAACAGTTTGAAAATGAAAATGTCTATTTTCTCACAGTTTCTGAGGAATCAGGAAACAGATTTACTGAGCAGTTATGGCTCAGGGTCTGTCAAGAGGTTGTTATCAAGCTGTTGGCCAGAGCCACAGTCATCTCAAGGCTTAAATGGGCCTGGTGAATTGACTTCCAAGTTTACTCACAGTGGTTGGCAGGCCCCTGTTCCTTACTGGCTGATGGCTGAAAACTAGTTTCTTACCACCTGGGCCTCTGCATATGGCTACTCACAGTATGGCAGTTTGTTTTCCCCAGAGTGAGACCTCCAAAATAGAAAGAGGAGATGCCCATGATGGAAACCACAATCTTTTTTTAAAAAAATTTTTATTGTTATATTAATCACCATACATTACATCATTAGTTTTTGATGTAGTGTTCCATGATTCATTGTTTGTGTATAACACCCAGTGCTCCATGCAGAACATGCCCTCTTTAATACCCATCACCAGGCTAACCCATCCTCCCACCCCCCTCCCCTCTAGAACCCTCAGTTTGTTTTTCAGAGTCCATAGTCTCTCATGGTTCATCTCCCTGCTCTGATTTCCCCCCCTTCATTCTTCCCCTCCTGCTATCTTCTTCTTTTTTTTTCTTAACATATATTGCATTATTTGTTTCAGAGGTACAGATCTGTGATTCAACAGTCTTGCACAATTCACAGCACTCACCATAGCGCATACCCTCCCCAATGTCTATCACCCAACCACCCCATCCCTCCCACCCCTCCCACTCCAGCAACCTTCAGTTTGTTTCCTGAGATTAAGAATTCCTCATATCAGTGAGGTCATATGATACATGTCCTTCTCTGATTGACTTATTTCACTCAGCATAACACCCTCCAGTTCCATCCACGTCATTGCAAATGGCAAGATCTCATTCCTTTTGATGGCTGCATAATATTCCATTGTATATATATACCACATCTTCTTTATCCATTCATCTGTCAATGGACATCTTGGCTCTTTCCACAGTTTGGCTATTGGGAAACCACAATCTTTTAAAAGCTAAACATAAAAGTGACATACTGCCATTTTTGGTCTGTGTTCTTGGTCACATAGACCAACTGAGGTTCAGCGTGGACTGGGCTACTCAAGAATGTAAATACCAAGAGGTAGGGAGCATAGAAAACTGCCTTGGAGGCTGGCTGTCACAGTCAGAGTTTTAGTGACACTCTAAATTCAGGCAGGAGTGGGGAAATATTTCTCATTGCCACAGAGATGGTGAGTCTCCCTTTGATAACCTTAAACTAGATAATAGAAAAGATTTCTCTAGAATGAGTATTGTAGGAACTGTATACTGAAAAGGAATGGGTGTTTGATTGTAGATACCCAATCTGGTATCACAGAATCCATCCACTATCTATTCTTACCTATAAAAAACCTACGTATTTCCGGGGAAATTGGCAACTCTTCTCAGGAAGCTCATGTGCCCTGTACACACTACACATCAATTTCCCATTAGTCACAAATGGAGAAGCAAGTGGTACCTCTGCTACTGCAATCTTTAGAGACGCCTCTAGAGGGGGCATGTGAAGAGTTTTCTTCCTTTTCACCTCTTAGGGGTTGAATTGTGTCCATCAGAAAAATATGTTGAAGCCCTAACGCCCTTGTTGGTGAGTGTGACCTTATTTGGAAACAGGGTCTTTATAGGTATGACAAGTTAAAGTGAGATCCTAGAAGTGGGCTCCATTTCCATGTGACTGGTGTTTCTATAAGAATAGGAAGATGCCATGTAGAGACAGAGACCCATGAGGGGAGGACACTATGTAATGAGAGACGGAGATTACAGTGTTGTAACTACCAATTAAGGAATTGCTGGCAAACTTCCAGAAGGGAGGAGGAAGTGAGGAAGGATTCTTCTCTTTAGAGGGACTGTGGTCCTGCTGACCCTTTGATTTCAGTTTCTAGCCTCTAGAACCATGAACAATAAATTTCTGTTGTTTTAGACACCCTGATTATGGTACTGAGTTATAGCAGCTCTGAGAAACTAATACAAACTTTGCTTTGGACCAAAGCACTTACCCAAAATGCTTTGTGCCCTATCCCAAAACAGTGAATCTAAGAGAAAAAGGTTAGATGAAGATGGAGAAAAGATAGAGTTTGTAAGCTTAACAGTCCACTGGAGATAAGCTAGAAGAGGTCACCAATATCAAAGAAACAGGTTCAGCATTTACCTCAGCTGGGCAAAATTTTAATTTTCTTCATTTCTCTAAAGCTTATATTTTGTACTGGTAAAACTATTCCTGCTGATCCAATGACAGGAAATATCCCAGAGTATCAAATGGAAATAGGAAACATGCTCCCTGTGATTTCCCACTTCGCTCTGCCTCTCACTCCACCTGAGCAGACCCCCTTCCACCTAGCTCTCCTGCTCACCAGACCTTGGCTAGAAGTCAGCCCTGCTTCTTCTGGGTCAGGGGTCTCTATAGTGTCATCACCATTGTGTGCTCTGTTTTGTCTCCAAGCTTTGTCCTTGTTATATCAAAGAAGCTCTCTTTGGAATTTAGAAAACCTCTTTCTCTCTCAACAAAGGCTGGATTTCCACATCAATATTCCACCAGAAAATTAACAAACCACGTTGGAATTCAAAGCAGAGTAGTAATGAATTCCCTTTCAGAGATTTTCTCCTTCAAATGCACTCTTCACATTGCTTGTTATTTACCCACTCTGAGAAAGGCTTCCATTTCACTTTTCCTTTTCTACAATGCTATACATCCCATGGATCTGCCTGTACTGTCTGAAAAACAGTAAGTGGGAAAGAAGTGATGTAGGAAAGAATGTTAGGGTTCAAAGCTGACAGCCAAGAAAGAATTCTTGAGAGGTCTTT